>NW_020954569.1:9825170-9855393 GCF_900497805.2 Vombatus ursinus
AGTATAGTATAGTATAGTATAGTATAGTATAGTATAGTATAGTATAGAATAGTATAGAATAGTATAGGTTGTACATCATTGATTACATATTTTATTCCTGAACTATATTGTGAGGTCTTTAAGGACATTTTTTAAAATTTTATTTTCATTTTATGTTCTCAGATTGATTTTTTAATTAAAGGGAACATCCCTTGACACACTTCTTAAACAGCCCTAATCACTGAATGGGCATTGCCTCAGTCAATGTGATAACTCTGATAAACCTTTGCTTAAAAAAGTCAAGGTTTCCCAGTGCATCCTGGGCCATTTTCAGTTGTCCTGATCAATATCTGGCCACTGGACGTGACACCACTAGTGTTGTAGAAGGGGGGAAATGACTATTTTGAGACATGCCAAGGAAACGTGGAAGATTAAAATTGCATGAATGAAAATATGAGAAAAGATTAATGATGAACTCTTTTTTGTTTTGTTTTTTCTTTTTAGGCAATTGGGGTTAAGTGACTTTCCAGGGTCACACAGGTAGTAAGTGTCAAGTGTTTGGTCTGAGGCTGGATTTGAACTCAGATCCTCTTGACTTCAGGGACAGTGCTCTATCCACTGTGCCACCTAGCTGCCCCCAAACTATTTAGTTCCTATTTTGTTTTCCTTTCTCTTTTCTTGAGAGGGATTTATGAACTAGAAAGTATAGAATATGACTTTTTATTGTTGGATTCTGTGTGTGTGTGTGTGTGTGTGTGTGTGTGTGTGTGTGTTATAGAGAACTGGAAATAAATACAGTGCATGACATGATAGGAAAATTTAATTCTTTTTAAAGAGGTCATGTCAACAGATATAGATGAACTATATCCTCAGATACTGAATGAACTGGCAGACATAATTGCTGAGGCACTATTGGTTGACTTAGATTGAAAAAAGGTAAAGAATGGGAAAGTTGCCATGAGTCTGAATGAGGACAAATGATTGTCACCAAAGGCATTTGGACTTGTGACTATGAAATGTTTCATTTTTGTATTCTCAATTAGTGAAAGCAAATCTCATTAACAGTGGGCTAAGATTGATATCCCAGCCCTCCCTTAGAAAGATCATTTCCTCATTTGTGTCTCCCAGTGTTGTCTTGCCCTCTGATGTAAACACAAAAAGATGTCAGGAGACTTATAACAGGGTAAAGCTCAGATAGTTATGAGAAATGAGATTACATACCCCAACTATGTTCTTTAGCAGAATTAAAAAGAAAAGCCAAGAAGTAAGACAAGGGTAGGAGAAGACCATCTATTCCTCCTTCCTCCTTTCTACAGCCAACTCATCTTTTTCCAACTACCAGAGATAAAAACAGATTTACTTACTTCTCTGCTCATTTATTTAGGTCTTGTATCATGTCCTTAAAAAACGGAACCAAATGTTTAATGGCTGCCAGCTGCATGATTGTATTGCTGGTATTTTATGTTGCCTACCACCTCTCTTTTCTCTATTCATTCTCTCTCTAGAGCCTCTCAAATGACTCAAATAGGTGAAAAAATCCTCCTCTCTACTCTGATGTTCTTGCTATGCAGGGGGTAACTACAACTACCAGAATTTTTGCACCCAAGCAAAGCTTTATTCAAAGTTGTTGTTTTTAATTTTACCTACATATGAACATGCATACATATGTAATACATATACCAAGCATTCGCTTAATGTCTGTTGCATAGAGAGCTAAGAATGTGCATGGCAGACTGATAAATGATTAGTCTTAGTGTCAAGAGGTCTTGAACATATTTCTGACATATAGAAGCTGTGCAATTCAACAAGCTTCACCCTCCTTTTTCAATGGAATCATCTTAATATCTACCCACACCTGCAGTGCCTATCCAAACTACAACTAAATCAACACCGATGTAGATATTAAGTTTGCTGGCAAAAAACTCAATGAGATGCTCATTCAAATACATGTTATGGCAAAACAGATTTTTCATCCACTTTATTTTTTCTAGTGTGAATGGTTTGGGTGATCCCTTTCTAATTACTCATTGTTTGGGAATTTCCTGCCATGTTCTAATATTTTTTGATTCACTATAATATACTCCATCATGACCTACTAAGATTAACTTTAAAGAAAGATAAATAAACAAGATTTTTACTAATAGTATTCCGTAACATCCACATTTATCAAAATGTTGCAGCAGTTAGAGTGCTAGGACTGGAGTTAAGAAGACTCCTCGAGTTCAAATCTGGCCTCAGACACTTACTATGTTGCCCTAGGCAAGTCATTGAACTTCTATTTGCCTCAGTATTCTCAACTGTAAAATGAGTTAGAGAAGGAAATGGTAAAGCACTCCACTATCTTTGCCAAGAAAACCCCAAATGGGGACAAAAATTGCTGGAAATGACCAAAAACGACTGAATAAGAAATTCTAAAAATCTCAGCATCTCTTCTTATTATTTATGTTAAATATAAGATAGTCATGATAGGATTTCTGTGTATATAGACTTAGTTATGACCCACTTTTAGTAAAGAGTCAGCTAGGTGGCTCAGTGGATAGAGCACTGGACCTACAGTCAGGAAGACCTGAGTTCAAATCCACTCTTAGACCTCATTAGCTTTTCAACCCTGGGCAAGTCACTTATCCTTTATTTGCCTTAATCTGATGGAGAAAGAAATGGCAAACCTCTATGCCAAGTAAACCCAATATGGATCATGAAGAATCAGATGTAGCTGAATGACTAAACAACAACAACTATTAATGAAAGCACATTTTTTAAATTATGAAAATAAATAAAACTTGACACTCTATGTTGTATTCAGAGAGGGCTGACACCTCTAATGTGAGATCTTTTAGGGCTGCTCATCTGTCATTGTTGTTCACCTGTCACCCAACTCTCACCCATGGTTCTAAGAAGCTGTAGCATGATAAATGGCTACACCCCAGTAAAACTGTGTCCACAGATTGGATAAATTAGATTAAGGGTAACAATTGGATTTCAAATCTGTTGGTAAATTTAGGAGATGTCTATCCCAAATGTGTGAAGACTCCCCCTGGTAGAATAGGTGGATGAGAACAATTTGTTCCAATGGCCATGAAGGTGGCTAAAGCAGGTGCTATGTAGTGCTTGTTGTTCATCCTTCATTCTTGAAGAGGACCAATGACATCAGGACAGTGACATCTTGGCCTGCAAGTTAATTGGATTTAAGTGAGGCAGAGCTATTCAAAGTCATCAGCCTCACTTCTCCACAGTCATTGAAGTCTAGTGGTAAGACATAGGTCAAGATAACTGGTAATTGCCCCAAATGCAGTGGGAGACCTTAGTCTTTCCCAAGTTTCAGTTTGTCTGAGGCAATGTCCATTTATCATTTAAAGGCTAGGTAAAAACTGAGGCAAAAGATGGTCTAGTTTGCCTGCACAGAAGAATCAATTTGAAAGTGCAAGACCCTCAGGGTTTCTGGCCAGAACAGAAACAATTGCTGTTTATACTCATTCTAAGCCATCAAAGCCTAAATAATGAGGAAATTAGGCAGTGAAAGCCAGAGTGATTTGGTTTTAAAGGCATAGTCAAGTAGTTCCATTTGAATCATAATAGGCTTTATCAAAGTCTGATTTTTCATAGCTATATTTCAAGAAATCATAAATGAAAACTGTATTAAACCAAAGAGTTGTCCCAGTTTTGGGGAGGAGGGAAACAATGATAGAATCAATAGGAAAGAAAAAAAGTCTAAGTCTCAAAGCAGGCATTGTGGAGTACTTAGAATTTGGTCAGGCATTGAAGATTCCTAGGTCATCCATTGCATCCTGGGCCATCACCAATCATCTTCACTTTTGTCTTGCCCCTAGACTGTGATGACTCTGGAAGAGATATTGAGTTGGATGACTTTGTGCGACTCTGCTTCACTTAAATCAAATTCACTTGCAAGTGTTGGTTATCTTAAAAAATGAAGGATGAACAAACAGCAACAAATAGGACAGGAAGACACTGGTTACTTTTATAGAAAAGGTCCAATTAGTGGGAAAGTCACAGAAAATGGAGGCCAACATGAAAAGATGCTTTTAACTACTTCATAATTTTGCTAAAGCTTGGCTGTAGTAAGTTTAAATATTACTTAGCCTACAAGAAGGAAATTGAAAATTTTCCAATGAATCTCAATTGGATAAGAGAAGAATTAACTCTTAAACTCTAATGACTTTAATACCTAGAACAATTAATACTCCATAACCATTATCAACAACTTGAATTAATTGGTACATTTTACATACACCTTTTCAGCACTAGGAAGTAGACCTTTAAGTTTATTTTTACTTGTCCATTCCATTGGTCACAATGTAGACAAATGGAGTGTGTATCTGTGTGTTAGCCCATGAGTCTCAGAACTCTGTTGGAATTTTTAGCTTTTAGATGAATCTCAAGTCTTTACCTATAAACAAAAGCACAAGGAATGGGAGAGTAGAAAGTTGAGATCCAGAAATTAAGAGAGAAAATGCATAAAACTGCATTTTCATTTTATCTTAATGATCTCCCCAGGCTTTTACACATCATCATTTTTGAAACTACCTAAACTTTTTCATGCCAATTTAAACCCTTTTCATAATATCTACACTGAGTCAGAACAATAAACCCTGAATGTTCCATGAATGGGAAATCAGGACCACAAAATGGTAGACTGTGCTGAAAAATGAGGAGTCCTAGAACAGCTGGGGGAAAAATGGTGCTTATATAGTCACATGAAATGTAGTTCAAAAAAGGAGAAAGAATTGAGGAAAATATAGTCTTAATTTCTCACAAACAAAGCAACAGCAGAAAAGCTACTCAGAATATTAGTGTGTTCAGTCCTTAGCATTGAAAAATAGTTAATAGAAAGCTTTTGGAGTAATGAAATGGGGCTTGTCAAGTAGTGTGTGTTTGTGTGCGCGTGTGTGTGTGTGTGTGGGTGGGTGGGTATGTGTGCCTGTGTCTGTGTGTATGTCTGTGTTTGTTTATATGTTATATTATACATAATCTTGCTTTGAAATACAGCACAAAGTTAAAGTTATAATTATGTGACTGGTTACATAGAGGCAGGTGCTAAAGCTTTCATATTGGTTCCTAACTTTAATTCAAAAAAAAATCCTGATATTATTGACTGTGTTATTAGTTCCTGTAAATATCAAAGCAAAAAATTCATTTGTGGGAAGAAGTTTTAGACACTTATATATAGCATGACAAATGGCATTAAGATAATGTGGTTTCTATATAGCTGATAACATATATTCCCTAGCATATGAAAAATCATGTCAAAATATTGATAATAATAACCCATGTATGACTTTTGTAAATGAATATGAAATGTTTGATTTATACTCTTCTGTGACCATAGGTTAAGGAGGAGCTGCTTTCTTGGTTTGTTCATGATACCCAATAGAATCTAACTGTGACATTTTGCCTAGTAGCCCCTGCATTGAGTCTTAGTTCCCTTAGCCCATTATCTTCTATTTGCCATCAAGGCCAGTACCATGTAGGGAGCTGGGTATTTTAGAAACTTGAAAAAAAAACTTTTCTTTTCCTTTTTTGATTTTATTTTAAGTATCAATTTTTTTAATTTCAAAATTAACAATCACCAGTATATAATAGATATAATGTAATATATAATATATATGTAATATATAAAATTCAAAGTTCTGCTTATTGGGGTTTAATTCTGACTTTTCTTCTATTCTATTCTCTGTATTTTAAAATACACTTTAACAACTTTTCTTTCTTTTAACTATGTATATTTGGGCAATCAATCAATATACTTTTTTTCACCTAATTCCTCTCTCTCTCTCTCTCTCTCTCTCTCTCTCTCTCTCACACACACACACACACACACACACACACACACACATTGAAAAACACATAAATAAAAATGAAATTCATTTAATACACAGACATCAAAATTCTTGTTGAGCAGTACAATATGCCACAGAGTCAAGAGAGGGTCCAAATGAGGACCCATGAAGCAACCTCCTTATGTTTAAGTACAAAAAGAGAAAAATATTTTACTGTAATATGGAAGTCCCAGCACTGGAGCTGATAACAGGGCTTTCTTGAAGTCTGAAAGGGCAGTAAGACATTCTGGTTCAAGCTGCAAAGGTTGTGAAATGTTATTTTTGGCTAAAAAAAAAACTAGAGGCTTAATGATATTACAAAAAGATAGAATCCACTGATGGCAATATCCATCTAGTCTCAAAATAGCAAGTATTGTGTTTTTGTATGTGGGAACTGATAATTGTTAAAGAATGCATTTGCACTTTAGGGAAACATAGAGAGAGCCAATAGACAGAATGAAGGTGAAACATTCCATCTGGGAGAGTCACCACTGTATCTTTTATTTAGAAATCTGATGATTCCTCAACTAAAATTGAAGGAGAAAATAGCAGTTGTCATTTTGAGAGACCTCAACCCTGGATGGTGCTAGTAGCAGATCATCAATATATTGAAGCAGAGAGGAGCCCTCAAAAGTACTGAAAGCCAAATCCTACTCTAAGATTTGAGAGAACAAATTGGGGTTTTCCACTTACTCTGGAGGTAGATGAGTCCATGTCCACTGTGTATTCTTCTAGGTAAAGCAAATAGATATTGATTGTCCTGGTGAATAAGGATGCTGAAAATAGCTGAACAAAGGTCTATCTCAGGTAGCCTCATAAGGAATTGAGATAATGGTCACAAATTGGGAACTACTGGGTTTCTGGATATAACATAAGCATTAACCATGTGTAAGTCTTGAACAAAGTGATAACCAGGTTTACACTCAGTGTCTGGCTTGAGTTGCTTAACAGGGAGGTTGGGAGTTAGACGGGGATTTACATGAAACAATGCTACCTTGATTCCCCCGAAGAGTCAATCATGGGTGTGATACCTTTTCTGGCCTCCCTGGATAAAGGATGTTAAGGAATGGATGGTGGGGGTCCTCAATTAGTTTTGATTGTGACTGGGACAACACATTTTAATAATCCTACATTTGAAGATAAAGTTTTCCATAGAGAATCAGGGATGTCAGATGCAATCCCTGGGCTAGCATCAAGAATCATTTGGGCATTCTGAACCATTACAGTGTAAAAAGAGGAAGAGTCGTCAGAGAGTTGCAAGGACTGATATCCTTCAGGGGAGTAGATAATAATGGCCCTAGGTTTACAAGGGAAACCATAGCCAAATAAGTTAATGGGAGACTTGGGCATAAGGAGAAAAGAATGTTCTACTGGGAAAGGACCAGTAGTAACCGTACATGGACACAATTTGTAAATGCTATGAAGTTTCTCTGAGATCCTGAAAACATTTAGCAATCCAATAGAAGTACAGTCAGAATTTTGTTTGCTCATAAAAAAAAATAGAAGCTTCAGCATCTACTAAGCAATCACAAATCATGTTACAAACTTTAAGGGAGAGATGGAATTTACTAGTATGGGGAGAAGTAGTGACTGGGATAATTTAGGAAAAGACATCAGAATCAGATAAAAAAGTATCCACATTAGAACCTACAGTACCTGTCCTTCCCCCACACCTCCTAGCCAAAGACCCTCCCAGGTTCTTCTAGAGCACCATTTATTCTTATTCTTTAATCTCCACTCATTTTTACATTCTAGGCAACATGGACATTTTGTGACAATAAAAAGAACTCACACATTCAATGGTTTGCTGGTACAGATAGAAAGGGAAGCAAGGTTGCTTGGGCACAGGCCAATATTTCCTGAGTTTTTGATTCACATTTCTATTTCTCTTTTTTTCTCCCTTCATAAACATATTGAATGATGCTTTCAAACTTACTGATGTCCTTTTCATGCCAAACAGGTCAACTTTTATGAAAATATTTTCATATATCTGTCATGAATTGGCTAACAAAAGAAATTAATAATTATTGCATCTAGGATTGAATGGCTCTAACCCTGTGTACTGCCTAGGACTCTTACATACCTTCTAATAAAGATAGTTAGGGGTTTCATTTTTTTCTTGAACAGTTTCTTAGAACTTACTCTAATTTTCAAAGTAAACAGCACCTACTTACATGCCCCTGATTAAGGCCTCCCTGGCCTCTTGTAATCTGGTGCAATGACTAGGAAATTGGAGTTCCAATGTGGATCTTGTACAGACCAATTAAGAAGACCTATAGAGCCAACAGGGACTCCTTCTACTGAGGTTATTTGATTGCAGCCTCTATAATAGCAGTTCTTTCCCTTGGGGAGGGTAAAGTTTCCATTAAATCAGTTATGTCTCCCCAGGTGGGGTTATAAAACTTTAAAATGACTGAAAATTGGTTTATAACAGCCGCAGGATCCTCATCAAGTTTAGGAGTATCT
The DNA here is from genome assembly GCF_900497805.2 of Vombatus ursinus. Taxonomy (NCBI): domain Eukaryota; kingdom Metazoa; phylum Chordata; class Mammalia; order Diprotodontia; family Vombatidae; genus Vombatus; species Vombatus ursinus. The sequence goes on from NW_020954569.1 coordinate 9,833,450, forward strand.
CTCCTCCATGTGGAGACATCAGAGGGACTAAAAGACTGGTGGTTACTTATCAGTAGCACAATTCCCAGTCCAATTGGATCAGTCACAAACCTTTCATGAAGAGAAAAGACACCAGTAGCAGGTTCCTCATGCTCAAAAGAGATAAAAATTTCCTTTTACATTGAAATGGGGCATGACATGGAGGATCAGAGAAGAGAGGAGGAAAGGAAATCTCTATAACAGTATGTGTAGCAGTGTGAGGTAGAGAAGCTGAAGTGTCAGAAAGGGTAGTGCTAGACAAAAGAGGCTGGAGGGGAACAGGCAGGATACATTAAGAAGAAGAAATTGCTTTAGGAGCTGTTGAGCACAGTCCATCAAATAAAGTGACCCAGCAAAATCAATATTGTATCTAATATGAATGAAGACTTTCAAAGTTAGCCCTAATTTCTTTAATTTGCAATAGTGAAAATTACCATATTTGGGCCATAACAGGTCACCAGCTAAATCTCTTTCAATTTTACAATTTAGTTCACATAATTCAATAGTGCAAAATTTGTCATTCCTGGTTGAACCAGGAGCATCCCCTGGTCCTAGGTGATAATATTTTTTTTTTCCAGAGGAGTTCCCTGTGGCATGCTGTTATGAGATACCATCATTTCCTTAGGGGAAACAACTGAAGGGATACTACCTCAAGGGAAACTTAAGGGAACTTTCCCAAGAGTATGAGGCCTTTCCTTAGCTTAGAAGAATTTGAGATGGAAAGGGAATCCAAACTCTAGGGCAATCTTCCATGAAGAAGTCCCTCAGTGAAAAGGTCAACTGGTGCATCTTGGGTAGTTCTTCTGAAAGGCTTTTTAAGGGTCTGGGGTCTCCTTTTGACATACTGGCTGGTTTCACCAGAAACTATCATGAATGTATTTATAATAACTGAGGAGACAAAGTCTGAGTAAAGTGATTTATTACTGAACGATGCAGTTATATATCAAATTGGATCCAGTGTTCATCAGCAGGAGAAAGGAACCCAGATATAAATTTTACTCAGAAATTTGTACCTTCTCATGCATCTTTTGAGTGTTGTATTTGAAAATTGATATTTCTAATTAGCTCTGGTCTTTTCATCAAGAATGTTTGAACTATTTCACTGAATGTCCATCTTTTCCCTGAAGAATTATACTCAGTTTTGCTGGGTATGTGATTCTTGGCTGTACTTTATCTCCTTTGCCTTCTGGAATATCATATTTCAAGCCCTCCAGTCCCTTAATGTAGTAGCTGCTAAATCTTGTGTTGTTCTCATTGTGTTTCACAATACTTGAATTGCTCCATTCTATTTTTTTAAAGATTCATTAATTTATTTATTTTTAGTTTTTGACATTCACTTCCACAAGATTTTGAGTTCCAAATTTTCTCTCCATCTCATCCTGCACCCAACCCAAGACAGCATACATTCTGATTACCCTTTCCCCTAATCAGTTCTCCCTTCTATCTCCACCCCTCCCTTCTCTTATCCCCTTCCTTTTCTATTTTCCTGTAGGGCAGGATAGATTTCTCTACCCCATTGCCTGTATATCTTATTTCCCAGTTGCATGTGAAAAAAAATTTTAAACATTTGTTTTTAAAACTTTGGGTTCCAAATTTTCTACCTTCCTCCCTCCCCACCCACCTTCATTGAGAAGGCAAGCAACTCAATACAGGGTATACTTGTGTAGTCATGCAAAACACTTCCATAGTAGTCATGCTGTGTAAAACTAACTGTATTTTGCTTCATCTTATCTTGTCCCCTGTTTATTCTATTCTCTCTTTTGTCCCTGTCCCTCCTCAGAAGTGTTTGCTTCTGATTACCCCCTCCCCCAATCTCCCCTTCCTTATTTCATCCCCCTGCTCTCTTATCTCCTTCCCCCCTATTTTCCTGTAGGGTAAGATAGCTTTCCATTCTCAATTGAGCATGTATGTTACTCCTTCCTTAAGCCAAATACTATGAAAATAAGATTCACTCATTCACTCTCACCTTCCCCCACTTCCACTCCACTGTAAAAGCCTTTTCTTGTCTCTTTTATGTGAGATAATTACCCCATTCTACCTCTCCCTTCTCCTTCTCTCAGTATAATCCTCTCTCACCCCATAATTTTATTCTCTGAATTTCATCCTTTCATCTTCAACTCACCCTGTGTCCTCTATCTATAAATTTATCTATACATACATACGTACACATATATATATATATATATATATATATATATATATATTTTCCCCCCTAACTACCCTAATACTGGCAAAGTTCTCATGAGTTGCAAATATTATCTTTCCATATGGGAGTATAAACAGTTCAACCTTAATAAGTCCCTTATGATTTCTTTTTTCTGTTTATCTCTTTATGCTTCTCCTGAGTGTTGGTTCTAAAAGTCAAATTTTCTATTTAGCTCTGGTTTTTTCATCAAGAATACTTGAAAGTCCTCTATTTCACTGAATGTCCATTTTTCCCTGAAGAATTATGTTCAGTTTTGCTGAGTATGTGATTCTTGACTGTATTCTCTCTCCTTTGCCCTCCAGAATATCTTATTTCAAGCCCTCCAGTCCCTTAATGTAGTAGCTGCCAAATCTTGTATTGTCATGATTTTCTTTTCACAATACTTGAATTGCTCTGTTCTGATTTTTAAGGAAGTATTTTTTTTTCAGTGATCTTCTGGACTTCTTTTTCCATTTGGACAATTCTGCTTTTTCAGGCATTCTTCTCCTTGTTGGCTTTTTGGGCCTCTTTTGCCATTTGGGTTGGGCTATTTTTTAAGGTGTTATTTTCTTCAGTATTTTTTGGGTCTCTATTTCTCTCATTTGCTTCTCAAAATCCTTTTTGAGCTCTTCCATGGCCTGGTACTGATTCATATTTTTCTTGGAGGCTTTGGATGTAGGAGCTTTGACTTTGTTGTCTTCTAATTGTATGTTTTGATCTTCTTTGTCACCAAAGAAAGATTCTAGGGTCTGACATTTTTATGCAGTTTGCTCATGTACTCAGTCAATTGCTTGACTTTTAAACTCTTTGTTAAGGTAGGAGTCTGCTTCTGGTATGAAGCATATACTGTCCCAAGCTCAAGAAGCAACTGTTGCCCCTGGGCTGTTCTGGGACTGGGACTGGGACTGCTGTCTCTCACTGTGGTCACAGCCCTTTCCTACTGAATTTCTAAGTTGTCTTTGGTATTTTTGCTTGAGATGTCTGGAAACTGCCACAGCTGCCCATGATTCAGTCCCCTGAGGCCTGTTCTTGGCTCACTGAGGCCTGATCTTTGTCTGTCTGCACACACCACACTGTGTTCCTCTCCCAGCCTGATATGATAGACCTTTCTAATCAACCATCCAGCTTGTCTTGCACTGGACATTTGTTTCTCTCTGTCTTTTTGTGGGTTCTGCTGCTCTAGACTTTGCTTAGAGCCATTTTTAGAAGTATTTGGAGAAGTTTCAGGAGAGATCCACCAAGTCACTGCTTTTACTCTGCCATCTTGGCCCCATCCCTTTATTTAACTTTTCTTTTTAAAAAATTAGATTCTGGCCAAGATGGCAGAGGAAAAGCAGAAATTTGCTTGAACTCTCCCCCAAAGCTCCCCAAATGTCTATAAAAATGAATATAAACAAATTTTAGAGCAGCAGAACCCACCAAAAGATAGAGTGAAACAAATGTCTTGCCCAAGACAACTTAGGTAGTCGACAGTAAAAGTCTGTTACACCAGGGTAAGAGAGGATCACAGTATAGCAGGTGCTGCTCTGGCATAAACCTGGCCCCAGTGAGCCTGGAGTAGGTCTAAAGAGACAACTTAGAAAATTAGTAGGAAACGTCTGTCTGACCTGGGTGAGAAAGGAGTACATACCAGCCCCAGCTGCAGCATGGCCCCGAGGTGGTGGTAGAGGCAGCAGCAGAGGTAATGGCAATAGTGGGAACAGAAGCAGCCATTTCCAGAAATCTCAGGCCATGGATGGTAAGGGGATCAAACCATTGATCAGAAGGAGATTACAGGAATCTCTTTGCTGGCACTGAGGCAAGATTCTGTTGCTTAGCTCATACTTGGATCTGGGTCAAACTCCTTTTTGGCATTCCAGGAGCAAGGAGTTGGACTGGCATAGCAGAACTTGTGGCAGCAGTGGAGAGGGAACCTTCCTCACAGTTCCAAGGTAGAAAAGAGTGCTTGTGGTCACTCATAAATCAGAGCACAGGCCAGCAGATGAGTAAACACTTCTCCTTAGATCATAACACCTTGGAAGAACTGAAAATTTACAGGTCCCTAGAAGTATCTCTGAAAACAGCTGCAGAAAACCCCTGAATCTTGGGGTAGTATGCTCTCCACACTGGAAGCAGAGCCCTACCTTAACAAAAAGTTTACAAGTCAAGTAATTAATTGGCTTGTGAAATGAGCAAATAGCAGAAAATAAAATTCAGACTACAGAATCTTACTTTGGTGAAAAGGAAGGTCAAAACATACAATCAAAAGAAGACAATGAAGTCAAAGCTCCTATATCCAAAACCTCAAAGAAAAACATGAATTGATCTCAGATCACAGAAGAACTCAAAAAGGACTTTGAAAATGATTAAGGGAAGTAGAGGAAAAATTAGGAAGAGAAATAAGAGTGATTCAAGAAAATCATAAAAAAAAATAAACAAGTAAACAGCTTGCTAAAGGAGACTCAAAAAAATACTGAAGAAAATAACACATTAAAAAACAAAACAGACCAAATGACAAAAGAGGTCCAAAAGGTCAACTAAGAGAAAATGATCTACAAAGCAGAATTGGCCTAATGGAAAAGGGGGTTCAAAAGCTCACTGAGTAAAATAATTACTTAAAAATTAGAATGGATAAAATGGAAACTAATGACTCCATGAAAACTCAAGAAATTATACAAAACCAAAAGAAAGAAGAAATAGAAAACAATGTGAAATATCTCACTGGAAAAACAACCAAACTGGAAAATAGATCTAAGAGAGATAATTTAAAAATTATTGGACTATCTGAAAGCCATAACAAAAAAAAGAGCCTGGACATCACCTTTCCAGAAATTATCAAGGAAAACTGTCCTGATATTCTAGAACCTGATGGTAAAATAGAAATGGAAAGAATCCACTGATCACCTCCTGAAAGAGATCCCAAAAGGAAAACTCCTAGGGATGTTATAGCCAAATTCTAGAGTCCCAGGTCAAGGAGAAAATATTTCAAGTAGGCAGAAAGAAACAATTGAAGTACTGTGGAAACACAATCAGGGTAACACAAAATTTAGCAATTTCTAAATTAAAGGATCAGGGGCTTAGGATATAATATTGTGGAAGTCAAAGGAGCTATTATTAAAACCAAGAATCACTTACCCAGCAAAACTGAGTGTAATCAATAAGGAAAGGAAATTGATATTCAATGTCATGGAGAGATTTAATGCATTTTTGAGGAAAAATAAAACAGAGCTAAACAGAAAATTGACTTTCAAATACAACACTCAAGAGAAGCATGAAAAGGTAAACAGGAAAGAAAAATCATAAGGAATTTATTAAAGTTGGACAGTTTATATTCCTTCATGTAAAGATGATATTTGTAACTCATGAGACCTTTCTCATTATTAGGGTAGTTGGAGGGAATATATATAGACAGAGGACACAGAGTGAGTTGAATATGAAGGGATAATTTCTAACAAAAAAATAAAAAGAAAAAGAAAAATAAACCAAATCACAAGTATCAAAAGGGAAAAGGGTGAATATACCACTAAGAAAAATTAAATTAAAGGAATTATAAGGAGTTATTTTGCCCAATCACATACCAATAAATTTAATAATGTAAGTGAAAAGGATTAATATTTGCACATATATAATATATAGAATATCTAATAAATAGAATATCTAAATAGATCTATTTTTAAAAAAAGTAATTGAACAGACCATAAATGAGCTTCTTAAGAGAAAAGTACCAGGACCAGATGGATTTACAAATGAACTCTATCAAATATTTAAAGATCATCTAATTCTAATTTTACACAAATTATTTGGAATTATAATTAAAGTCAGGATTCTACCAAACTCCTTTTATGAAACAAATATTATAGCAATACCTCTACTAGAAAGAATAAAAACAGAGAAATAAAATTATAGAGCAATTTCATTAATAGTGATGCAAAAATTCTAATCAAAATAGTAGCTAGAAGATTATAGCATTTTGCAAAAAATCATAAATTAAGAGCAACTGGGATTTATTGCAGACATGCAGGGATGATTTAACCTAAGGAAAACTATTAATACAAATGCTTACATCACTAATAAAAGTTAAAAACAAACATATGATTATATCAATAGATGTAGAAAGAGCCTTGATAAAGTTCAGTACTCATTTCTATTAAGAACATTGAGAGTATTTTCATAAATTGATTTTTCAATAAATTTGTAAATAGTATTTATTTAAAACCATCAGCAATAATTATTTAGGGTTTTCTTGAGACTTTTTTTTTTAGCTAGGCAATAGGGTTAAGTGACTTGCCCACAGTCACACAGCTAGTGAGGTTTATGTGTCTGAGGCTGCATTTGTACTCAGGTCCTCCTGATTCCCGGGCCAGTGCTCTATCCACTGCACCACCTAGCTGCCCCAGGAAGCATTTGTAATGGGGATAAACTAGAAGTCTCAGTAAAATCAGGTGTGAAAAAAATGATGCCAACTGTCATCAATATTATTCAGTATTGTATTGGAAATCCTAACAATAACAATAAGAGAAAGAAATGGAATCAAAATAGGGAATGAGGTAATAAAACTATCTCTTTTTGCAGGCAATATGAAAATATACATGGAAAATCAAATGACTCAACCAAAATAATTAACTTGAAGCAATTGAAATGATTAATAGTTTTATTGAAAGAATTGAATTGAAACAATTAATAATCATTTTTAATTGAGACAATTTTATCAAAGTAGCAAGAAATAATGTAAATCCACATAAATCATCAGAATTCCTAAATATCACAAATAAAACTCTACAAGTAGAAATAGTAAAAGATACCCCATTCATGACTCTAGACAATATAAAATATCTGGCAGCTCACCTGCCAAAACAAACTATAGTAATAAAACTATTTTTAAAAAATTACTATACAAATAAAATCAGATTTAAATAATTAGAGAAATATCAGTTGTTCATGAGTAGACAGGGCTAATATAATAAAAATAACAATTTTACCCAAACCAATTTATATATTCAATGCCATACTAATTAACTTACCAAAAAGTATTTTATTGAATTAAAAAAATAATAACAAAATTCATTTGGAAAAACAAAAAATAAGGAGTATCAAAGGAACTAATGAAAAAAATGCAAAAGAAAGAGATATAACAGGGTCAGATCTTAAGGCATGTTATAAGACTGTAATTATCAAAACTATTTGATACTGGCTAAGTAATAGAAAGTTCAATCAATAGAATAGAGTAGAAATGTAATTTGCAGCAACAATTAAGCCTAATAACCTTATATTTGATAAGTGTAAAGACTTAAGATTTTGGAATAAAAATTCATTATTTGGTAAAATTGTGGGAAAACTGGAAAGCAGTATGGAAGAAACTGGGCATAGACCAATATTTTAAACCATTTATCAAGATAAGCTCAAAATGGATACATGCCCTATATCTATGTCTATAGATATCTATGTCTATAGATATCTACATATCTATATAGATATCTGTAGTTATAAATATGTAAATATAAAGAGACAGATTGTAAGATAATTAAACATGGACCATATTATTTATCAGAATTATGGCTAGGTGAATAATTTATGAATAAACAAGAGAAAGAAAGCAAAATTAGGTGTAAAATGGTTAATTTTTATTACCTTAAATTAAAAAGCTTTTTTTTTTTACAAAAAAAGAAATACAGCCAAAGTGAGCAGGAAAGCAGAAAATCGGGGGAGAGAATTTAGACAATTTCTCAGATAAAGGTCTCTTATGATAAATGTATAAAGAAGTTTGTCAAATTCAGGAGAACATCAGTCATTCTCTAATTCATAAATGGTCAAAGAATATGAACAAGTTGTTTTCCAATAAAGAAATTAAAAGAATTTATAGTCATATGAAAAATTGCTTTAAATCATTATTGATTAGAGAAATACAAATTAAAACAACATTTGGATATCATTTTTGCCCTTATCAAATTGGCTAAAATGATTGAAGGGGAAAAAGACAAATTTTCAAGGGGATGTGGAAAAATTGGGACACTAATCCATTGTCAATGGAATTGTGAACTAATCCAACCATTTTTGGAGAGCATTTTGGAATTATGTCCAAAGAATTATCGAACTAGCTATACCATTTGGCCCAATAATATCCCTTCTAAGTCTATTTCCAAAGATGATTAGGGAAAAAAGGAAAAGAACCTTATGTTCTACAATGCTCATAGCAGCTCTCTTCTTGGTGGCTATTAAAAAAAAATTAGAAAATGAGGAGATACCCAATAATTGGGGAATGACTGAACAAATTGCGGCATCTGTTTGTGATGGAATTGTACTGCTATAAGAAATGATGAGCTCAGTGATCTTAGAAAAACATGGAAAGACTTACACAAAATAATAAAAAGCAGAATTAGAAGAACCAGAACATTTTATACAGTAAGAGCAATGTTGTTTTAAGAATTACTTTGAGTAAATAAGTCATTTTTACTATTATAAATTCCCTAATTAGCTACAAGGGGCATATGAAGAAAGATACTATCTGCATCCAGAGGAAGAACAGATAAATAGATGTATAGAATCATTTTACACATATATGCCTATTTGTGTCTAATGGTGGCCATGTACAGGATGTGGGAGGGAAGGAAAAAGAAATTTACGCAATAACTTTGTTGTGTATCCAAAAGGAATAGCAAGGTACATAGTAGATTTGTAGTTCATGCACAATCATATTTTTTTAAATTATACTACATTTTGGAAATGCTTGTTTTATTCCATAAATTAAAAATGAAATATCTTTTAAAAATGGAGTAGTTGTCGCTGGCAAGTTGCTTATATACATAAAGAGCGCCAATTCTATTCTTGAATTGCATTAACATAACCTTTTTTTCCCCTTGGTTTCTCATTTGGCTAATATTTCAAATTCTTTTTACAATTCAAATTGTGCCATTTAGAAACTAATATCAGCTTAGTTTTGCAACTTGAGTAGGATAAAAATGTACCTGATTGCTTTTCTGTCATTCTTCTTTGATGACAAAGGAGGAACGAGTAACCTTTCATTATTATAGAAATCTTAGAAAAGTGGTCTCTAATTATTTTTTATTTAATCATGAATGCCCATCAAAAACACACACACACACACACACTCCACATTTGTGTGTATATCAGTATGTATACACACATCTGTGTGTATATATGTATTTATTTTATATGTACACACATATCTGTTTATGTATATATTTTAGTAAAATATATTTCAGTACTACTACATGAGTATGTGATAAATATTATAAAATGTGTAACAGATGTTAAAAAAGAAAATAAACTATTTCTAAAATAATTTTATTTCATTGATTAATGGCATACAACATTTTTTTTTTCTTGCTCTCACTACTGTTGTTGTTTTTCCTTCATTCTCTGAGAGGACATATGACTTCAAAAGGGTGATGTCATGACTTACAAGTGAATTGGATTTAAGTGAGGTAGGGCTGTGTGAAGTCATCAACCTCACTGTCTCCTCAATGGTCATCTGAGTCTAGTGGCAAGACATTGGTCAGAACAACTGGAGATGATCCCAGATACAGAGGAAGAACTTGGTCTTTTTAACCTAAGATTTTTCCCAGGTCTCAGTTTTTCTGAAGCAACACTCATTCAGTGATTCTCAAATCACTAGGTAAGAAATGAGGCAAAAGATGGCCTAGTTTGCCTACTCAAAAAAAAAAATCAAACTAGGAGGGGAAGACCTTCAGTTTTTCTGTCCAGAACAGAAACAATTGCTGTTTACTCTCACTCTGAACCATCAAAACTCCAAAAATGACCAATTAAGGCTTGAGCAGGGACCTATTATTGGCCAATAAGTGAGAGCCACAGTGATCTGAATTTATGACAAGGTCAAGTCTCTCCATATGAATCCCAATGAGCTTCATAACAGCATATTTTTTCCAGAGCTTTATTTCAAGAAATCATAAATGTAACTACATGGGACAAGAGAGTTAATTGTCACAGTGTTTTTTAAATGATAGAATAAATAAGTAGGGAAGATAAAAAAAAATCTAACTCCCAAAACCAAAGATATCTTGTGAGGTTTCAGCAATCAAAATTTATTTTCCTTTGGGCAGAACACATGCATGTTAGTGTATAATTCCTCATGTAGAAAGAGTGAGTGGATGAAGGAAGAAAGGAAGGAAGGAAGGAAGAAAAAAGGAAGGAAAGAAGAAAGAAAGGAAGGAAGAAGGAAGGAAAGAAGAAAGAAAGGAAGGAGCATTGTCCCATGGAACTTTGCCCAATTGGAATTGGCCAGTTGGGTCCCCAGAGGGGCAGCTACTACTACTCACAGATTCTTATTTTCCTTTGTTCTTGAAAAGGACCAATGGCATAAGTCAAGAATATCTTGTAGACATCTTAAACTCATTATGTCCAAAACTGAATGCATTGTCCTTACACTGACCCCACATTCTGAATTGAATTTAAATGAGGCAGGGCTGTGCAAAGTCATCAACCTCATTTTCTCCTCCTGGGTCATATGATTCCAATGGAAAGAAATATGTCAGGATGACTGGAGATAATTCCAGATGCAGTGGGAGATAGTGGCCCTTTTAAACTAAGGTCTGTCCCAGGTCTCTGTCTGAGGCAACACCCATTCAGTGATTTAAAGTTAGGTAAGAAATAAGGTAAAAGATGTCCTGCTGTTACTATTGTTAATATTTTACTGCCAGAAATGTAATTGAATATGTTTCATTATATTTTGAAAATCATGGTTTAACACTTCAATACAATAATTTAAAGGGAAAGCAACTAAGTTCAGTTTGCTCCAATATTATTTTAAAGGCTGTCACACCTGAAAAATAAGCTTCACAAAGATATGTAGAGGCAAATGAAAGAAGTCTATCCTTAACTACAATGACTAAATCATGATATCTAACTTTCAGTCTTATTGGATTTTGTTGAAACGGCTTCAAAATAAAATAAATTGTATCTTCTCTATTGTCATTTAATTGTTCTTCCAAACTAATCATAAGAAGAACTCTCTCCTGGCTCTGTTAACTTTCTGACTGACTATTTCTCAGTATCCTTTACTGATTGGATCCTTAGTAGATTATACTTATTAATCATGAGTATTCCACTGGGCTGCCCTGGACCCTCTTTCCTTCTCCCTCTATACTATTTCGTTTGATGATCTCATCACCTCCTATCTCTATGCTTGTGATTTTAAAATATGCTTATTTAACCCAACCCTCTTTGCTAATCTCCAGTCTTGTGTATCAAACTAGATAGTTGACATCTCTAACTGAATATCATGTAGACATCTTGAACTCATTATGTCCAAAACTGAATACATTGTCCTTACACTGACTCCACTCTTCTTTTGGGCTTCTCTTTTACTGTTGATGATATTACAATCTTCTCAGTGACCCAGCCTCACAATGTAGTTATCATCTTTGATAATTCATTATCTCTCATTCTGTATATCAAAAATGTTGCTACAGCCTGTGGATTTTCTCTTTGTAATATATCTCTCATATGTTCCCTTCTCTCCCGTGATACTATGAACACCCTTTTCCAGAGCTTTATCAAATCACAATTGGACTATCGCAAAAGACTACTGCTTTGACTTCCTGCCAGAAGCTTTCCTATGCCAATCCACCCTTCATTCAATTGTCAAAATGATCTTCCTAAAACATAAGTCTTATGTTGTTATCTCCTTATATAATAAATTTCATTGCTTCTCTATCACCTCCAGCACAATATTATATATAATATATAATATTAAATTCTCTATTTTGTGTTGACAGCACTTCATAATCTGTTCCATCCCCTTCTTCTCTTCTTACACCATATTATATTCATTAAATAGTCTGATTTAGTAGCACTAGCTTCCTTGGTACTATATTTCATCACATAATTGTTGCCACTGCATAATCATTGCACCCTGTTTTTTCAGTCCAAAAATTGGTTTATAACCTTCATCACATAATCATTATATGGTATAATTCTGTTCATTATGTTGCTTAAAAGATAAACAGAACAGCAATGTATTCACCAGTGGCATGAGGATATGCATTTCTCTCTCACACATTGTAAGCTGTGGATCTAGAATTCTCAGCATGTGCACGTTGTCAGTATTCAATTTTAATGTATATTCATTTAATGTATATTCCATGCATACTAATCTTGCACCAAATGTAGTTTACTAATAAATTATTTTTAAGTAGTACAGGCACAATTTTTAAAGCTCCACATAATGGTCACACCCTACTTTTTTGCAAAAATAATTTAGCGTAAAACATGCAATGGTTATGTGGTAAAATACATTTTTTCAAATAAAACACCCCATTTCCCAAACCTTGACATTTACTGTTGATTCCCCCATGTCTGTAATGTATTCCCTCCTCATATCTGTCTACTTGCTTCTCTAGTTTCCTTTAAGTCCAAGTTAAAATCCTACCTTCCATTGAAAGGCTTTCCCGATCCCCCTTAATTCAAGTACTTTCCTTCTATTTTTTATTTAAATTTGTCCTGCATATAGTTTGTTTGTAAATGTATGAATATTATATCCCTAAATAATTTGTGAGTTCCTTGACAGTCAGGTATCTATTTTGATTTTCTTTGTATCCCCAGAGCTTGTACAGTGACTGGCACATAGATGGAACTTAATAAATGTTTATTGTGTGAAGGGGTTTCAAGCTTTTAAAATGGGATCAAAACCCATTAAAACTGTTTTTTAAAAGTCAGAGTCAAGATGGTGGAGTAAAAGCAGTGACTTGCTTGAGCTCTCCCCCAAATCCCTCTAAATACCTGTAAAAAATGGTTCTAAAAAATTCGAAAGCAACAGAACCCACAAAAATGAATGGAACAAACTTCCAGCCCAAGACAGCCTGGATGGTTGATCAGAAAGGTATATTGTGCAGGGAGGGGAGAGGAGCACAGTTCAGCATGGGCATACAGACAAAACAGGCCTCAGTGAACCTGGAGCCGGACTTAGAGGACTGGATCACAGGCAGCTGTGGCAATTTCCAGACTTCTCAATCCATGAACACCAACTTACCAACTTAGAAGGTCAGTTGGAGAAGTGTGAGAGAGAGAGAAGCTTAGTCCCAGCCCCACTCACTGAGAGTGGCCTCAATGCAGCAGCTGCCTTGGGAGCCCACAGACTGAAGGGGAATTGGGTGACTGATCAGAGGGGTTTTGCAGGGACCTCTTTTCCAGTGCTGAGGCATGAATCTCTTGCTTTGTCTGTGCTTGGATCCGGTCACAGTTCTGGGTGGCGGTCCTGGGGAAGGAGGAATGCTGGCATGGTGGATCTTGTAGTGGTGGTAGAGAAGAAATCCACCTCAGAGTTGCAAGGCAGAAAAGAGTGCCTGTGGTCACTCATAGACCAGTGCACAGGCCAGGAAAGAAGTAAATACCTCACCCTTAGTTGTACCACCTTGGAAGAACTGAAAATTTGTAGGTCCCTAGAATTATCTCTGGAAACAGCTGCACAAAACACCTGAAGCTTGGGACAGTACATTCTCCATACTGGAAGCAGACCCCTACCTTAACAAAGAGTTTAAATAAGAGAAGAGAAATGAGAATGATGCAAGAAAATCATGAAAAACAAGTCAACAGCTTGCTAAAGGAGAACCAAAAAAATACGGAAGAAAATAACATCTTAAAAAAATAGTCTAACTCAAATAGCAAAAGAGGTCCAAAATGCTTAAAAATCAAAATTGGTCAAATGAAAAAGAGGTTCAAAAGGTTACTAAAGAAAATACTTCCTTAAAAATTAGAATGGAGCAATTGGAAGCTAGTGACTTTATGACAAATCAAGACACTGTGAAACAAATCCAAAAGAATGAAAAAATAGAAAACAATGTGAAATATCAAATTGGAAAAACAATTGACATAGAAAATAGATGCAGGAGAGATAATTTAAAAATTTTTGGACTATCTGAAAGCCATGATCAAAAAAAGAGCTTAGACATCATCTTTCAAGAAATTATCAAGGAAAACTGTCCTGATATTTTAGAACCAGAGGGTAAAATAGAAGTTGAAAGAATCCACTGATCACCTCCTGAAAGATATCCCCAAAGGAAAACTCTTAGGAATATTGTAGCCAAAATCCAGAGTTCCCAGGTCAAGGAGAAAATATTACAAGCAGCCAGAAAGAAACAATTCAAGTATTGTGGAAACACAATCAGGATAACACAAGATTTAGCAGCTTCTACATTAAGGGATTCCAGGGCACGAAATATAATTTTCTGGAGGGAATAGGATTCTGGAGAGATAGGATTACAAACAAGAATCACCTACCCAGAAACACCAAGTATAATCATTCAGGGGAAAAAAAATGGATATTCAGTGAAATAGAGGACTTTCAAGCATTCTTGATGAAAAGACCAGAGCTGAATAGAAAATTTGACTTTCAAATGCAAGTCTCAAGTGGAACATGAAGATTTAAACAGGAAAGAGAAATCATAAGAGACTTAGTAAGGTTGAATTGTTCATATTCCTGCATGGAAAGATGATATTTGTAACTCATGAGATCTTTGTCAGTATTAGGGTAGTTGAAGGGAAAAAATATATGGATAGATAGATAGATGGATAGATAGATAAATAGATAGATGGTAGATGATAGATAAATAGATGGAGGCCACAGGGTGAGTTGAAGATGAAGGGGCAATATCTGGAGAATAAAATTAAGGGTTGAGAGAGGATTATACTGGGAGAAGGAGAAAGGGACAGGTAGAATATGGTAAATTACCTCACATAAAACAAACAAGTAAAGACTTTTACAGTGGAGGGAAAGTGGGGGAAGGTAAGAGGGAATGAGTGAATCTTATTCTCATTGAATTTGGCTTAAGGAAGGAATAACATGCACACTCAATTGAGTGTGGAAATCTATCTTACCCTACAGGAAAATAGGGGTGAAAGGGACAAGAGAGCAGGGGAATGATAGAGGGGAGAGCAGATTGGGGGAGGAGGTAATCAGAAGTAAACACTTCTAAGGAGCAACAGGTTCAAAAGAGAGAATAGAACAAATGGGGGGTGGTATAGGATTAAGGGAAATAGAGTTAGTTTTTCACAACATGACTACTATGGAAGTGTGTTGTGTAACTACACATGTATAACCTGTATCAAGTTGCTTGGCTTTTCAATGAAGGAGGGTGGGGAGGGAGGAACGGAGAAATTTTGGAACCCAAAGTTTTAAAAACACATGTTAAAGAAATTGTTTTCACATGCACCTGGGAAATAAGAATACAGTAAATGGGGTATAGAAATCTATCTTGCCCTATAGAAAAATAGAAGGGGAAAGAGATAAAAGGAGGGGGGAAGAGATAGAAGGTAGGGCAGATTAAGGGGAAATGTATTCAGAATATATGTCATCTTCGGGTGGGGTGAGGGAGGAAATGGGGAGAAAATTTGGAACTCAAAATCTTGTGGAAGTGAATGTTGAAAACTAAAAATAAATAAATTAAAAAAACCTGTTCTTTAAAAAGGTTAGAAAATTTAGGTAATTTTTAAGTACACGTATGTATGAACATTTCAATTGCCGCATCACTTCCAGCTACAAAATCACATAGGAGGGGGAACATTTCCAAACATTCACCCTTTCCCACCCAATGTTTCTTCATAGGAAGAGCTCTTTCAAAATGTAAGGTTTTCTCATACATTGTTTTCTCATACATTGTTAAAATTTCTCCTAGAAGGACCACATAAAGTTGGTCTATTTTTTCCCAAAATACAGCTAGGTAGCATAATACTAACAATATTTCCTTATCACAGAAAAGCAGCAAATATGGAACACTTACTTTTTTTGTAAAATAAAAAATGTGCAATTTATCTTTCAATCTGACAACTCTTTTATGTTATTTGTCAACATATAATCAGAATATATCTATTTCGTACACAATATTTTAATGGTTATTCCTTCTGGTTGTTTTTAAGCATCATAAAGAATCTGACTTTTTAATGTCTTGATTATATTCTTTTATGTAAATTTGATCACATTGTTTACACCCTGTATCCTTCAGTCTGCTTCTTGATCCAAATGCTTTGTTGCAATGACTTACATCTGCATGATGTAATGAAATTGTAGGGACTCTATTCTATTCAAAGTGTCTCATATTGAATCTCTCAATGTGAAGAGGTTAGGAGTTTGCTTCTGAAAAACTCATGATTATCTAAAAGAAGTACTTTAGATGGATTGTAGAATATGTGTAGATATTCTGTAACTGGGCCTGATCAGCAGAATGCTTGGGAAGAAGAGACTTTCTGACTGATTGTGGAGGAATTCTTAAAGGCCTATAAGACAGAGTTTATCTTCTTTGGTCATTCTTACTTCAGTTCTGGTCTGGTGGAATGACCCCTTTACTTACAATATTCTTGGAAAATATTGTAGGAGCCTTTGTATTTATATGGTCCTGTGAATAGGCCTGGAATTTTGACCTCTGTGCACATTTCTCTTTTAGATGAAGGAGATTGGAACCTCTGCCATTGTGAGTTTGAGAGGTCATGTTTAAAATTGCCAAGAAATTCCAAAGTCTTAGTTTCAGAGACAATGCAGCACTGATGCCTAAAGGTGCAAGTAGTGACTTTTGTGATTCCATCTCAGCTTTATATAAGGCAAGGAATATCTGACAGAGATAGTATGTTTGGGTGTAAATTTTGTGAGACAAATGCTTTAACTATAAATTATATTTGACCTACTCTCTCCATTCTCTGCCCTCTCCACAATGTATTAGAGGAGAATATGTCCCTGAGGTATTAGTGAAGCTATTTTTTATGTTTCTTCTTACTTTCTCTTTGAAGTAAATATACTTTTGTAAAAGCTATTCAAGATGAAATAGTTAAATGGAAATTGAATGCTAACCACTGACTTGTAACATATACCTAGCATGAACCTGCGATGATATGATAACAATGGAGAATATATCATCTGCACATTTCAGGGTGCCCTAGAATCCTGAATGGAAGATATGGTGGCATACCTCATGAAGAGTGAGTCAAAATATAATAGTTATAAAAGCATTTCACATATGATGCTCCCTCTATAACCTAATTCCAGAGTCTTCATGAAAATTGCACTCAAGTAGCCACTCCATTCATGACCACACACATACTTTTTCTATGAAACAACTTTTTAAAATTAAAGGAGATATTTTCTATTGAAAATATCTTTTTTCTAGTTTATCTTCATTTTAGTTCTTCAGAAGAAAGTGGTTAATATATTTCATTATTGAAACAGAATCTAGCAAATACCAAAAGTTGATATGTTAAGTAGATAGATCTGTATTTTCATTTAACTGTGTAGCAAACCTCACACACTGCATAATTGGCTCTAATATTTTTTCTTCACATTATCAACAATATTTTCTATAAGTCTTGCTACAGTGTTTACTGACAAAATAACGCATTTTAGTGTGTCCCCACATTGTTTTCATATATTTCTACCACCGCAGGAAGAATAATGTGCTCTTAGTGCTATTTAGCTTCATTTCTTCCACCAACAAGTAATGAACCATTAACACAAGATTCCAAAAGTTATCATTAGTTTCCATTAAATTTTATAAAGTGCCTGAGAGGACATGCTTATCATTGTTTTCATCTCATCATGTGGCTGAAAAGCCCATAGTAGGAATTATCAGTTATATCATTTTATTGTTTTCTTGTGGTCTCATTTTTTAGTACAATATTCCATATGTGGCTACTTAAATGAATCATTTGAAGCCACTTCTCAATTTTTTGAGAGTCAATTTGATTAAATTACATAGCAGAATCCATGATAACTCCTAATTGAGTACATACAATCTATTTCAACAGGCTAAAACCAAACAGTTTAGTAGATGCACTACTGTCAGCTCTTTTCCATTGTGGAATTATAACTCTTCACTGAAGATATCTCTCTTACCATACATGATATGTGGCCATCTGACAAATGATGAGTGTTCCAGTGTCAATTCATATAAGTACTACAAATTGTTTTTTTCTCTTCTTGTATAAAAAATATATATAAATAAAAGTTCTTGTATTTTCTTATTATAATGTGCTATCTTCTCCCAATGTACAAAATGTTAAGTGAATTATCACAAAAATAGTATTGAATGGAAGAGACAAGATTTAAAACTAGGCCTACAGGTATCAAATCCAGAACTTATTCTTACTATATTTGAGGTAGATTGTGTTTCTGACAAAACAACCAAGATGCAGGAGTAATTTCAGAAATGACACTGAATCTAGATAGATATGATGAAATAGTTTCTGATGGCCATTATACTGAAAATTGTGAATATTTATGCCAAATATAAAATCTACTACCACAATGAACCCTGTGACCTCTTTGACATTATTCAACTCTAATCAATCTTATTGAATATTTATTACATTAGAGAAGAAATCAAAAGTCTTAGAATGGGAAGATAACAAAAATAAATTGTCATTGGTACATCCTATTCTCATTGTATTTCTCTTCTAGATTGCTCAATTCATTAGCAAGTCAGCAAAGATGTTAAATACTCATTTAAAACAGTAATCACAAAGATACAGAAAATAAATAAGCTTTGCAATCACAGACTTTGAATAAAATGGTAACAGTAATAAATAATAAATCTGTGATAAAACAACATTCTTATTTATTTTAGTTCATTTTCATTTTTTAACATAAACATGAAATGGAGTTATTTTTTCAATCTTCATTCCAATCATCCAACATTTAATTTTGTGAACTACATGTGCAAATAAACAGTATAATAAAAAATTTGATTCAGAAAAAGATCCAGATATTTTTAATCAGTAATATATACTATTGAATATATACTTACACCTACACTCACACACACACCCACCCACACATCTATCTATCCATCTATCTATTTATCTATCTATATCTATCTATCTATCTATCTATCTATCTATCTATCTATCTATCTAAGTTGGAATAAATAAGAGACCTGTTTTCCAGTTCCAAATTTAACTAGGTATATGACATTGAGGTTTTTCCATATTTTCCATGCTTTCATTTCCTCCACAAAAAAGAATCAGGGATACGTGCTATAAACAATACGGTTGTTGTTTCAGAATTGTATGGCATATAAAAATGTTTAAAAAATAAAAACATCTTGCAAAAACAAGACGTCATATCATTATTGACAAGAATTTATTTTTCTATTACATGTAAACATTAATCAAATATGTGGTATGTCACTCAATAAATCTAAAACATATTTGCTGATCAACTGGAGATTTCTGTAATAGAAAAGCTAAAAAGAATGTATGTACTTTCTTGCACATATTTATGTGTATATGTAAATGTGCAATACCTGAAAATTAATGCATATATATTCCTAAGAATGTTTATGTTTGTCTATGTATTTATGGGTGTGTGTATATTTTGCTTTCTGTAAATTTGTAGTCATTCTGTATAGGCTGTGACGTACTTTATGTGCTCCTTTTTGAAAATATATTTTGATATTATGTTGATGGCAATAAGCTCTGAAACAATGGGGTACAATATTGAGATATATAATAATGCTTAGGTTTTTTTGTAAGAAAAATAAACAACCTAATTGAATAAATACTGTCTTTTTTTGAGACAATGATATGATGCTGAGTGGACAGCCTATTTGGCCACATTTCTAAGATAGATAATGCAAATCTATTGTGAACTGGACTCAGAATTAAATATGAAGTGAACTGAATTCTCTCTCTCTCCCTCTCTCTCTCTCTGTTTCTCTCTCTCTCTCTCTCTTTGTCTCTCTCTCACACACACACATACACACAAGTTATTAAAATAATGACAACATTCTTCTAATTACATTAATTATTGCGATTTATGAAACACCAAAAATGACAAAAAATCAAAAGCATAGATGATATTAAGGGAAACAAAAAGTTGTGTAGTGGATTAAAAAAATTCTGCAGCACATCAACAGTTATTAATTTAATGGGGAAGTAGCATAAACACATTACGTAGGACATATCTATTCAGAAAAGTAGATCACTCAGTCAGTTTGTAAGGACTTGATGCTGATACTCCTAATGCTGCACTTGTACACTTGTAACATTTAAAAAAAACATAGTGGAAGGTCCTTGAATATGCCTATGAAAAATTAATGAGATGACATAGACAATAGACCTATAGGGATCCTATTATTTATTTGTAATTTCATTTTGTTCTCTTCATTGCTATATATTCACTTTTGGATATGATTAAAAAAACCCTATTATAAACACTGGGAAAGTTTATTCATGTTATCTACATCTTATGTGATGTCAATAACATAGGCTAGAAATAGAAACACTTTTCTATTTTTCTCAAAGTCAGATAAATTGAAAATATGAGTAATAAAAATCAATACATGGTATATCTTTTATAAGGGAAGAATCATAATATCATAATAATACCCAAAATGGTAATAGCGTTTATGACCCTGATTAAGCATTGACTCAAGGTAACTTCTAGTATATTCTCATTGCACATGATGCAGAGTTTTGAAGGAAGATAAACAGCTAGACAATTTAGGAGAAAAAAGTTATTGTTTCAGAGGTTTTATATAAAAATGAAAGGTTCTACTACTTCCGATGATTTTATATGATTGCAATAAAAAGCAGTTATTTTCCAAGCATCATAAGGCAGCGTATTTATGGGCACTGACTTGAACTCTTGACAGACTTGTGACATCCAAGACAGGAAATCATTGGACTATTTTCACATCTATAAAAGAGCAACTTAGTCTTAGAACTTTTAAGAGGATTTAAGAGAATGACCATCTGCAGAATCCTAATATTTTAACAAAATACTACTCACACACACACACATATGTGTATATATATATTTATATATAGTACACATACATACATATATGTATGTATATATGTGCATATTCATTCATCTAACTTGCATATTTGTGGGATGCCTTTATCATGCATAGTGTGGCATATTATTTATAAGCTAGGTGATAGATAGGAGGTGGACATAGGCTATATGCTTTCTAAGAGTAAAAGTCACAAAGCAGTATCCCAAAAATGTAAAGGGAACAAAAATAGCATTGCAGAAGATAATGTAGGATTCCTCTCATGTTCACTAACTATGGGTCCTGGGATATAAGATATTCTAGTAATGTCATTCTGTCATGGAATATGAGGAAACACAACCTTGCAATTGATCTCCATCCATGAGGAGCTGTAATCATAGTATGGGTCAAAGAAGGAAAGGTTTGTTCTCTTGATGGCCAGAGAAGAATGTCAGATACGTACTTTTCTTTTCTCTCACTCTGTCTGGGACAAGATGTGCTTTGTTACTGGATATATGACTGACACAATGAGGCCACTGAAGCCTTGTGGCTTAGAAAATCATGCTGAGCATAGTATGTGAACATTAGGAGTCAGGGAAAAGCCAAATCCAATTTTATCTCTTTTTATTCTTCTTGTGTAAATATTTTTAGTGCTTGATTCACCATGTAAAATTTATTTTCTTAGAACAAAATAACCAAAAAGTTAAATTTTCTGGTTAACATATATTCTGTTTCTGTGTGGTTGATATGATTCCTTATGTCATGGTTGTACATGATTTCCTGGGGCACAAACCTACCATCTGCTAAAACCTATCTAGCCTAATACAACACAATCAGCCTTTTAAAGTATCTGTTATGACTTGCTCAGAGAGGCAATGGGACATGATAAATAGAGGAAAAGCTTCAGAGTTAGTGATACTAGTTTAAGTCCTACTATGAAACATGCTGTCTGGTGACTTCACTTCAAAATATCCTAGAAATATTTTTCTTTCTTTCTTTCTTTCTTTCTTTCTTTCTTTCTTTCTTTCTTT
>NW_020954569.1:9855403-9886295 GCF_900497805.2 Vombatus ursinus
TTTCTTTCTTTCTTTCTTTCTTTCTTTCTTTCTTTCTTTCTTTCTTTCTTTGGCAATTGGGGTTAAGTAACTTGCCCAGGGTCACACAGCTAGTAAGTGTGAAGTGTTTTTTTTTTGGTCTGAGGCCAGATTTGAACTCAGGTACTCCCAACCTCAGGGCTGGTGCTCCATCCACTGTGCCACCTAGGTGCCCCATAGAAATATTTCTGACAATAAGTTACAGGCAAGTTATTTATCTGCATCAATGAAAAGAGTTTTCACAGTGAGATCTTCTATACTAAAAAGAAATCATGGTTTTGAAATAAATTATACAAGGTGGTTCTGAAGGTTCTGAAGATGCAAAACCAAAAAGAATAGACCCTTCCCTCTAGGAACTTACCTTTTGATATTTTAAATTGTTCCCTCACCCCTCATTTTAGAAAACTAGCTTTCAGTTTTATTAAAGAGATGAGGATACATTTTAGCAGAAATCCAAAATTTGGCACTTGATAGATTTTCAGACTTCTTTATTGAGAAATTTCTTTTTTATTTCTTGGTTTGATATTTTATTCCAAATAGAGTTATATGAGGAAAATTTGGCCTCAGCAATTTATATGTTTTTTTTCACCTTTAAATGGCTACCCATAGTGATCTTTTTTTTTTTTTTTTTTTTGGCCAGTCACTGGCTTCAACTACATCTCTGATCAACAAAACTCTGTTCAAGTAAATTGAAGAACAATGAATCAAACTTGATAAAACATAGTTTTAAATTTAAAAATAAGGCTTTTTAAACCTTAAAGGTCTATGTTAAGTGGCTGATATTAATGTCTATACCTCACAGATATGCCATGGTGGTAAATATAGTTTGTTAAACACATATGTATGTATGATATTCTTCTAGATGTTGCACATAATTCAATTACCTTCCATCTTGGAACTTGTCGTTCAAGACACTGATTAAATGTAGCTAATATAAATGAACTGAAAGCATCAATTAGTCTCACAGTCTCCATGACCAACTACTGGAGTCATTACTTTGTGGATTGTATTTGGGGAGAGAAATAAACCAATTCATTTTCACATCCAAAACCTTTAAATTGACTCCTTCTACCAATATCTTCTAACTAAGAATGATCTGTAGAGGAAGATCATATTCCAAGATAATGTCAATGGAATCTCTATTTATCCATATGCTAATTCTATGAATCTACTCACTTAAAACCCTAAGAAATAATAAACTGAGGATGTGTCAAATCTCCCTGTCAATTGTTCATGGTGAGACTTCATTACTTAAAATCCAGGCTATCATATCTGGGGCAGCTAAGTGGCACAAGGGATAGAGGGATAGGCCTAGAGTCAGGACAATTAATTTTCCTGAATTCAAATCTACCCTTAGACATTTTAACTTTGTGACTCTGGGCAAATTTTAAACCTCTTTGCTTCAGTTTCCTCATCTTTACAATTAGCTGGAGAAGGAAATGGCTAGCTACTCAAGTATCCCAAGTGGGGTCATAAAGTCAAACATGACAGAAAAAATGATGAAACAACAACAACAACAAAAAAGCAAATCTAGATATCACAATTTTAAAGGGTTTTTGGAGCATTCCCAAAATGCTTAATGTGGAGATACCTTAATGATCTTTTTTCGGCATTCCCAGGTCTCCTGTCATGAAGGTTCCTTACTTGAACTACCATATGAGCAAGTATAGCCCCATTCAATTGGATGCATAACCAGAAAGGCTAAATCTTTAAAAGTAGCTAGACTGGAAGTCTTTCTTTTTTGTGTGTTTTTGACATTTTTCCTACACTCTTGCATGTTGCATCCACAGGGACAAGATCACAATTCACCCATGATTTGATTCCATGAATTTAAATGTGAGGGGGATGCTTACTTCTCTATATAGGAAGCCATTGGGAGGAGTTTGGTACTCTGCCTTCCAGGCCCCAATTAAAGAAGAAAGGGGGCTTAATGGAGAGTATGTCAACCAAGACTTAAATTAGTGGCATAGTGGTGAGTTCAGAAGTGATGAACTGATCCTGGGAGAGGCATCTATGTCCAGGAAGTTGAAATCAGGCAATAGCAACAGGTGCAAAGTGAACTTTTAACCAACTTTAAGGATACTTGAGAACCCAGAGGAAGAGGTAAATATTAGGTAACCTATTTGGACTTCATGAAGTGGATGTCAAAGTAACAATTATACAAATATAAGTTGCATCTCAAATATTTTTTTTAATTCCAAGTCATATTTCTCAACTGAATGGAAGTGTGAACCACTCAACATTCTCCCTCTCATTTCTTTTATCTTCCCTGTCAGAATTTGCTGTGAACATGAATGATTAAGAAACTAGAGTTTTACTTACTGACATAAGCTTTATAGGCAAGTAAAAATAAATGAGTATAGTATCTCAAAAACATACTGAATAATATATGAAGGAAATACAAAATTTGTGAAATCCCTTTCTCAATATATATTTAGAAGAAATTCACATATTTGTATAATATTTTGGGTGTCTTGAGGCCAGACTCACTCATTCATAGAAAGCATAAAGACTCTATTTTTTCCCTTATGTCAGACTTCCAGCACTCACCAGTGTTTGCAACACAATCACAAATTCAGATATAAGTAAAAAACAAACTAGAAACATGGCCATGAGAATATATGATACAAATACCAAGCCATAAAAAAGAGCCCTAACTCCAAAAGAACATTCTTCATCTAATACATTGAAAGTACTTTTAACAAAATCAAAGCTAATCATTCAACTTTGAAATGCAAATTCTCCTAAGAGTTGTAATTATTGATTTAACAATTATTTGCACAGTTTGTATTTTCAGAGCCAGGGGAAGATAGAAGTAGTCAAGTTAGAGGACTTCACTGAGGAAGAAAGATTTAAAAAAAAAAAAGGTTAGCCAGGGATATCAAAGAAAAAAAATATTTCCAAACTTTGCTTTGTCTGCCTGACTTCTGAGAATTAAAGGTGAGTGACTAGGGACTTTTAAAGGTCTCCTTCAGGGTTAGGACCAATTTTTTTCTCTCTCTCTCTGATATGGCTACCTACCTCACAATCCGAATTTACACTGTATTTGTTTTGGTACAAGTAATCTTGCTATCATTTGAGAAGATGGAAACTATTAACATTCATGAGACGCATTCATTACTCAGTGTTAACTTGTATCTTTACCTCCTGCAAAATATAGACTGTAACTTTCAATCCCACATAAAGCAAAAAAATAATTAGGTACTTGAAATTACCCAAACAGAAGATAAGTGTTATGAAGAATCCAATTGCCAGTCTGTTGCAACAATAAAAGAGCTATCTCCTCTCATTTGAAATATTATAAGCTTGAGAAGGAGCTGGCAGAGCCACCTCCAAGGTCAATCACTGTTGTTGCTACTAAGTTGTGTTATGAGCTAGCCTCTACCTAGATGTCACATACCGGATCTTCTGACCTCCTATGTTATCATGGATTGGAAAAAAAAGTCTTCTTATCTATTAACACAGCGAGTCAATAATATTAATATCATGAGCTCATAAAGATTCCTCTCAGAATTATTTGGAGCTACCAAAAATAATGAATATACCAATGTGAAAAACAAAAAAAAAACAAAACTATTAGTCTGCTTTCATTAAAAAAAGAAACATATATCATGTACTGTACTGTTATTTTAATGGAAAACCAATGGGTTTTTATGTTATGCCAAGAAAGTTTTAAATCAAATAAAAAGTCTAAAGTCATGAAGGATTGGACATAAAGCAGAAGGCTATGTGAGAAGTTAGAACATTATTTCAGTAATCTGCAGGGTCTACCTTTTTTCAAGTATCCACTCTATGACTTTCATTTTGCTCAACAGCTGTGATTTTGTATTAGTACAACTTGATATTAAATATGGAGTGATCTAAGATTGCTAAGATGGCTCTGCCAGCATCAGCAGCTGCAGAAGCTCTCAGTCCAGAGAAGGTAAGGGAATTTGACAAGTGGTCAGAAAAAGAGTAAAAGAAACCCTGAGCTGGTACTGGGGACAGGACTGAGCACTTTTTGGCAACTCAATTATCCATATGCAGTGCTGGGACACATTTCTAGGGCAGAGAGGAAAAGTTGTGGCTACAGTGAGCAGGGACCATTCCTAAAGAGCAGAGTACAGACTAGGAGAGCAATGACCACAACTTTCCCCAGATCACATCACCTTGAAATCACTAAAACTTTGACTTCAGAAATAGCTCTGAAAACAGTAGTATGAGAAGTCTAAAGCTTAAAACACTATTTCTCCACCCCATAGTAGGCAGATCTCAACTTTAACATGAAGTTCAAAATAAAAAAAAAAAAATAGGCACAAAAATGAGCAAACAACAATAGAAAAGAACCTGACCATAAAAAAAAAAAAACAAAACTTTATTGTGGTGACAGAGAAAAACAAACAAACTTAGAAGAAGACAACGATGTGACACCTACAAGCAAATATATTCAAAATGTTCAAATTGGACACAAACCAATACTTTCTAGGAGAGTAAAAGAAAGAGGTAAGTACTAGAAGAAAAATTAGGAAAAAATGAGGAAGATGCAAAGAAATTATGAAAAGAAAATTTACATCTCAGGAAAAAAATGCTAAATGAAATAATACCTTAAAAGAAATAAAATGTCTAAATGGTAAAAGAGGCACACACTTAAAATGCTTCTCTATTTTAGAATCAGAAAGCAAAATAGAAATTGAAAGAATCAACTAATCACCTCCTAAAGGGTATCCCAAAATGAAAACTCCAGTAATTTTATAGCTAAATTCTAGAACTCTTAAATCAAGGAGAAAATATATGAGCAGCCAGAAAGGAATCATTTAAATATTGTAGAGTCACAGTCAAGAACACAAGATTGGGCAGTTCCCATGTTAAAGGAGAAGAAAATTTGGAATTTGATATTTTGGAAGACAAAGGAGCTAAAATTAAAACTAAGAACAACCTATTTATGAAAGCTGAGTAAAATTCTTTCGGGGGGAATATATATTTAATGACACAGAGGACTTCCAATTATTCATGATGAAAAGATCAATGATGAATAAAAAATCTGACATAGAAACATAAGACCCAAAATAAGTATACAAAGGTAAAAATGAAAGAGAAGTCATGAGACATAATAAAATTAAATTGTTCACATTCCTATATGGGAAGATGATAAATGTTAATTCCTAAGAATTTAATCATTATCAAGGCAGTTAGAAGGAGTTTACATAAAAGAGGACGTAGATATGAGTTACATTGGAATAATTTCACAAAAAAATGAAGAGTGAAGAAAAAGATATATTGGGAGAAAGAGGAAGGGCAAGAAAGAATAAGCAAAATAAGTTCACATAGAAGAGTTACACAAGAAAGAACTTTTACAGGGGAGGGAGAAATGAAAGGACATATGGTGGGCAGTGCTCAAATTTCACTCTCATTGAATTGGATCAAACAGAGAAGACCCTCACTCAATTTGTTATAAAATTTTATCTTACCCAAATGGGAAAGAGAATGGGGAGGTAATAAAATATTGGGAGCTGAGGTGATAAAAATGGAGGGTAGATTAATGGAGGCAGTAGTCACAAGCAAAGCAGAAATTTGAGGAGGGACAGGGTAAAAATTGAGAAGATAAACAGAAGAAAACAGAATGGAGGGAAATACACAGTTAGTAATCACAATTAAATGTGAATGGGATGAATTCTGCTTTATGTCTGCTTCATGATTTTAGATGTTTTATTTGATTTAAAACTTTTTTGGCATAACATAAAAACCCATTAGTTTCCCTTTTAAATATCTTTATAGTACATGATTTATGTTTTTTTTTTTCAATGAAAGCAGACTAATGATTTTTCACATTTGGTATATTCATTATCTTTGGTAGCTCCAAATATTTCTGAGAGGAATCTTTATGAACTCAGGGCATTAATATTATTGACTAATTTTGCTGATAGATAAGAAGACATTTTTTTCCAACCCATGACAACATAAGAGGTCAGAAGGTCTGCTCTGTGAAACCTGGGTAGATGCTGGCTTATAGCACACTTGGCAGCAACACCAGTGATTGTGTTGGAAGTGGCTCTGCCAAAAGTTAAATGAGTTATAGAAGGAAATAGCCATTACAACTACATTATTGAAGCATCTCAAATTTTGTCTCTAAGTAGGTAAAGTCAACCATGAAATGAATAGGAAAGAAGTTAAGGAGACAAATATTATTTTAGAAAAAAATATTATAAATCTCTGGATAAAACTGAATGATAATAGAAGGGAGTATACCAATTTCTCAGCTATACATGGCACTTTCACACAAAAAAAATGACCATTTATTACAGCAAAAAAAAAAAACAACAACTTACAAACAAATGCAGAAAAACAGAAATATGAAATGCATCATTTTCAAATAATAATGTAATAAAATTGCATTCAATCAAAAGCCATGGAAGCATAGATAAAAATACTGGAAAATAAGTAATCTAATTCTAAAGAATGAATGGATCAAAGAACAAATCAGAAAAATATCATCTTTAAAAATGACTTTAAACAACACGCCAAAATTTGTGGGGTGCATTCAAATCATTATTTAAGATAAATTTATATCTCTGAAAGCAAACATCAGAAAAAAAGAGAAAGAAGAGATAATGAATTTGACACACAATTAAAAAAATAACTAGAAAAGAATAAATTAAAAATGCTCAATTAAACAACAAAATGGAACCCTGAAAATCAACGGAAAGATTAACAAAACTGAATATAAAAACCAAATGAAATTTGAGGAGGCTTTATGCAAAAGGAAAACAACAAAATAAGTAAAACATTGGCTAATTTGATTTAAAAAGTATCTCTCAAAAGTGAAAAAAGATGAATGTATCACTGAAAGTGATGAAATTAAAGCAATTATTAGGAGTCATTTTGTTCAACTATATACTAATAAAATTGACAATCTAAGAGAAATAGATTATAAGGTAGATTTTATATTAGCTATGCAAGACTTTTTCAATATTAGGAAAAACATATCACCACTATAATTCAATATTGTGTTAGAAATGCTAGCCATAGCAATAAGACAAGAAAAAAGAAGTAATTTGAATATAAATAGGCATTGAAAAAACAAAACTATTCCATGATATGATGATATACTTGTAGAACTCAAGAATTGATTAAAATACTAATTAAAGCAATTAATAACTTGGGCAAAGTTTCAAAGTGTATAATAAACCCACATAAAACATCAGTATGTCTATATTTACCAAAAAAACCCTGTAGGAAGAGATAAAAAGATACACTTGAGAGTCTACCTTCCAAGACAAATCCAAGGCCTCTATGAACATGACCACAGAAAGATTTTGACATACATAAAGAGATATTTATACAATTTGAGAAACATTAATTATTTATTATTAAGCTGAGTCAATTCAATAAAATGACAATTCTACTGAATATAATTTATTTATTCAATATTATATCAATCAAACTACCAATTCATTATCTTATAAAGCTAGAAAAAATAAAATAAAATTTATCTGGGTGCAGCTAGGTGGACTTGGAGTGAGGAGGATCTGAGTTCAAATCTGGTCTCAGATACATGACACTTACTAGCTGTGTGGCCCTGGGCACCCCAATTGCCTCACTAAAAAACAAAAAATAAAATAAAATAAAATAAAATTTATCTGGAAGAACAAAAAGTCAAGTATATCAAGGAAATCAATGAAAAAAAGTGAGGTAAGCATAGCAGTACTAGACTTGAAACTAAATTACAAAATAGTAATAAGGAAAACATGCTGGTGCTGGCTAAGAAATAAAATAGTGGATAAATGAAAAGAAGGAAGTACATAATATTAAATGTGCATAGTAATCTGCTGTTTTGTTTAACCCAAAGCTCAAGCTTTTGGGGCAAAAATTTACCATTTGATAGAATTTTGTAGGAAAAGTAGAAAGCAGTATGTCACAAATTAGACATATACCAAGAAATCACACTGTATTCCAAGATAAAGTAAAAATGAATAAATAATTAAAATATAAAGAGTAATATCATGAATAAATTAAAGGACAATGGAAAGTTAGCTTTCATATCTATGAATAAGGAAGAGTTTTTGAACAAACAAAACATAGAAAATATCACAGGAAGTCAAAAGAATAATTTTGATTACATGAAATTAATTTTCCCCCAATTAAGCCAATGTAGCCAAAATTAGAAGAGAGCTGGAGGAAAAAAAATGCAGCAAATTTTTTTTCTGATAAAGGCATTATTTCTCGACTAAATTTATAAAACAAAAAATAAGAGCAATTACCTTGTTGGAAAATGGTTAATGGGAGGCAGAGTCAAAATGGCAGAGAAAATGTAGGGACTCTCCTGAGCTCTGCCCCAAACCTTTCCAAAACCTTTAAATAATACCTCAATAGTAATAAGAAATAGCACCTACCTAAAACCTTCAGCAAGCATCGTATGTAATAGGGACAAACTAGAAGCATTTACGATAAGATCAGGGGTGAAATAAGAATGTCCATTATCACCACCCTGTTCAATATCATCCTGGAAACATTAGCTTTAGTGATAAGAAAAGAAAAAGAAATTGAAGGTATTAGAATAGGCAAAGAAGAAACAAAACTATCTCTCTTTGCAGATGATATGATGATATACTTAGAGAATCCTAGAGAATCAATAAAATTTACTTGAAATAATAAGCAACTTTAGCAAAGTTGCAGGCTATAAAATATACAACATAAATCATCAACATTTTTATATAGAAAGAGAAATTCCATTTAAAGTTACTGTAGACATTATAAAATATTTAGGAGTCTACCTATTGAAACAAACCCAGGAACTAAATGAACACAATTACAAAACACTTTTCACACAAATAAAGTCAGACCTAAGTAATTGGAAAAACATCAGTTGCTCATAGGTAGGCAGAGCAAATATAATAAAAATGATAATTCTACCTAAGCTAATTTACTTATTCAGTGTCATAACAATCAAACTACCAAAAATTATTTTATAGAGTTAGGAAAAATAATGACAAGATTCATTTGGAATAACAAAAGTTCCATAATATCAAGGGAACTAATGAAAAGAAATGCAGGGGAAGATGGCCTAGCCATTCCAGATTTTAAATTGTATTATAAAACAGCAATCATCAAAACTGCTTGGTACTGGCTAAGAAATAGAGTGGTGGATCAGTGGAATAAGTTAAATATGCAAAACACAGTTGTCAATGACTATAATAATATATTATTTGATAAACCCAAAGACCCTAGTTTCAGAAATAAGAACTCACTCTTTGACAAAAACTGGAAAGCTGGGAAAGCTGGGAAAGCTGGAAAAGAGTGTGGCAGAAACTGGACATAGATCAAACTCTCACACGATATACCAAAATAAAATCAAAATGGCTTCATGATTTAGATATAATGGCTGATACTTTAAGCAAATTGAGAGAGCAAAGAATAGCTTACCTATCAGATTTAGGGAGAACAGAAAAATTCATGACTAAACAGGAGATAGAGAACATTACAAAAAGCAAAATGGATAACTTTGATTACATTAAATTGAAAAGTTTTTGCACAAACAAAGCCAATGCAACCAAGATTAGAAGGAAAGTAGAAAATTGGGAAAGAATTTCTATAAGAAGTGTCTCTAATAAGTGCCTTACTTCTAAAATATATAGAGAATAAAGTCAAATTTGTAAGAATACAAGTCATTCCCCAATTGATAAATGGTCAAAGGACATGAACAGGCAGTTCTCAGATGAAGAAATAAATGTCATCTATAGTCATGAAAAAATGCTCTAAATCACTATTGATTAGAGAAATGCAAATCAAAACATCTTTGGGGCACCACATTACACCTATCTGATTGGCCAACATGACAAAACATGTAAATGATAAATATTGCAGAAGATGTAGGAAAATTGGAACACTAATGCATTTTGGGTAGAGTTGTGAGCTGATCCAGCAATTTTGGAGAAAAATTTTGAGCTATGCCCAAAGGGCTATAAATATGTGCCTACCTTTTGACCCAACAATAGCACTTATAAGGCTGTATCCCAAAAAGATTATACAATTGGGAAAAGACACACAGGTACAAAAATATTTATAGCAGCTCTTTTTGTGGTGGCAAAGAATTGGAAATCGAAAGCTTGGCCATTAATTGAGGAATGGCTGAACAAATTGTTGTATATAAATATAATGGAATACTATTGTGCTATAAGAAATGATGAGGAGGACTTCAGAAAAACTTGGAAAGATGTGTACGGACTGATGTTGAGTGAAGTGAGCAGTATCAAGAGAATGTTGTACACAGTAACAGCCATGTTGTGTGATAACTAATATTGATAGACTTAGCCCTTCTCATCAATGCAAGGATCTAAGACATCTCCAAAGGTCTCATGATGGAAAATGTTATCCATATCCAAAGAAAGAACTATAGAGTTTGAATGCAGATGTAAGCATACTATTTGCTCTTTTTTCTTCTGTTTTGTTTTGTTTTCTCTTTCATGTGTTTCCTCCTATTCTTTCTAATTCTTCCTTACAACATCACTAATGTGATACATTTAACTGTAATGTACTTGTAAAGCCTATATTAGATTGCATGCTGTCCTGGGAAGAGGAGGAGGAGGGGGAGAAAATTTAAAACTCAAAAGCTTATGGAAGTGATTGTTGATAAATCAAATATAAATCAAATCAAAATAAATTAAATTAACAAAAAAAAGAGAAGCATTAAAAGGTAAACAGGAAAGTTAAACCATAAGAGATTCAATAAGGTTAAACTCTTTACATTCCTACATGGGAAAATGATACTTTGAAATTACTAAAAAAAAGCTTTCTTATTATTAAGGCAATTAGAAGAGGTATACATAGACAGGACACAGGTATGAGTTGAATATAATGGAATGACTAGCTTAAAAAAATAGAAGTAAGGGGAGATAAAGAAAATGCCCTGGGAGAAGGTCAAAGGGAGAGGTAGAATTGGGTGAACTATCTGAGGCTTGAAAGAAATTTTACAGTGGAGGGGAAAATGGGGGAAATGAAGGTGACGGGAATCACATGAAGTTTATTCTCATTAGAATTGGTTCAAAGAGGGAATAACATCCACACTTAGTTCAGTATAGAAATCCATCTTACTATATAGGAAAATAGGAGGGAAAGGGGAGAAGAGGAGGGGGACTGATGGAAAGGAGATGGTTTGGGTTGGGTGAAAGTAAGAAGCAAAAAACTTTTGAGCATGGACAGGGTGAAAGAAGAGGAACAACATGATACAAGGGGGGAAACAGGATGGAGCGAAATACATAGTAATCATCACTTTGAACAAAAAAATCACATTTCTCTGATAAAGGACTATTTTCAAATATATAGAAGTTGGGTCAAATTTATAGAAATAATAGCTATTTCTCTTTTTAAAGAGAGTTTTTTTCCCAATTACATGTAAAGGTAGTTTTCAACATTCATTTTTATAAGATTCTGCATTCTAAATTTTTCTCTCTTCCTCCATCCTGTTGCCCCTCCTGAAAACAGTAAGCAATCTGATAAAGGTTATAGATGTGCAATAATGTTAAACACATTTCCACATTACTCATGTTGTGAAAGAAGAATCAGAAAAAAGGGAATATCATGGAAAGAAAAAAAAAACAAAGTGAAGCTAGTACGCTTTGATAAGAGCCATTGTATATGTATATATATAATATGTGTGCATAATATATATGCCTGTATATTATATATACATAAGCTCTATGAAAAGAGGTAAGATATGCATGTATATAAATTCTATTATCTATGAAAGATAATATTACGCACATATATACAAAGATTTTTATTTTTTTCCCTTTAACTCACTTCCTTTCTTATCCTTGGTGATTTAATTTTGTTTGTACAAAAGCTTTTCAGTTTCCTGTAATCTGAAGAGAATACTTTTCCTGCCCATATGACCCATTTCTCTCTTCTTTTGGTTTTGATCTTTAATATTAAGGTTACATATCCATTTAAAATATATTGTAGAATATAGTATAAGATTTTGGACTAGGAATAATTTCTGCAGACTCCCTTCCCATTTTATAAGGCATTTTTAATCAATCAGTCATTGTTTTCAAAGGTTTATGTGTAAGACTTTATCAAATACCAGATCATTAAGTTCCATTATTTCTGATTCTCTCATGTTTAGTCTGTTCCATTGGTCTACCTCTCTAATTTTTACCAATACCGATGGTTTTGATGACCATTATTTTATGATATTGTTTGAGCCCTAGTAATATTTTTCCCTTTGTACTGATTTATTTTCATAATTACCCTTGATATTTTGGATATTTTTCCTAAGGGAATTTTTTTCATTAATCATTATATAAAATAACCTCTTCACAATTTTATTGGTATAACATCAAAAGTGTAAATTAGCTTTGGGAGTATTGCAATTTTTACTATATAAGCCTGGCTCAGGCATAAGCAATGAATATTTCTCATTACTTACCTTGTTCTTTAGTTCTTTAATTAACTTGGTAATTAAATCTATTCAGATCTTTTGTGTACTTTAATAGATCTATCCCCAGATACTATATGCATTTTACAGTTATTGGAATGGAATTTTACTCTCTATGATTTCTTCTTGGATAATGTTGTTATTATATAGAAATAACAGATTTTTTTGAGGTGTATTTTGTAGTTTACAACTTTTTTAAAGCTATTGATTGTCTTAAATAGTAGCTTTCCTGATACATTTTGGTTTTGCAAATATATTGTCATATAATTCAGAAATACAGATAATCTTCATTTCTACTTTATCTGTTATTATGCTTGCAATTTCTTTATCTTGCCTACTGTTGTTTTTATTTTTAGAATCATATCAAATAATAGTGTCAAGAGTAGCTATTCTTATTTTACTCCTGTATTCATTAGAAATCTTTCTAGTATATCCCAATTGCATGTAACTCTTGCTTTTGGTTTTAAAAAGATATTTTTCATGATATTAAAATAATCTCTCTATGTTTGTACTTTCTTATTGTTTAGCATAACTGTGTATTGTATTTTATTGAAGTGTGTTTTTCTTGCATTTATTAAGATAATCATATAGTTTGGAATGATTTGGTTTTTAATATGGTTAATTATATTGATTGTTTTCATAATTAAAAAAACTCAATCATTTATTGGTAGTCTCAAGATATATTCAAGGAAATTGCCCTCTCTGAATACAATTCTCCTGAAGTCTTTCTAGTTCAAATACATTTGGGATAGTTAAGATACAACATTTATAAATTAAAAAATTTATTTTTTAAATAAACAAAAAAAATAATAAATAAAAAAATAATAAAAATAAACAAAAAAAACATTAATTTGATTGCTGTTTTCAGTTGTAGATGAAAAGTAATAGTGAGGGATTATATAGTTCTTCTTTAACAGGTTCCACCAAATAATTGTTAAATACAAAATAATAAGTTGTTAAATTATAGATTGTTAAAATGGTAATTGATAAAATAGTGGTGACCACAGGGTTGCTATATTCACTGGTGGTGAGTGAATCTTGCCTATGTTGGTTAGATGAACACCAAGTGATCTAGTCCCACCTCCTCCAGCCCTAAAATTCTATAATTTAGGATATTTTCTTAACTCCAGGATAGGAGCTAGATATATGTTAAAGAGGTTATTGATATAAATAATGAACAGAATTAAACTTACTAGTTTTGAGGGAATGATTAAAATTCTTTTCTTTTACCAAATGGTTAGTAATTTTCTATAATGGATAAGCTCAGCTTTGAAGGATATGGTATTTTGTGTATCACCTGATCTTCTTTGTTCTTCAGAATATCATAAATCAATTTTGCTTTATTTATTATACTTGAAAAAAAATCCTGAGGCAGCTAGGTGGCACAGTGTATAGAGCACCAGCCCTGGAGTCAGGAGGACCTGAGTTCAAATCTGGTCTCAGACACATAACACTCACTAGCTGTGTGACCTTGGGCAAGTCACTTAACTCCATTGCCTAGCCAAACAAAACAAAACAAACAAACAAACAAAAACAATCCTATGCTGTTATTTCTTGTTTCTCTTCACAATGTGGCTTTTAAAAATTTTTCCTTGCTACTTTTAAAAGATATTCTTTGACAGCATAGGTATAAAATGAAACTACACTATATCTTGATCATTTAAACTAAGTTTCTTTCTGTTGGCTTTCTGTGGATTCTCTTGATCATAATGTTTGCATCTTATTTCCATATTAATGGTAAATGTTTCGCATCTATTGTCCAGGAGTGAGGTTGTCAGATTTTTTCATTATTTTTGCAAAACCTGAAGTGATTTGGGAAGACATATTATCTTTATCCACTCAAAATTTATGTTTATTATTCTTGTTTAGTTGCCTTCTTATTTTTCCATGTTAATGATTTTTAAAAGAGGGAAGGAGTTATTTTCCCCTCTATATTTACCTTTGACACCTTTTTTCCAGAGAATCTACTGATATTAAAATTGTCCTTTTTTTGTTCTAAATTATCTTGTCTTTGGTAAAGATTGGTGATATATTTCTCAAGGACTCTAATTTTTACATATGTATGTACGTAAATATATATATATACACATTATATATAATTTTATGTGCTTTTAAATGTTTCTGTAGATTTTTTTTCTTTTTTTTCCTTTTTCCTTTTTTTTTGACTAGGCAATGGGGTTAAGTGACTTGCCCAAGGTCACACAGCTAGTTAAGTGTTAAGTATCTGAGGCCAGATTTGAACTCAAGTCCTCCTGACTCCGGGGCTAGTGTTCTATCCACTGCTCCACCTAGCTGACCCAATTCTGTAGATTTTTATAAGCATTTCAGTGATGTTTCAGGTGGCCTTGCATAATTTGTTGTGTTATCTTCTCACTCAGGAGATTCTGATTCTCTATATATTTTTTGAGACAATTATTCATAGGGACAGATGTTTTTCTCTGAATTCTTTATCATTTCTTATCCTTGACCACCTTTCTCTTAACAAATTACTCTGCTAATTTTTCTATGGAGTCTTTCATAAATGTGTTTACCACTACTTCTTTTCTTTCAAAAACATTAATGTTATTATACTCCATTTTCAATCCTTGATGGTACCTTTTCTGGTAGACTCCTGGTTTTATAAATGGTAGCTGTTTCCCTCAGAGATTAAAAGTTGATCAGTTGGGATGATGCTGTAACAAAAATCTTAATTACCACTGTAATAGGGCCAATTATAAACCCTAATTAGATGTTATCCTCATGGGTTTAATCTTTCCCTCTGAAACCCAACTTTCCTAGTCCCTGTATGACTTCTTGGTCTGTCTATCAAGAAGTCAGGATAGTATCTCCAAGCATTCTCCTCAGAGGGGTGCTTTAATAGTATTTTAGGACATTTTCTACCTTTTTTCTCCTACACTTTTCTGGCTGCATGTTTTATCTTTAATTATTTTAATCAGTTATGCATTTTTTGTTTTCTCTCTATACTCCTTCATCTCCTCCAGCTCCACTCTTGTCCATAGCTATTCCCTTCTTTTTGTGACTCATAGGAGGACTGTTACAGAAGCCTCAACTTTTCTAGGTAGTGGAGTTTTCACTTGATTAATGAATTACTCCAAATGTCTAGTGATTAATATAATAGTAGCTGCATAAATCACAAGGAGGCTTTCAAGCTGGAGTTAAACACTATAAAATTGAATAGAGAGATCCAAGATCAATGTAAGAGCACAGAAAAATGAACAGATAAGTGAATATTCAGGGTCGCTTTTTATATGTTTTATGTTTGTCATTTTTTTTATGCTAGAATTATTTTTTGATGGGTTCTTTCAGTTTTCTTCTTGAGAAAGCAATGCTGGCATTAAAAGATCAGTGGTTTATTTTATAAGTTCCCCCAAATCATCCCTTTGATATTTTTCTGTTATTTTGTCAGGATTCAAGATGACACTTGCTGTGCCTACCGTTAGACAAATTTACTCTCTTCCCCTTTAGAGAAATGGAAATTTGGATGTCTCTCCTTTTATGACATTTCTTCTATTTAAATGATTTTTAAAACTTATCATAAAAGTTAGCAATTACATAAGCAAGTTATAGTTCTCAGCAATGGCTCATCTGGGTGTTATGAATTGAACTCATTAAGGACAGATAAATTGCTATATATTAACATTTAACTTTATCTTAAGCTTCAACTCCTTGTTAACCACTATTGTTTTATGATTCCTGTTCTGAAGACCATTGTCTTATGCAAAACAAAACTTGAATGATTCTAATTTTTTTCCATTATCATTCTGTCTATTCCAAGAGAGAATTCTCTATCCTTTCTTTCGATATTACTCTTGTGTTCAACAAAGAAAATGTCTTATTGCTTTCTAAGCATCCATTTCCAGACACATCAACTCCTATTTCATTTGTTGGTTCTATCCTTACTGTGTCAGTCTTCCAATAATCTGTAAACACACACACACACACACACACAGGTATAGACAAAAGGATATGAATAAATAGTTGTCAAAAAGCATCGCAAAACATTAACATTCATATACAAGGATGCCCAAAATGACTAATAATATGAGATGTAAACATCAAAATAACTGTGAAATTTACCCAGAAAATTGTAAAGATGAAAAAATGTAATCAGTCAGTAGTATAGAACATGTAGAAAAACTGCATTGTGAATTAGTCCAAGCATCTTGACACAGGTCATACATGTGTAGTCATGCAAACACTTCCATAAGAGTCATGTTGTGGAAAACTAACTATATTTCCTTCATCCTACCCTCTCCCCCTCCCATTTATTCTATTCTCTCTTTTATCTCTGTCCCTTCTCAGAAGTGTTTGCTTTTGACTACCCCTTCCCCCAATATTCCCTACCTTCTATCATCCCCTGGCTATCTTATCCCCTTCCCCCCTATTTTCCTGTAAGGTAAGATAGATTTCCATACCCAATTGAGTATGTATGTTATTTTCTCCTTAAGCCAAATCCAATGAGAATAAGTTCTGGAAAGTCTGAAGACAAGCCAGGAGGGAGTATTAAAAATGATTTGATGCTATAAGAGAGTTACCTTGATTTTATAATCACTTATCAGTAATACTTTTGGATTTTGTGTTGTCCAAGAACACTCAAAATATTAAGATTTCTCTTTTTGCCATGCATTTCAAATAAATGATGTGAATTTTTCAAGAAACTCATTTTTTTAACCACAATAGATGAAGAATGACAGTTAGAAGAAACATTAAGAACAACGGAGAGATAAATGGTGAGTTCAATTTGGCTCCAACTGAAATCCCTATTCTGACATTAAATACAAGTTTATTAGGAAAACAATTGGCCTCTAAGCTTCTATTTCCTCATCTTTAAAATGGGGAAAATAAAAACACTTACTTCACAGGATAATTGTGATGATCAAATATGTTAATATATGTAGAGTATTTTGCAAATCTTGAAGCTCTTAAACATTAATGTGCTTGTTATTTTATCATCACTTAAAATGATAAGAATAATGTTTTTATTATTATTTATAATAATTAGTATAATATCAAGTAATGATCTAAGTTCAAGGAATATTATGAAAGATATTATCAAGAAGGTATATGATAAAAAATGAGTGCTTTAGTCTTGAAACCACACCTAATTACTAAAAACAAACATAGTCATTGCACTACACTGGTACTATCAGAATGTAAATATAAAATGATATAATCTTCTGTGTTGGAATTAAGCAAAAATATGGATAAAAGTCATATATCATAAGAATGTAAGGATGGATAGTAGTTATCAACAGTAGAAGAAATACCTATAACCTCAAGACTAAAGAGTCATTGAAGTACTTGAATGGAAGAAGTCTTTTCAGAATTTTGTATTAATCAGAATCTAAAAAGCAAATAGTTCTAGTTCAATTTAAAAATCTTACCAAATAACAAAATGGCATCTCTTTTAGAGAAAAAAAAATCAATGTTGATATCTTAGGCGGACATTTAAACTTCTGCTGAGAACCTAAAAACATACTCACATTAATGTAGTCTAATAATCATTATTGTCTACCTAGGTCTATTAAGCCTCTTAGTGACCAAAGCAATTACAATAGTGTAGCATTTGGGGAAAAAACACAG
The DNA here is from genome assembly GCF_900497805.2 of Vombatus ursinus. Lineage (NCBI taxonomy): Eukaryota > Metazoa > Chordata > Mammalia > Diprotodontia > Vombatidae > Vombatus > Vombatus ursinus. The sequence goes on from NW_020954569.1 coordinate 9,873,417, forward strand.
CAATTAATGGCACTTTGCCAGCCTGCAAGCAGTTGTTTAACTCTAACTGACAACAATTCATGAATAGAAAATGAACTAGACTCATACTGTAGGACATTTAGTTTGGAAAGGCCAAAATCAGAATGCTAACTAAGATGCATTATCTGAAGAAAAAGACAATAACGTAGTTATATCAGTAACTATTCATGTGACATGTCCAATCAATGTATGCACATTTTAGTATAATACATGGAAGATCCCTTGCTTGCCTCAACAAATATCACAATAAGAATCTAGAAACAAAGCCAATGGATCATACAGTTGGCAAGCATCACATAATGCAGAAGAAAACACAGGGCAAGCAGTGACAGTGATGGTCACTGAAAAAATTTAAACAAAGTCAATCCTTAGCAGAAAATGAATCCAAGAAGCAATATACAGTGTTGCACAGCTCATAATGAAACACTGATCCATCAAAGACATTCTAATGAGCATGGTAGTCCCTCAGCAAAAATAATAAATAAAATACCCTCCTTCACTAAAGATTCTGTTCAGTAAACTGCAGCAAAATACCCATCTCTAGATCAAAAGTATTAACCTAGTGGTTGTGTAATACTTGATCTACAGATCCTTTTATAGACAAACATATAACTTATCTTTGCTCATGACTGTATAGTTGCTATGCTTGCTGCTTTCCTGAACTCTTAGTTGTAAGTACACACCTGTAATTGCTTAGAAGCCTGAATGTCAGTATTATAGAAGATTAGCATTCCAAATTCACAGCAATGGTCTTATAAGTCTTGCTTTGTTTAATTTTGTGGGATGAAATGGTCCTTGAACTATTTCTAACATTCTGCTTCTTTCAGTTTTATGAGTAGTTTTGAAAAGAAATAATACCAAAATATATATTGATATGGAAACTTGAAGCCAAAGGCAATACAAGCTTTTTATGAGAATTTTTAAGACTTAACAACATAGATTCAATATCTTTTAATGTTTATTACACATTACAGATTCACAGGTATGAATGAACATTTCTATTTCTAGCAATAACAGGCCTAATGCTTATTGTATACTACCTAACAGATGGTGTACCCGATATGATTGTCCTACTGACAAACATTACATTAAAAAAGAAAGAATAATAGTCAATAATTAAAAGAAATCCATACTGGTACTTTCTCTCTTCATGCATAAACATTTACTTTATTTAACTAATCTGCTAAAAATAAAAGTGAACAGCCTTTACAAAATTATTTTAACAAGATTAATGTTTGTGAATGCATCTGTGTTGTTATCCAACTGGATTAGTTATACTTCCCCTCTCCTCCATGAAATTTTTTAACAATAAGATTAACATTTAATTTGTCAGTAAAAAGACTTTTCTTTTTGCTAAAGTTCATTGCCAAAAATGTACACCATCCACAGTTCAATTGCAGTGCCAAACATCTAGTGTCAGCTTAATATTGTATACTCAGTAGAAGCTTAATAAATAGTATTGAAGATAACTATGACTCTCTTGATACTTCATAAGAGAATAATATTATTGAAGATGGTTACTAACCATCTTCCTTCCAATATTGAGAGAGAGAGAAAACCACTCTTTCTATTGCATGAATTCAGTGTACTTTGTTTAGATGTAAAATTGGTTCACAAAGAGTAGTTTTCTCATTGAATTGATTATTTTTTTGCAACTTATAGTCATCCATATAAGTTAGTTTGAGTAAATATTACTATAATGCAGAGAATGAATATAGTTTGCCATGTACACGTACAGAGTCTTTGAAATTGACAAATTTAATCCAAGGAAAGATAAAATATTTGTTGGCTGATGTGGTTTCCACTCTCTTTTGTTCTTCCCATTGGAGTTATTGATTTGGAATGCTTAAACTTGCTTAGGGAATTATGATACACTGTGTAATCTGGTTTTTAATTCATATTTTCTCTTCTCATCATAATTACTTTTTTAAAAAAAATGAGCCAATAGAATTGCATCAATTATGTGTCATATCTCTTTTTTCATTTTTTTCTTTCTTCTAGTTTGTTATGGAATTTAATCTATTCTTTTTATAAAAGTGTACTGAGTTTTTGCAGATGTCTGACATGAAAATGACTCTGACATAGGTAATCAGTGATTTCTTGTTTTCTAAATTAGTGTGTGTGTGTGTGTGTGTGTGTGTGGCACTTATTTGGTACTTGTCATTTTCAGTGCTTCCTGATGATTTTTTTTGAAAAGCATATTTATGATATATAGTCACAAATTTTCTGTTTAGACTATATAAACTATAGTACTTGACATTCTTTACTTTCTTAATCCTGATATATGTGAACCAATGTACTTTTTCAAATATCCTCATGCCCTTCTTCATCATGCTTGCATCAAGTATTGGACAATTTGTTGGAGAGTATTCCTTTTCAAATTCTTCATCTCTTTTCCTCCACAACAGATGTATAAGCTGCAATTATCTTCATGTTCTAATCCTCCTTAGCAGATGTGTAAAGTTTCAATTTTATTCATGGTAGACTCTTTGAAAATGACTTTAGCATGAGCATTACAATATAAGCCGATCAAGTTTCCTATGAAATGCTATTTTTTGTTGCTTTTGGATTCATGGTAAGTGCAAGTCTATAGTTTCTTTTTTTTTTCCTTCTCTAAAGAGAATCTTCAATTTACCCACAACTTCCTTTTGTATATTATTTATATTTAGAGTTTCAATATTTATATAATTTAGTTCCCTTGACAGCAGACCCACTAATTAGTCATTAGGAAGGAAATCACACTTAGATTACCAACAGCTTAGTTAATGTCTTCAGACAGTCTAACGTCATTTTAGTACTCTCTTTTGCATTATATATACTTTTACCACCAGTGCAGAAGCAGAAGGAAGCTATACAACACAGGGCTGATAGTAATAAATAAGAACAACTTGGTTTTATTTTTATTTTTCTCATATGACTTTGTCTCTATCTCTGTCTATCTCTTTATCTCCCTCTGTGTCCCTGTCTTATTTCTGTCTCTTTAATTCTCTGCCTCTCTGCCTTTGTCTTTGTCTCTCTGTCAATGTCTTTACATTTTTTTTTGTCTTTTTTCTCTCACTCATGTTGGCATGGAAAAATTGCTGAAATTCCATTGCATCGATGAGTACTAGACTCTGCGACCTCAAAAATTGAGGCAGTGAATTCACTTACCTACTAACCAAGAATTGGAGTAGCAGTTGCTCCAAGGCAGTGGGAACTGTGTTTGGTGAGGCAACTTTCCTTCCCTGTCCTATACACCAAAATGTTTCTCTGAAGCCATGAGAAATAAAAAGACTTGTGGATATTTCTACTAAAAAGCAAAGAAGGTAGATGAGGGGAAAAATAATCCAAAAAGTAAACAGGGAAGTACAAAGGCTGATAACTCATAACTGGGATCATAAGAGAGTATAAGTACACATATAGAGTGAGTTAACTGGTAGCTCAAGCTTAGAATGCCACTTATAGCTACCACTGTGCAATTCACTCTGTGAATTGAATATTATGGGTTGATATAAACTCCAATATAAATATTATCCCTGAAAGGGCTTAGGAGATGAAAGAGTTTTCTATCACTTGGGTTGTCTATACAAAAGAGTTCGTTACCTAGTGGACTTCCTCATATTGATTATATTCTCTGTACACCATCATCATCATCATCATCATCACACTTTTATTTATATAGTTTTTTAAGATTTGCAGAGTGTTTTAACAAAAATTATGTAGAGAAATAAAGTCACTCTACAAATTTTCCTCTAATTTTATTGATAGAGATAAAAATGCTCATTTGTGTACAGCATTTTAAAGTTTACAAAACTCTTTAAAGTAACTATCACAGGTAGTTAGTACAAATATCATACAATGTAAGTCTCAGAGGATTTAAAAGATGCTAATGTGATTACACAACTAGCAATAATAGAGAATAAATTAATTTTCCAATTTAAATTAAAGTTAGTCTATTTTTAAGTGTTAAAATCTGATTATTAACTTTAATTGAAAAGACGAGAAAGAAAAATGGGATTACCAAAAGCAGATATGGGAAAAAAGAAAATTAAATATAAAAAAAGAAAAAAACTATTAGAAAAGGACTGATAAATACTCAGAACCCTCTCCTCCTTTGATGTTAATTCAACCTATGTCTACTCAGAATTCTAGTAGCTGTTGTCCTCTAATCTCTAGAATACTTTTCATATTTTCCAAAGAGTTCAGTCCTGGCTTACAGTAAGCTTTCACTTTCCAACTTTTGCCACCATACAAGGGGACTTCTATACACTTACCTACTCTCAAATCCCATAACTTCATAATTCCTCAACTTACTCATTTGACATGACCCTCCACCCACCGCTGCCACATACAAACATGGTCATTCCCTTGACCTTCTCATCATCATCCATAAATGCACCACTTTTGTGTTCATGACCTCTGAAATTCTCTTATCTAATCACAATCTCTTCTTATTCTACTTTACCTCTGCCTCACAACCCCAAACCATTTTCTTTGTCATCACTACAACCTCCAAACCCTTTACCTCTCAGTTTTTTCTAAGGCCATCATCCCTGCACTAACTCTACTGTTAAAACTTTCATAATTTTGACCCTTTGGTAAACCAGTTCAAAACTATGATGTCCTCTTCTCTTCAGTTATTTGTTCTCTTAGCTTATTACTAATCTTACCTCACCAAACCTTGGACTTGGAACTCTTTCTGAAATCCACTACCTTCACTCCAACACATATGCTACTGAATGATGCTGGAGAAAGTGATGAGACTGCTAATTCAGTCCACTAGAAATTAATGTTACATAATCTGAACTGGGGCCTCTGGAGAGTAAAACAATCCTTTTATACCTCCCTAATTAACTCTGCATCCCATCATCCCTCCTTAAACCTTGATGATTGCTCCTTCCCCATGTATCTCAATTAAGATCATTTATATTTCACTGAAAAAAATGAGCCTCCATAATATATCCCTCTTATCCTATCCTCTTCATCTCACATTACTCAAATGCCATATGTCAAGCATTTCTCCTTAATCCCTGTCTCATATAATAACATAAATCTCTTTTATTTTTTTACCCAGGCCAAACTTTCTATGTGTACAAATGGTTTTTTATTTTTTGTTTCATTTTTTAAAGCAGGTTGCCACTTTGATCAAACTTATCCCATCACTTATTTTCAATTTCTCATCATTAGAGGTGGAGCCAAGATGGCAAAGAAAAGGCATGGACTTACCTGAGCTCTCCCACAAAACCCCTCCAAACACCTTGAAATAATGCCTTAAAACCAATTCTAGAGCACTAAAATCCACAAAAGGACAGAATGAAACAAATTTCCAGCCAAAGACAACTTAGAAGGTTGACAGAAAATATCTCACCAGTGTGAGAATGGAACATAGCCCAGTAAATTAGCATTAGGCCTTGGGGGCAACTGGATCAGTTGTGGCAGTGGTGGTTTCCAAAACTCTAAGTCCACAGATGCTAAGGTGGTCAGAAGGAGATTACTTAGGTCTCTTTGCTGACATCAGGATTAGGACTCTGTTGCATTAACCCAACTTGTATTCAAGTTGTAGTCCTGGATCTCAGTCCCAGAGCAAAGAAGACCACTAGCACACCAGAGCTTGTAGCTGCAGGAGAGCTGAGACCCTGGTCACGTCTCCTGGGTGGAAAAGAGTACTTGTGGTTGTTCACAGACCACCATAGAATAGAAGATTAGTAAACACATCTCTCTCCAGATCATACCACCTTGGAAAAACCAAAAAATTAAAGATCTCAAGAAATACCTCTGAAAACTGTTGCATACACACACACACACACACACACACACACACACACATACCAGAAACTTTGGATCATAATCCTCCATAGATTCAGGAGAGATAATTTAAGATTATTGGATTACTTGAAAGCCATGATCAAAAAAAGAGCCTATATATCATCTTTCAAGATAATACAAGATTTAGCAGTTTATATATTAAATGATCTGAGGTTTTGGAATATGGTATTTAGGAGAGCAAAAGAGCTAGAGTTACAAGCAATAATCACCTACATAGCAAAACTGAGTGTAATCCTTTAGGGGGAGAATAACCACTAGATGAAAGAGAGGACTTTCAAGCATTCCTGGTGAAAAGACCAGAGTTGAATAAAAAATTCGACTTTCAAATACAAGACTCAAGAGAAGCATAAAATGGCAAGCAGGAAAGAAAAACTATAAGGGATTCCACAAGGTTAAACTACATTCCTACATGGGAAAATGAAACTTATAACTCCTAAAAACTTTTTCATTATTAGGGCAGTTAGAAGGAGTGTACATAGACAGAGGGTAGGGTTGTGAATTGAATATTATGGGTTGATATAAAAAAAACAAAAAAGATAAGAGAAAGGATGCACTGGAAGAAAGGGAAAGGGAGAAATGATCTGACATAAAAGTGGCACAAAAGAGATTTTGCAGTGGAAGGTAAGATGGGTGAAGTGGAAAAGAAGCATGTGAAGTGCACTCTCATTAGAATTGGCTCATAGAGGAATTAACATACATAATCAGTTGCGTGTAGAAATCTATCTTACTACACAGGAAAGTAGGAGGGGAAGGGAATAAGAGAAGTAGAGAGGGCTGGTGGAAGAGAGGGCAGTTTGGGGAAGGTTAAGTCAGAAGCAAAATATTTGAGAATGGACAGGGTGAAAGGAGAGAAACTAGGTTAGATGGGGAAATGAGGATGGAGGGAAATACATAGTAATCATTACTGTAAAAAGAAACTGCAGCAAATTCCTCTGATAAAGAACCACTTTTCAAATATATAGAAACTGAGTCACATTTGTAGAAATAGAGTCATTCCTAAACTGATAAGTGGTTAAAGGATATGAACAGGTAGTTTTCAGACAAATAATCAAAGCTATCTATAGTCATATGAAAAAGCGTTCTAAATCACTATTGAATAGAGAAATACAAATTAAAATGACTCTGAACTACCACCCCAAACCCATCAAATTGGTTAATATGGCAGAAAAGAAAAAACAAAAAATGTTGGAGGGGACATGGAATAATTAAGATTTTAGTGCACTTTTGGTGAAGTTGGATACTGATTCAACCAATCTGGAGAGCAATTTTTGAATTATGCACAAAGGGCTATAAAATCATGCATAACTTTGTCCAAGCAATACCACTACTTGCTCTGTAAGCCAAAGAGATTAAAAAAGGGAAAATGACTTAAATGCCCAAAAGATTTATATCAGCTCTTTCAGTGGTGGCAAAGAATTGGAAATTGAAGAGATGTCCATCAATTGGGGAATGGCTGAACAAATTGTTGTACATGACTGTAATGCAGTAGTACTGTACTTTAAGAAATGATGAGGAAGATGCTCTCAGAAAAGCCTGGAAATACTTTCATGAATTGATGCAAAGTGAAATGAGCAGAATCAAAACATTGCATACAATAACAACAATATTGTATGATGATCAATTGTAAACACTTTAGCTATTCTTAGCAATACAATGATCTAAGACAATTCTGAAGAACCTATTATGAAAAGTTCTATCTCTAGAGAACAAACTAGTGTGGACAGAATGCATATTTAATCACAGTTTTTTTTTCTTTACTATATTTTTCTTGTTTTTTTTTATTTCACAGCATTACTTACATGGAAATCTGTCCTATGTGACTACACATGTATAACCTGTTTCAAATTGCTTGCCTTCTCAATGGAGATATGCAGGAGGGAGTAAGAGATGATTTTGGAACTCAAAATTTGAAAAAAATATCAAAAAATTTTACATATAATTGGAGGAAAATAAAATGTTAAATTAAAAATAGTCTTTGTCTGCTAGCTGCTTTGTTTCCACCTACAAATACATCCAGTTTTCCCTATTCTTAAAAGAACCTGACTTGATCTATTCTTCTCTGCTAGCTATGATGTTATATCTCTTTTCCTTTTTTATGTCTAAACGCCTTTAGAAAGTTATATTCAATGAACACCTCTACTTCCTTTCCTCTCATTTTTTTTCTTAACTGAACATTTGGGCATCCAACCAAATATCATTCAACCAAAACTATTCTATTCAAAGTTATCTTTGGATTTTGATGTTGATCTCTTAGTTGCCAAATCTAATGACCTTTTTCAATCCTCATCCTTCTTGTTTTTCCTGTAGACTTTGATCCTGTAGACCACCCTTGTCTCCCTGATTCTCTCTTTTTTTTAAGGTTCTCTTACAGTAGACTATGGCAGACCAGGTTTTTCTAGTACTGTTTTCTCAGTTCTCAATCTACCTTTCTCATTTCTCCTTCTCAGTATCTTTTATTAACATGATGCTCCCAAAGGTCTGTGTCCCAATAAGGCTATGTTGTGCTCTCTTCTCTTTATCTATACAATTTCATGTGGTGATCTCATCAGCTCCTATAGTTTCAATCATCATCTGTATACTGATTTTATCAGATAAATTATCGGTATTTACTCTTTCTCTTACAGCTCACACTCTTTATTATCTCCTACTGTCTATAAGACAACTCAAGCTGAATATCTTGTAGATATCTTAAACACAACATATCAAAAAATTAAAGTATCTTTTCCCCCAAACCTTCCACAATTCTGAAATTTTCTGTCAGAGCTGGAAGTAATACCATCTTCCCAGTTCAGTGAGGTCAAACTTAAATAGAAATGGGAGTCATTAAGCCTTGTATAATCATCCTTGCATGCACATATAGACTTAGACAACCATATATTAACAATATCTTTTCTACTGCATTTTGATTTACTTTGTTAAATACTTCCCAATTATATTTTAATGTGATTTAGGTCACTTTGGAATGTTGTAGACCAAGATATGGCCCACTGGTCATGTGTTTGACTCTTCTGTCTAAGTCAGCTAGGCTTGCAATATAAGGAATATTTTTCCTCCTTTTCTCATGCCTTAAATCCAATATGTTGTTAATGATTTTGATTTTACCTTCACTGTATCTTTCTCACATACCCCTTCTGCCTTCTGACATTGTCATCAGCCTGGTGAAGGCCCTTATCTATTGTGATAGTTTGTCTCCCCTGCCAAAGTCTCTCCCCACTCCAGTCTATTCTCCACAGAGCTGACAAAATAATCTTTCTAAAACATAGCTTTGACCAATGCACAACCCTATTCAAACTCCAGGTAGCTTCTTTCCTAGTCTTCATATACATTACTCCACCCACCCACTTCCTGTAGTACTCTATTATCCAGTGACACTGCCTTGCTTTGTGATCCTTAGAGACTGCATCTCCAATCTCTGAGTATGTTCACTGGCTATTCCCCATGCCTAGAATACATTTTCTTTTCTTCCCTGGTTTCCTTGACTTCCTTCAAGCCCTCGCTTAAATCTCATTTTCTATGAGAAGCCTTTCCTAAGCTCTTTTAATACCAGTGACTTCCCTCTATTGATTATCTCCATTTAATTTTTTATATATCTTGTTTGTGCAGAGTTGCATTCACCAGTACAATGTGGGATCCTTAAGAAAAGAGACTATCTTTTGCCTATTTGTTTTATATCCCTAACACTTCACACAGGACCTGTACTATAATACATACTTAATAATAGCTTAATAACTAATCGACTGATAAGGAGTTTGGTGCAAGCTCAGAATACCTAAACAAGATGAAAACCTGAGAGATACCAGGGACCAGCTTCAAAGCAGTGAAGGAAGGAACAGATGAATGAATTAATGGAAGGAGGAAATAAACATTAATTAAGCCCCTAATAAATTCCAGGAACAGGAGACAACTCCTGCATGAATAATCTGTATGTTATAGCATATTGTTGGTAGGAATTTTCTAATTAGGTATATTTAAAAAAAATACTTAACTATGAGAGTGTCACTCTCTTTTTCCTGTAGTGTCCAGGGGTTTAGGACTCATTCATTTATAAGCCAAGCACCATGTAGGAATAAGGCAAGTGAATGAAAGTCACTTCACCTTTTCTCCAGACATTGTGGATTGGGGCTTTTATTATTTTTTGTTTGTTTGTTAGTTTGTCCTTTTGAATTCTAAGTGAAGTGAGGGAAGTCCTGACCTGATAAGCAATGGGGACCTTGGAGTGCAGGAGAGCAGGAGAGATTTTGTAACTATTCACATAGGACAGCCTGAAAAACTCAGGGTCCTGGGAGGCAAGCCCATCATAGGGGTGACTGGTATGCTTTGGATTTGCAATTTGTTGGATATTTTGCTTCATAGAAATTGAGCTAACCTGTGAGACTAATTTCTGTTCCTTCCCCAGAGAATGAAGTGGTATTGGTGGATTATATCACACAGGTATTATGGGGAGTATTGTATATTTATACCTTTGAAGTAAATATTTCCCTTCTAGAAGCTAATCTGTTGGATAATTACACAGACAAGGGTAACTTGGACCTCTAAAACTAAGGAAACACAATTATTGAGGACTAATCCAATGGCAGATTGAAAAGATTGTCCCCTCAATTTTCTAAGAGTATGGAGAACCATGAGAAAGGATGGAAATATAACACACTTGGCCCTCAGACATTGGATGAGGGATGTAGGATTACTGTTATAATAACTTCAGTAAGACAAGAAGGTTGTGTGTGTGTGTGTGTATATGTATGTGTGCAATGTCTCTGTGTGTATGAAATTACATATATTGTATCTGTATCTCTCTCTTTCTATCTATATTTTCCAAATCAGGAGTTTCCCACACAGATGAAATCATGTGTCAGGACTTTTTTGACAAAACAAAGCAAAAACAGAAAAAGAAAAAATATATATATACTTCTGAAAAATAGAAAGATGGATCTAAAGGACCTGGTCCAATCTCTAAATTGCACAATATTCAATAATACACAAGACACATAAAACAATAATAAATTATATTTTATCAGATTTTCTTTTCCTAATGAAGACACAGCCAATGTTCAGGGCTTGGTGAAGTTACTATACTTATGTTGGAAATATTGCCCAAATTAACATGAGATATGTGAAAATAGAACTGACAATGACTTGAAATACATTGGGTAGTCTCCCAAAGAACAGTTACTTCAGAATTAATTCAAATTATAGCTCACGAGACTCTACTGATGTGTTTGTCCAAATACTTCACTGAAGTAAGTCAGAAGACATAATTAGTTTAAAAATAAAGTTTTAATTATATTATTTAGTAAGAAAAATGACCCCAAATTATTTACTACCTTGGGGTCTATTTTCCCCAAATACAAATTCCCAAATCTTTGGGAAGAATAGATTTGCATAAGGAAAAATGTGGAAGGTTTTACTTGCAAGAAACACATGTGGCCAGGACATACATGAAGTTGGTAAAGAAAAAAGTAATGTGTTAGTAAAGTTTGATAAGTGACTCTTGTGTGTGTGTGTGAATGTACATTCAATACATTTTGAAGTTTAATCTGTAATTTTTTTTTAGCATTTTATCCTTTCCTTTCCTACATGTAGGTGAGAAATAGAATGATAAATCTAGTCATGATTTTCAGTGTTTCCTGATTTTTGAGGGATAAATAAATGCCTTTGGTGAAAACTTAAAAATTTAGATCTAGTGAGATGATTCTATCCAAATTCAGTACACTTCTTGAAATGAAAACAGAGAATATGAATGGCTAAGACATATGTATGTAGAGGCAATGTATCCTTCTGATATTGCAAGACTAATAATGTCTTCTAGCATCATAATCAAGTTCCACACAACCTCCTCCACTTTAGTATCCTAGTCTCTGCCCGATTACTCTGATGTATGCTACTTTGCTAGATGTTGCTTTTCAACTCACAAAGCCTCTTCTAACTCAAGCATCTGATCAATTATAAACCTTGGCCATGTCTTATTGAAAAGAAGAGTGAGTTTTGCCATATCCTTTTAGCATAAAGGCCATCAGTGTTTTTTTTATTTTTTTAATTTATGTTAGAAATTATAGAACCTCTTATTTTGGACCAGTAAAAAGGCTTTGTCTGCATGTTCCATCTTGTTACCTTCAGAATCTTAAGAAAATATATTTTATCTCTTAACCAAGATATTCTCAGATCCAGGCGACAAAATATTTGTAGCAACTTTAGAGTTCTCCCATTCAGACAATTGTAATATACTTTCTATTTTCTTTATTTCCTTCCTTCAGAGACATTGGTAGCTTTGTTAGAAGATGTGCACTAGTTTATACATTCCACACATCTTCCACTTTCACTGCTGAATTTTAGAATATAAACCAGGTAATGTGTTATTTTCTTTACCTCTACCAAAATCCTCTGCATGTGAAGTTACTATTTTTCTTTTTTTTCCCTTTTTTCTTTTCTTTTTTTTTAAATTTTTAACATTTGTTTTTAAAACTTTGAGTTACAAATTTTCTCGCTTCCTCCCTCCCCACCCATCGTCACGGAAAAGGCAATCATCTTGATACAGGTAATAGATGTGTAGTCATGCAAAGCACTTCCATAGTAGTCCTGTTGTGAAAAACTAAGTATATTTCCCTTCATTTTATCCTACCATCCATTTATTATTTTCTCTCTTTTGACCCTGTCCTTCCTCAGAAATATTTGCTTTTGATTATCCCCTCCCTCAATCTGCCCTCCCCTCTATCAACTCCCTATTCTCTTGTCCACTTCCCCCCTTATTTTCCTGTAGAGTAAGATAGATTTCCATACCCCATTGTGCATGTTATTCCCTCCTTAAGCCAAATCCTGTGAGAATAAGATTCATTCATTCCCTCTCACCTTCCCCCATTTCCTCTCCATTGTAAAAGTCTTTTCTTGTCTGTTTCATGTGATACATTTTACCTCACTCTATTTCTCCCTTTCTCCTTCTCCCAGTATAATCTTCTCCCACTCCTTAATTTTATTTTCCAGATATCACCCTTTCACCTTCAACTCACCCTGCGCCATCTATCTATCTATCTATCTATCTATCTATCTATCTATCTATCTATC
>NW_020954569.1:9886305-9951588 GCF_900497805.2 Vombatus ursinus
ATCTATCTATCTATCTATCTATCTATCTATCTATCTATCTATCTATCTATCTATCTATCTATCTGTCTATCTATCCAAACATAATTTTTTCCATCCCACTACCCTAATACTGACAAAGGACTCATGAGTTACAAATATCATCTTTCCCTGCAGGAATGTAAACAGTTCAACCTTAATAAGTCTCTTATGCTTTTCTCTTTCCTGTTTACCTCTTCCATGTTTCACTTGAGTCTTGTATTTGAAGGTCAAATTTTCTATTCAGCTCTGGTCTTTTCCACAGGAATACTTGAAAGTCCTCTATTTCATTGAATGATCATTTTTCACCCTGAAGGATTATACTCAGTTTTGCTGGGTGGGTGATTCTAGGTTGTAGCCCTAATTCCTTTGCCCTCTAGAATATCATGATCCATGCCCTCCAGACCCTAAATGTAGAAGCTGCTAAATTTATGCTATCCTGATTGTGTTTCCACAATACTTGCATTGTTTCCTTATGGCTGCTTGCCATATCTTCTCCTTGACCTGGGAATTCTGGAATTTGGCTACAACATTCCTAAGAGTTTTCCTTTGGGGATCTCTTTCAGGAGGCGATTGGTGGATTCTTTCAATTTCTATTTTGCCCTCTGGTTCCAAAATATCAAGGCAGTTTTCCTTGATAATTTCTTGAAAGATGATGTTTAGGTTCTTTTTTTTATCATGGCTTTCAGGTAGCCCAATAATTTTTAAGTTCTCTCTCCTGGATCTATTTTCCAGGTCATTTGCTTTTCCAATGAGATATTTCACATTCTCTCCTATTTTTTTTTCATTCCTTTTGATTAGTGTTACAGTGCCTTGATTTCTCAAATTGTCCCTATCTTCCAATTTTTCCATCCTAATTTTTAAGGAAATATTTTCTTCAGTAATCTTTTGGACTTCCTTTTCCATTTGGCTAATTTTACTTTTAAGGGCATTTTTCTCCTCATTGGCTTTTTAGACCTCTTTTGCCATTTGGGTTAGGCTATTTTTTAAGGTGTTATTTTCTTCAGTATTTTTTTTTTTTTTGAGTCTCACTCTCAGTTTTTCCTGTACTTCTCTTACTTGCTTCTCAAAATACTTTTTGAGCTCTTCCATGGCCTGGGATCAATTCATATTTTTCTTGGAGGCTTTGGATGTAGGAACTTTGGCTTCATTTTCTTTTTCTGGTTGTATGTTTTGATCTTCTTTGTCATCAAAGTAAGATAATATAGTCTGACTCTTTTTGCACTGCTTGCTCATGATCCCAGTCAATTATTTGAGTTATAAACTCTTTGTTTTTCAGTTCTTCCAAAGTGCTATGATCATGGGTGAAGTGTTTACTCCTTTCCTGGACTGTGCTCTGGTCTATGAGTACTCATTTCTGTCTTGGAACCATGAGGAGGGTTTCCTCTCCACAGCCACTACTAGCTCCACCATGCCAGAGCTCCTCCTTGCCCCAGGACTGCCAACCAGAACTGTGACCCAGATCCAAGCACGTGCAAAGCAAGAGAATCCTGCACCAGAAGAGAGATCCCTGCAATCTCCCTCTGATCAGCCACTCGAATCCCCTTTAGTCTGTGGGCCAGAAGCTCAGGAGGCAGCCACTGCCCCCACCAAGCTCGGGAACTGGAGCTGAGACCAACGGCTTCTCTCTCTCCCCACTGACACAGACTTTTCCCACTGACCTTCCAAGTTGTCTTTGGCATTCCTGGGTTGAGAAGTCTGAAAACCACCACAGCTGCCAGTGATTTAGTCCTCTGAGGCCTGCTCCAGGTTTGCTGTGGCCTGCTTGCCCATGCCAAACTTCGCTCCTCTCCCAGCCTGGCATGATAGACCCTTCCAATCAACCATCCAGGCTGTACTGGACTGGAAATTTGCTTCATTCTGTCTTTTTGTGGGTTCTCCTCCTTTAGAATTTGTTTAGAGCCCTTTTTTATAGGTATTTGAAGGCATTTGGGGGAGAGCTCAAGCAAGTCACTGCTTTTACTCCACCATCTTGGCTTTGCCCCCGAAGTTACTAGTTTTCTAAAGTTAGATCTCTTTTGTTTTCCTACACAAATCAATGGGAGGGAAAAATGAAGAGAGACAAAGTCAACCCCAATAAGTAAGGTCATTGTATCCTATAAAGATCCAATCAGTCATTGCTTAATCATATTGTAGGCAGCTACAGCTAACATAGATCAGAAAGGAGTTCTGTAACTAACTTTTATAGATCAATCCATCAATAATTCACAATTAGAACCAAAGGGATATATAAGTCCTTACATTACAAATAAATTACTGATTTATACCAGTTTTTGAAACAGGAATTCCTTAACAGGTGTCCAATACATTGCCTCTCCATTTAAAGCCCACAAACCTCTTGAGTGAGATGAACCAGATGAAAATGTAATAGGGAAATATTTTAAAAATAAATAAAAATTAATAAAACATTGGTAATATTACATTTTATGCTAAATCTATCTGCAGCTCATGGGAATAATTGTCTACAGGTTAGAGGGCATGGTTCCTATGTGAATCTCACAGAATTCAGTTTCATGCCCCAGCTTCTTCTGCCTCTAAATACAATGATTCTTCTACTATACAAGTTTCCTCTATAAAGTAAAATAATATTGAGTTTTAATAGTTTTCAATATCTTTATTTTTCTGTTTAAAATGTCACTGATTTGCAGAGTAACTGTCAGCAATTGCTGAATAAAAATTTAAAGATAATTAAAGTCCACTATTTATTCATTATTATAGAATAATTCAGTTGAAGTGGTCTCAAACACATTAACAATTAGTCAAAATTACTTTACTGATAAACATTTACTTACTGACATTAATAACAAGGAATTACTTTTTTTTAAACCAACATATATAAAATCAGACATGATGCCATATTTATTTGCCTAATGAATTTTTCTTGACTCTCATTTTGAGAAAAGAGTTCAAGAGAAAAAAATGTTTTTCTATAAAAATCTCCTACACATGTTAACACCCACACCCCAGCCTTGATTTGCAATAACAGAGACTAATCCAAACAAAATATTTTGTTATACCCAGGACAGATAAATGGTTAAATTATAGGTAATGTTGTGTGGTCACCACTGGTAGGTCATGAGGAGTGAAATGTTCATTTATGTCTTCTAGAGTTATATATAGTTATTCAACTATATGAATATTGCATTGATGATCTTTATAAAGTTTTTTCTGTTGTATGTTATATTCACATACAATATGCACTCACCTACTTACTTGCTTACAAGTGTGAATATATGCCTCCCTATATACACACATATACACATATAAATACTTTTTATTCATATATTAATATTTCTGATATGCCCTCAAACATGTTTCCTGTTTCATTTGCTTTATATTTTATAGAAAAAGAGCTATCTGATCTTTATTTCATTCATTGTTTAAAGAAAAATATGAAATTGGCAAATAAAAAACCTTGTTAAAAACTACACAAATGTCTTATTATAGAATTATACATAAGTTAAGTAAAATTCAGAAAATGACATAAAATTAATTTTTAGACAAATTGAAAGTGCCTGGTGTCATTTCTAGATATTAATGCTTAGCTATAACTTTGGGATAACAGAATTCACCTTTATTCCTTAAATTATTACATCCTCTTCAATCTATTTTGAGAATACTATATTTTGCTTGGCTGCAAGAAACAAGGAGAGTGTATTTTGTAAAATAACAAGAAAAACAACAATAACAGGAATGAAAAGTATTATTAATAATTAATAATAGCCTCAGATAATGGGCAAGTTTATTCAGGTAAAACATAGTGATGGGTGGAAATACTTTAATTTTTATGGATCTCAACCTTTGACTTCTTATGGGATGTCAGTGCAATTCTTTAGTATCCATTAAGGTGGCCAAGAAAACCAAAATGTATTGTCCTTTCCTGCACTCCCTGACATGCTAAATTGTGTTCCATGTTACCATTAATATATATGTGCATATACTTTTGAACCAAATTGACAATAACCAGAGAATTATAAGAAAAAGTTTCGACTAAGTTTCCAGGAATAAATTAACACAGTGGTTTGCACATGATTATTATATTTCTCGAGAAAGAGAAAAGGAGAAATATTTGAAGGATCCTGGCAGTTATGGAAGTGGAAAGAAGTCAAGAAAATGGAAAAAAACAATAAAATGTGTAAAACATAAGCATATTAATTTTATGAAGGATAGAGGCAAATAATGAGTCAGAATAATTGTCATTCACTCTTAAAATGCAGATAGTCATAAATATAACTATAGGGAAAGATGATGATGATGATGATGAAGATGACAATGATGATAATGATTATTTGCTTTTTGCCTAAAGTATTCACTAACATAGTATTGGTGGAGATATTTAGTAATTATTTTTGAAAGGTAGATAAGAGTGGAATAAATTCTTTCATTCAGTTGTTAGTCAAATATTTATTGAATAGCTGAATTTAATGGAAAATAGAGAACTAAATTTTCTGTTTCTTGACATTTAATCCAAATTATGTTTTTATGGCACAAATATGGTCAGAAAATACTTTGTAGTGTCCAAAACTTTCTGGTAACACTTGAACACTTCACTATCATGGAATTATATATACTTTGTGATCCACTATAGTATTGTGATAACTTATATAAACTGTATCATTTTGCTAGATATACAGAAATTTGAAATCTAGCTATAAATTTAGCTCTAAATACCTAAAACAGTGAAATGATATTTGTGGCAGGAAAAAATAATAACCCATCAATGTGATTAGTAAGCTGGATATGAACTTTAGATAAGATCCAAGTGGGAAGCAGTAAGGTGGAAACTTCTGATTGGAATGGATAATTAGAATAATTTACAAATTGAATGACAGGCCAATACAATCCTTTCAATTATAAAATCAGAAAAACAAGTTATTTTCTTCAAATCATGTACTTTCATATCATCCAGTTGTGATACAATGAGAAAAAATGTGAAGTACACTGAAAATCTTAAAATGTTATATAAATTTTAAGTGTCTGAGGACACACCTAATCAATGATTAAGTTTAGGTTAAGAAATGAGGGAAAAGATGTATACATATGCACATATATGTGTATGTATATACATATATGCAAATATATACACGTGTGTACATGTGTTCATATATGTGTGTGCATATACGCATATGAAAATGTATGCATGTATATAAGTGTGTATTTGTGTACATGCATATATGTGTGTATATGTGTGTGTATATAAATATATATGTGTACGTACATGTATACACATATATACATGCACATATACACATACATACACACATATACGTATGCACATACATATATACACACATATATGCACATGTATATGTATATACACATATATAATATATACATATACTCATATGTATATATGTATATATGTATATATGAATAGGTTTGTCCTAAGACAAACTGAGACCTGAGAAAGACCTTAGCTTTAAAAGATCAAGGTTTACTACTGAATCTGGGGTCATCTTCAGTCATCCTGACCTATGTCTTTCCACTGGACTCAGATGACCTTGGAGGAGATAGGTTGATAACTTTACACGACTTGGCCTCACTTAAATCCAATTCACTTGAAAGTCAAGACATAACCCTCCTGATGTCATTGGTCCACTTCAGTAATGAAGCACAAACAAAAAACAATACATACATGCATATATATACATATATACATAAATAAATACAAATATATGTGGGTGCATACACATATCCATATATATGCACACATACAAACAATCATTTTAGGAATAAAATATCTGAAATAAGTGTATGTGTAATTGTATATGTATGTATATATATATTCATCTTATATATGTACACACATGCATAACACATGTATATATATATATATATATATATACTTGCATGCATGCACACAACATATACACACATACATACATACATACACAAATACATGCATGCATGGCTCATAATTAAAAATTATATACACATATATGTAATGGATAGTGGGAAATTGAAATATAATTGGGTTTAAGTTATAGTTTGAGCAAGTTCACTGTAGGGATGTTCATAATTGGGGATTGAGAGTTCTTAGAGAGAGCTGAGGACTCAATAAGAGTTAGTCACAGGGCATGCTTTCATTTCTGTGTACAATGGTATGCTACGCAACATTCATAAGTGGGTTGACATCTTCACTGTTGAAGAAAATATATATTTATATGAATACATGTTGTTTTGTCCCAGTAGAATGCAAGCTACTTGAAATTTGGAATAGTTTATTTTTGTCTGTGTATACCTAGCTTTCCGTCTAAGAGACATTAAAAACTTCATTTTTTTAATTGAGGAAGATAATAGAATTAGCTAGTGGAAATCATTGTCAGAAATGTGAACATGTGATTTTTAACTCCCATCAGATCATTGTAATAATTTTTGGTTAAACACATAATACATATACATACATGCACATATATGTGCATATATATACATAATATGATCATATAAATAATATGATCATATACATATACATTTATATTTAGTGTATTTATTTCAATTCAGATCTTAAGGAACCAAAGAATTAAAGTGTTAGAATGAGCCTCATTAGTCATATAGTCCAACAAATAAAGGAAAGGAATCACCACTATAAGATGCTTGACAGGCAGTTCTCCACTCTCTATTTAAAGACCATCAAGGAATAGAGACCCACCATATCTTGAAGCATACCATCTAACTTTTAGTTGATTCTAATTGTTAGGAAGTTTTTCCTAATAATCATATGTCTCTTTGCATTTTCTGCTGATACTTCCTGGCTTTTCATCTGGACCTAATGAGAACAACCTAATCCTTTCTCCACATGACAGTCCATCAAGCACTTGAATATAAGCACCATACCTATTCCTTGCTAATCACCAGACTTTACCAGGTCTTTTGTTATCCAGGCTAAACATGACTAATACCTTTTCTTTCTTTATATTACATGAAGTTAAGGTAATTTTCCTACTATTGATCTCTTTTGGACACTATCCAACTTTCCTTTTCTTTTTTAAATCACAATGCTGAGAACTGCATATGATACCCTAGATGAATTCTCAGAAAGGCAGACCATAATGGTATTATTATCTGCAAATTACTGTAATCCATATTGCTCTTCAGGCAGCCCAATATCACTTGTGGATTTTGGCATCATACCACTGTCATATATTGAACTTCTAGCTCACTAAAACTTTTATTATACCTTATGCTTCTTTATTCCTATTGAATATGTTCATATTAGATACAACACAATGCTCTATTTTGTCAAGATTCTTTGAGATTATTCTTCTACCAGTTACAATGTTAATTTTCTCTTATACATTTATTATCACTTTCAAATTTGATGACCATAGCATCTATTTCTTTATCTGAGAAATTGGTAAAACATAAAACAGCATAGAGAAAATCAGAAATCACAGAAACACTCTGGTGGAGACCTCCTTCTGTGTTGATATTGATGTTCTTTGAGTCTGGTGATCCAAACATTTCTGCAGTAATCTAATTATATCATCACCAATCTAAATCTTGCCAAAAATTGCTAAAATGTAAGTAAATAGTATCTGCACAATTTTTATTATATACTAGCATAGTGATTCTGTGAGAAAAGGAAATTAAGTTATGCTGACATTGCCTGTTTGGATAAAAAATACTTGTTCTTTGAAATCACCATATTTTCTGGATATTTACCCATTATCTTTTTAATGATTGATCTAAACTTACCCTAGGAATCAGTCAAGATCACTGACCTATATTTTTGCAGATTTTCTTCTTTGATTTTTTTAAAATTGTAATATTCCCCCCTTTCCAATCTTGTGAGACCCCTCCAATTTTTCATGCTTTCAAATGTCACCAAAAGTATTTCAGCAATTATATTTGATAATTCATTTAGCTGATTCATATGGGTCAGAATAATAAAAAATCACACCAAGGCAGGTAGATATTTTATTATTATATTCATTTGTGTATTGGGTATCAACTCTCTGTTAGTCATTTTTTTCCCTTTTCAAATGTAGAAGCAATCTTTATTTTGAGACTAAACAAACAGAATATGATTTGATAAGTTAGTCAGACACATCATCATTAAATTATTACCCCAATGAAAGTCATAAATCCCTTCTTTGATCCTCCTCTTTCTCTTGGTACAACTAAACACACACACACACACACACACACACATAAAAGCACACACACAATTTTCAGTTCCTAGATTTCCTTATCAGGTTTATCTCCTTTTTAGCTTAAGCATTCTTGATTGTAACACTCATATTTATTGTTAGTCAACCTTGCTGACATCTTCTACACATTTTTATTTTAATTTAAGTTGGTTGGTGAGTTTCCATTGCATCCAGTCAAATGGCTTCAGACAAATTCTAGTTTTTGTCATGAAACTGCTTTGCATTGTGCCTTCAGACTTTTGTTCCTAAGCAACATCTATTCTTCCTGGGCTTATTTTCCCTGAAACAATTTATTTCATTGGATACAATCTATCCATCCTTTGAACCCTCTGAAATTGATTTTTCCCAAGCCTAGTGTATTTGACAGTTGTGTGAGTAGTTGTTAATGACAGTAGATTATTTTTAACAAGACATATTCTTAAATTAACTTTTTTTTTCAGTAATAATAATGGTTGGATATAGGACCTGGACAAGAAGGAAGCTTGAATAACTTTGAACAAAGTTATTGTTCAAGAAGGAAGCTTGAATAAATTTGAGACAAATGCATGTACTTGAATACATGTCTCTAGGGGACCAATCATATAACTAGGGGTTCTCTGAATTAACTTCCATGTAGAATACAACATTTATTGTTTTTAATTTTCCATAGAGAATGTAACTCTTTAAATGTCTCCTGTGGTAGATTGTTCCTACCAGCCCACCTTTGATATACCAGAGGTGCATGTCAGGCTAAGTCCTTATTTCCTCTCCTTTATCACAAACACTAAAGATAAGTCAATCACTTTACCTTTTAATTCCCATCACTTCTTTATTTTAAAGTCAAATTTATTGAAGTGATTTTAATTCTGTCTTCTTAAATTATAGACAAAATAAGTAATTTGTGTGGTGTATCAGAAAAGAGCCTTAATTGGGGATCAGAAGATCTGGGTTTGAATCTTGGTTTTGGTACATACTATTTTATGACCTTGGGGAAAGTTATTGAGCTTTTCTTTTAAAACCTTCACTTCTACACATATAAAATGAATAGGTTGGTTTGTATGATTTAATCTTCCTTCCAGTGCAAAATCTTCTATTTGATCATATTTTGTTTCTATATTTGGAGAAGTAATCAAAACCACTCATAACTA
Organism: Vombatus ursinus; assembly: GCF_900497805.2. Lineage (NCBI taxonomy): Eukaryota > Metazoa > Chordata > Mammalia > Diprotodontia > Vombatidae > Vombatus > Vombatus ursinus. The sequence goes on from NW_020954569.1 coordinate 9,895,598, forward strand.
ATATCTTTGTTTTAAGTATTAAATGAGAAATTATTATTACCAGAATATTTTGTTTTATATTAGAATAATTTAAAATATTTATATTTTTATTCCTATTATAGATAATATAAGTAATAATGCTATAAAGATTGAATTATGGAAGCTTCATATCATTTTTAATAAACTTTGTACTTATATCAAGAAACTGACATCTAACTCATTGATGTTTCTGTCATATTGGAGAGTATTGATTTAGGAATTAATACTAAAATGACACCTTCATGTCTGAAAGTTTCATTGATGCTAACTTAATGATCCTGCCTTCATAAAAGTGTGATAAAGAATCCCTGCTTATGGGGCAGCTAAGTGGTCCAGTGGATAGAACACTGGCCCTGAAGTCAGGAGGACCTGAGTTCAAATCTGGCCTCAGACCAAACACTTGACACTTACTAGCTGTGTGACCCTGAGCAAGTCACTTAACCCCAATTGCCTAAAAAACAAAACAAAAAAAGAATCCCTGCTTAATAAATTTTCTGTTATTTATGGTGGTATTAGTGATCGAGAGTATGTGGGGGTTTTGTGTTCTTCCTAAATGTCTAGAGCCATTTCAGTGTATTAGTGGATATTAAATACTTACTAATATCTAATTAAGGAAAATAAACATCCTGAGAAGGTGATACATTAATTGTGGATACATAAGAATAACTATAATAATTCATAGTTTTACTGATAAGGAATTCTACTGTTTTTAAAATTGATTGGCAATTGACAGCAAATTGATTCAGATGTGAAATTAAAAAAAATAGAATATAGTTTTCCCTTCCTTAAAAAAGAACAAAGAAGGTCTTTAAACATTGCTAGGGTTAGAAACTACTTTTATTTATGAATGCTATCAAGGCACTGAAATTCATACCATCTAATATATTGTCCCTCAAAAATAAAATTTCCCACATCTGGTTTATGATGGCTGCATTATGGTCAGTAAAATATTTTGCTTATTTGGGCCTTATTTTCTCCATTTTTAATGTGTCAATAATAGCTGTAGCACAGAACTCACAGAGTTATGAGGATGAAATAAAATAATGTAATAATCCACGTAAAATACTTTGCAAATCTTGAAACACCATACAAGGTATTCTAAATGTCTTAGAGCGGCTTTGAGCTTTAACAGTTTAAAACTGCACTAATACTTGGAATATTGGGGAATGCCCTATAAAAGTGCTAGCCATGAACAACTATGCAATGATGATAATTATGATGATGATGCATTTTACTACTGAGATTATCAAATACTCATGTTGGCTGGTAAGAATATTCTCTCTCCTTTAGGAAAGAAACTAATAATAGAAGTTGCAGAAGTATTACCGATCAAAAATAGAAGAGGAAATCTCCTTGTAAGGAATCACCTACAGTGATAACATTGTAGGGTGAGGTGGGAGAGAACTAAGTAAAGAAAATTCATGTTATCTTTTTAAAGAGAATAAAAGGGACTTAAAATTTTAATGAAAAGTGGCATAAAGTATTGTAATGTGATGCATTGTTTAATTCTGCCTTAAAACAAAGAAAAATATGTGAGGGACTGTCTGATGTTGGCAGCTACCCGGTTGGGTACTGTGGCAAAGGTAGGGTAAGATCTGGGTATTTTGGAAGTCGAGGCAGGGACTGTGGTAGGCAGAGTCGTGTGTACTGGGATGGGCTGGATACGGAGAAGCCATGAGGCAATTGGGCAGTGCTATGAGATAAGCTGGGTGCAAGGAAGTAGCCGAGCCTGAGCTCCTGAGGCAAGGGGGGTGCCACGTGGGAGTGGGATGGCGGAGGACTGAGTTCCCTCTGCTTAGTCCCCTCCCTATATGCAACGTCATCCCCAGATGCCTCTTGTGACCTTCCTGACCTCCGGGTCCTTTTGTGCAGCACTGACCCAGTCCCCTCCTGAGTCTGACTTCCTAGGTCACGTACTCTTGTCTATGCGTCAATCCCAGATGCCTTCTTCCTGTATCCAATGCTGGCCTCCTACGTCACTCCCTCCCCCTTGGTGTGCTAAACTCAGACAGCCCCTTCCGGTATCTGACCCTACAATCATTGGCTAGTAGCGGGCTGGGGAGGAGGGGCTAAGTAGGTACTTAGGAACAAGCGTGGTCAGATCACACACGTGCGCGCTCCCCTGGCTCCTGCCCTGTTGCTCTGGCCTTGCTGCTTGGGCTTGCTATGATGGTTTGCTGTGTTGGCCTCTGAATAAAGCTCTGGTGTTGGTGCCTCCCGATGGCTCGTCTCTGTGTGGTGATCCGGCTCAGAACCGAAGACCCAGGCGTGGGTAAGACTCTGGTAGTGTACTTCTTATAAGAGAAGTGGGTACTGGCGCACGACTGGCAGAGGGTCGGCGTGCGGCCAGTATAAAAATAAGAAAAAACCTATTCTGGCATAGAATTAAAATATAGAGTTTACCATAGGTATATGGAATATATATTTAAAGATTTAAGTAGAAAACATATCCAGTCTTCATCAATAATGTTATAAATCTCGTGTGAAAGTATATTTGTCTTTTTTGCATCTCAACCACATCTTTCTTATCTCAAAGAGGATCCAAGCATTTTCTGTGACATTTATGGAAAGAATTGATTGGGGAGTATAGTGTAAGGACTGTGGTTTGGAATCAAAGCTTTGTTTTTTGGCTATATGGAGTTTGGTGTGTTTGTTTGCTTGTTTGTTTTGCCCTCTGGGTACTGGGTTTCATCATCAGAGGAATCAATGATTCATAATAAGTAATCCCTGGAATTGTTTCTGGTTCTAAATTTTATGATCCTGAAGTGAGTTGCATGAGTTAACTTTGACTTGGAAAAAGAACTGGAGATTTAAAAAAAATACTGCCAAGTTAATACTCCCAGAAAAGAGCTGGAAGCATAATCAATTGTCCATCAAACTGCCTCTTGATGTTGGACCAGTAACCTATAAGAAGTACTGAGGAGAGAAGAAAGTCTTCATTCCAATTCCCATAAGACTCAGACAAAGGAGAAATAAAGTCAAGGTTAAAAGACTAAGTAGCAGCAAATGAGAAAGAAAGTAAAGAAAAAGTAAACATGAGCTGGAGAAAAGATAAGAAAGAAGAAAAACATGCAAATAGAATGTGAACATAAAGCAGGAACTTTTCTACATTGTGTTTCGAGACTTTAATTTTCTTTGTGTCTAGTAGCAGAAGTGGGTAGATAGAGTGATGTTGGGAGTTTCTTTTTGTTTTGATTCCATTATGCTAAAAACAATACTATTTTTATCAACAAACTCATCTTACTTCTGAGGACTTGAGAGTTATTTCCAAATGGCTAGGACATGGACTATCCTATTTTTATACTGCACAGTGATGATAGGTGCTTTGAGTAACTAGGGGAGGTGAAATAAAATGTTGTAGACTAAATACTATAGTCTCACTAAAAGAATATGCTTCAGAGGAGTTAGCTTTCAGAAAATTCTCAACATTTAACTGATTGAATGATGTTATTACCTATATTCAGGAATTAGAATAAAAATAACTAGCTATTAAAACATGATTAAAAAGATTATCAGTAAATTAACAAAATAATTTTAATAATATCATTTTTAAATGTATAACTCTTTTAAATTAATATAACTGAAAGCTGAGGCCTCCTACTATCCCTAATCTACTTATAGCATATATTATATTAAAATAACTGTTTTTAAGGAATATTTGTTATTTAATGTATTTTCATTAATGTCTGATTTGTAAGAAAATTCTATATGTATGCTTTTACTACATTTTAATAACCTCTTCATTTTGAAAGGTGTTAAGTGGCATAGAAATTAAAATATAATAAAATATACTTAAAATTATATTAATTAAAATTATAAATATATTTCATGTTTAAACAAAAGACTCCAAAAACTCATTATAGAGAATAAACTGGGAAACCAGTTAATTGAAACAAAATGTCCTTTAGCTTTGATAGTTTGAAACAAAGAGTGATGATTATATTTGAAAATCATTTTGTAACATTTCAGTGTTGACACCATTTGTATTCTAGTAGTAATCATGTATATTCTTTCTTTATCTCTGCTTCATTCACTCAGCGTTACTTTATAAATTTCCTTCCTGTTTCTTTGACTTCATAATATGCATTAATCTTGCCAATATAGTAATATTCCATTCCATTCAGTTATGATAGTTTCTTCATTCTTCTCTTGATTGATGGTATTGAATACATTATCCCTGTGCATCCTATCTTCATGGTAAATTTTTCTACTTATATACAACTCTTATACTATTAAGTTGGTATTTTTATTCTGTTCTGCAAAATTTTCTTCTATTTCTATATTTTTGATTCCCAAATATTTCATTATATTTTTCCTTGGCAGGAAGAGTCACTTCTTCTGTATCCCACAGATCATTAAAAAGGAAAAAAAAAAAGACCTACATGTACAAAAATACTTGCAGTAGTTCTTTTTGTGGTGGCAAAGAATTGGAAATTGAGGGTTTGCCCATCATTTGAGGAATGGCTAAACAAGTTGTGGTATATGAATGCAATGTAATACTAGTGTTGTATAAGAAATGACAAGCAGGCAGATTTTAGAAAAATATCCTGGAAAGAAATAAACTTATGCTGAGTCAGGTGGGTAGAATCAGAGAATGTTATTCACAGTGACAGCAATATTGTGGGTTGATCAGCTATGACAGACTTAGGTCCTCTCAGCAACACAATGATCCAAGACAGTTTCAAGATTCATGATGGAAAATACTATCTGCATCTAGAGAAAGAACTATGGAGTATGAAAGCAGATTGAAACTTACTATTTTCACTTCTTTGTTGTTTTTTTTATTTCTTTCTCTTTCCCTTTTGTTCTGATCCTTCTTTCACAACATGACTAATGTGGAAATTTGTTTAACACGATTATATGTGTTTAAACTATACAGGTTGCATGTTGTCTTGGGGAGAGAAAGAAAGAGTGGGGAAATATGGAATTCAAAATCATACATGAATGTTGAAAATCAACATGATTGTTGAAAACTATATTTATATGTAATTGGGAAAAATACTGTTAAGTGCAAAAAAACTTAAAAAAAAGAAGTCACCTCTTCATTTGAGAAAGGGGTGGAGGAAGAGATATTAGGGAAATTGATGAGAGCAATATAAGATGGGGAGGGCAAAAGAAGAGAAAATTCTTAGTGAATCACTTCATTATATTCAACAAAATATGAGACAAGGTCCTCAATTGAGAAGGTGGGTGGTAGGAAGCCATCATAGATGTGATGAATGACAAAATATTTTTAAAAAGGGGTTATAGTAAGTGGCATAGTGAATCAATTAGGGAAGTATCAAAGGATAGTCTTGCTTCACTAAAATGCCAACTGAGATAATGTAACAAAAATTATAGTCACAGGGTTTTGTCCTTTTTCCCATATTTTATGATACCTGATTTTTACTGGTTATTAAGTGTTTGGTATTGCTAATAGTATTGGGGGAATATTTCCTATATTCACAATTTCAAAAAATGCTAATTTTTAGTTAGAAGTTTATGAAAATAATGATATGATTTTTGCTGATTTAAGTTCATGGTTACAATGAAATTTTTGGCACATAACTCATAGAACCCAGGTTAAGAACCTTTTTTTTCTTTATAGAGTTCAGTGAGTGATCATTAACCTTCTATGATTGCCTTTACTGATGCTGAGATAATCCAATCTGCTTTTGAATATTTCTAATTATCTTTATGGAATTTACACTATCCTCCTTGTAATTTCACCTATTTTTTTTCTTTTCTGTGAGGCAATTGAGGTTAAGTGACTTACCCAGGGTCACATGGCTAGTAAGTGTCAAAGGTCTGAAGCTGTATTTGAACTTAGGTCCTCCTGACTCCAAGGCCAGAGCTCTATCCACTGTGCCACCTAGCAGTCCCCACCCATTTTTTTTGTTGCTCCTTAGAAAAGTAGTACATTCTCTTTCTGATGAAAGTTCTAGTATTTAAAGACATCCTCCCTCTCCATAGCTTTCTCTTTTTCAGTATAATCATTCCTGGTTCCTTCAATCATTCCTAACTTACGACTTATCTAAGTGTGTCTTCTGACACTATGCAAAGTAATTCCAGAAGAATGTGTGTGTGTGTGTTGCAGGGGTATATAAAGGTTCATGTTAATAGCAAAGTTCCTGGGATAGGAATGTTTTGTGGGTGCCAAAAAAGTAACTGAAAAGCTGCTGAAGCCACCACCCTCTTGACAGAAAATTTAATTTTAGATCAAACAAGTTACTTTTTACATCTCAAGAAGTAGAAAGAAAATTTCTAAATTGGTTCAAAGTATCACTTAATCAAAAAGTCTTGAAATGTGATTACTTCATGACCATAGTTTGTAGTTTGCCTGTGTCATTTTAACCATAAAGGCTTTTAAATATTTGAATTGTATTTGGAGGCACCATCTGCATCATAGTTTTCCTTAATCTGAATGTCATCTTATGAAAAAGTTTTTTGTAGTTCTACTTTCATTATGAACATAAAAAAGAGTTAATTAATAATAATAAATGTGTTAAAATATGATCTACTTTAAATTGAAAATGTAAAATAATGGGGAAAATGTTGCTGTTTAAAATTTCCCTTCCAGAAAGGGAACTATTTCTTTTAACTTTTAACTATTTCTGTTATCCAGGTTTTATACATTTATTTATCCATTCTTATAGCAAATTAGGAACAAATTACTTATTACTCATGAAAGACTCTAACTACCCATTGTTGCACAAAAGAGAATATTACAATTTACATTTAAATGAGATTTGAAATGTTAATGAACAGACCCAGTATTCTAATCATCTCTACAAATACATTAAATCCAGGTGAATTTTAGTAGATAAATTATTTTTTGAAGCACATTACATTACTGTCCAGTAGTGCTGCTATACAACACACACATACACACACACACACACACACGTATAAGGTTGTATAAAACATCTATACACACACACATACATACATATATACATACACACATAGCAGATATGGTAACTTTCTTTTAAAGGTTCTTAATAGTTTTAAACTATCTAGTTAAGACAGGAGCATAAAATACATATATGTATGCATATATATTCAGTTTCATAATCTTAGCAATCCATGAAAATTATTTAAATGTTTATTCTGAAAGAATGTGGATTTGACCTTTTTCTCTTATTGAATATTATATTTTGTGGTAAGAAATAAGTCAATAACATTTAAGATGTAGAAAAGAATGTTAAAGTTATGAATCTTCTATGTGAAAGTAGAGTTTGTCATAAATGAAGATTGTTATTTCATGCAGTTTAACTTCCATTGATATAAATGCATCTTCACTAAATGTAGGAAAAGTCATATAATTTGCTTTACTAAATAATTGACCACTTTACAAAAATATTCTACAGTTTTCCTTCAAATAGTCATATCCTTTATTATATTTAGGATCTACTTAGTAAAAATGAAAGTTTTATGTACCTGCTTATAATTGAATTAGTTTATGTTTCTAAAATTCTGTGCATACATGACACCATTTGATTAACATAATAAACCTGTAAAACAAGTAATACAAAGTAGTAGTACTTACTTATAATTGTAAGTAGAGCTTACAATTGTGTAGCCAAATTTATATTTTTTTCACGACACCATGAGACAACTTTTGTTAATATTATTCTGCCAATTTCAAAGATGAAAAAGTTCAGAGAAGCTATGAGACTTGTCCCAAGTTACAGAACTATAAGTATTGAATGTGAGAATCTATATTATATCTTCTAAAAACAAATCAAGTAAATTTTTCATTATACCACACTGCCTTATTCATATAGATTTCACTAAATGATATATACCTACGTTAAACTTTGCTTTCCTGTATTGATACATGACTATCATTTTGACAATTTAAAAAACACTAATAAGGTTATGCAATTTCTACTATTTCTATAGCACTTAGATACTTCCCATTTAGTCCATGACATAGCTAAAGGAACTGTGACAAAATCTAGAGAGAAATTCTTTTAGAGAGGACATGAAAAGATACATTAAAGTATGAGATATACCATTATCATTAATTTTAAAGTTAGTTTGTACAGCAGGAAGCAATTTTGTTATTTTATTCTAGTATTCATGAGACTATAAAAATAAAGTATTCAATGATGCTTCTGTTGAGAGAAAAGCATTATATATTTGCTTGAAATGTTAGATTTTCCAAAGTGTTTTCTACCAAAAAAGGAAAGAAAAGAAAAGAAAAGAAAAGAAAATCTCATTGACTTCAATTAGAATTTGCAGGCTAAGTATGCCATATGTCTTTGTTTAAAAGCAATGAGCCTATTAATTTAATGACTTTTATATGTGGCTTTCATGGTAAAGGTTCTTGTCAAAAGGGTAGTTACTGAAGGGGGATTGTTTTTAGTCAAAGTTGCATGGTAAATAGATGGCTACCAGCTAGAGGTTACAAATTGAGAATAAATTCTAAACTAAAGTAATTCTCAGTAACATTTAAAAATATTGAATAATCTTTATTAAGGGCACAAAATTATTTTCTAAGTTGGTTTCTGATGTACATGATAAGAACTTGTACAGATGGAGAAAACAATTTCAAAGAATTCTTTTTTAAAGATGTTTGGTATCTCATTTTCTTTTTCCACCAAAGAAAATAATGCATATTTGTGAAATAGAAAAGGGATGCTATGTATGATTTATTTTTATGTGCTTTATAGTGAAATAGGGAGGAAGAATACACTAACTTGATGCTTTTCATCATATATATTCTTTCAACACACTATTTCTTCAAATTAATCCTTAAGGCTTTGAATTTGGATTCCTGTGTGTAATGAAGAGGATCAAATCACTTTCTTGGTTAACTCTGACTGAAAAAAAAATGTCCATGCACTTGTACAGGCTACCTTTGCTTAATAGCAAACTTGAAAAGAATCCTAACCTTTTAAGACCAAGACTATATAAAAATTTTAAAACATTATTTTATACTGAATTTGCAGTAGTCATAAGAATAGAAGGGTGGAGGAAATTAAAGAAATGAATACATCTACAGAATAGTTTGCATTTCAGTCTCTTAAGACTCAATAACATTCTTTCCACAATTTTCTTTAAAAGAATTGAATGTTTCTAAGTTGCTGAAAGTTTCTTCTCTTTTTAAGAGCAACACTAACAAAAATGGTTTTAACTATCTCTTTATTACTTAACAGTTTCCTTAAAAAATCTATGGTTGTTATTAAATTTAACTTCACTTTGTATAGGTAATTTGAAAGTGCAGCCTACCTTTAAGAAATTATATAATTAGGATGAATTTCTTCCAACCTAAAGGTATCCTTTGATGTCTTTGGGTAAGTAAAATCTTCTCTGTATTAGAATGCTATATCCAAAAAGAGCAAAGTGAGCACCACAATTTCTGCTAATAAGCCACATATTACTTTTAAAAGGACTTGAAAAAGTTAACTAACTTTACATAAACCAAAGTAACTTAGAAATCAAAATCAGGAAAGAGAGGAAACATCTACAAATGATCTGCATAATTAATCCAAAGACACAATTTCTGCCTAAAATATTCATTGTATACATTTTTTTTGCAGAGACATTTTCCCTTCACCCAGACAACTTTTTCAACTTTATTTAATACTAATCTTCAACAAATGAATTATTTTACAAGCTAGGATAAAGTATGAAGCCCAGAACTGCACCTCTAATTTAGGTTCTGACCTAAAGAGAACATTTGGTGGCAAACATGGAATAAACAAATCTTTCAATAACTTTGAGCATTGACCTTTTAACTCTGGCTGAAGGGAACAGGACAGGAAGGGAGGCATCCCAACAAGCCCTACCTCAGCAAACCAATAACCAGACCCTGGCACTCAGACAAGAATCCTAGTGCAGTGTCCTCTGTGCCCCAGAAGCAGAGATCAACTTTAAAAGACAGACAAAAGGCAGGCAACATGATCAAGAAGCAACATAAAAAAAAAACAATTACCATAGAAAAGTATCTTGTAGACAGGGAAGATCAAAACACAAATTCAGGAGAGGATAACATTGTCAATATACATACATATGAAACCTCAGAGGGGAATATGAACTGGTCTCAAGCCCAAAAAACCTTCTTGGAAGAGCTCAAGAAGAATTTTAAAAGTCAAATAAGGGAGGTAGAAGAAAAAATTGAATAATTCCTTTTAAAATACAATTGACAAAATGGAAAAAAGTACACTGAAGAAAACAACTCCCTAAAAAGTAAAATGGGCCAAATGGAAAAGGAGGTACAAAAGCTAATTGAAGAAAATAATTCATTAAAAATTAGAATTGGGCTATTGGATGCTAGACACCAAGAATCAGTAAAACAAAATCAAAAGATTAAAAAAAATAAGAAAATGAAAAGAATTCATTTAATATTTTGCCTTTCTTCATTTGATTATAAGCTTTTTATGCCCTAATATATGGCGAGTTTTGGGGTAGGTGCCATGTACCACTAAGAAAAAGGTATATTCCTTTCTATCTCTATTCACTTTTCTCCAGAAGTCTATTATATTTAACTTTTCTAAAATTCTGTTCATCTCCTTAATTTCTTTCTTTTTGTGGTTAGATTTATCTAGTTCTGAGAAAGGGAGGTTGAGGTCCCCCACTAGTATAATCTGTCTATTTCTTTCTGTAACTAACTTAACTTCTCTTCTAAGAATTTGGATGCTATACCACTTGTTGCATATAAGTTTAGTATTAATGTTACTTCTTTGTCTATGGAACCTTTTAACAGGCTGTACTTTCCTTCCTTATCTCTTTTGATTAGATCTACTTTTGCTTTTGTTTTGTCTGAGATCAAGATTGCTATTCTTGCTTTTTTTTTCACTTGAGCTAAAGCATAAATAATATTTTCTGCTCTAGCCTTTTACCTTTACTCTGTGTGTGTCTCTGCTTCAAATGGATTTCTTATAAATGACATCCTGTAGGATTCTGGTTTTTAAAAGGAATGGGGAAACTTACGGTAAATATACATTCAGGCAAAACTAATTCCCTCACTGCCAGCTCCAAAAATTTCTATCAACCTACATATTGAATCTATCACTTCTCTGTCAGGAGGTGAGTAACACTGTTCATCATTAGTGCTTTGGGATTGTGACTGGTCATTTCATTGATCGGTGATCTTAAGTCTCTAAAAGTTCCTTTTTATAATCTTTTAATTATTGTGTAAACTATTTTGATTCACTTTACTTCATTCTGCAATAGTTCATAAAGTCATCTCAGGTTCCTTGGAAGCCATCCCTTCCCTCATTCCTTATAACACAATAGTATTCCACCCCATTCATATATTATTTGTTCAGCCATTTCCCAAATGATGGGTAGCCCCTTACTTTTTAGGTCTTTTCATCACAAATAGTGCTACTATAAATATGTATGTGCACATTTATGCCTTTCCTCTTTCTCTGATCCTTTTGTCAACATACCTTCTGCTGGTATATCTAGTACAATGATTATATAGAGTTTAATAACATTGATAGTATAGATCCATACTATATTACAAAATAGTTAAATCAATTTATAGCTTCTATCAGTTTTCTTTCATATAATCTTTGCCATCTAAGGACCATAAAACTGCAGAAATGGACTCCTGTTTGTTGCAGGTTACAAATTCAGGATAAATTAATGTGCTCTTTCAGATTTGTTTGAAAAAGCATAACAATTTTTTTCACCCACATATCTTGAATATCCACTGATTGACTTGAGATTTAATAAATAAATAAATAAATAAATAGATTAATTAATTAAAACATTTATTTAATGCCTAATAGCCATTTGGCACTATTCTAGATACCAGAAATGTTAGATACCAGAAATATAAAGACAAAAGTGAAACAGTTCTTGCTCTCAAGGCCTTAACTTATATCAGAAAAGATACATACATGTATATAAAACTATACAAAACAAATCGAAAATAAATTCAAGAAAATTTCTTGAGAGAGGCACTAGCATAGTGCTAATATCAACATATTTAGTATTATCTCTCAATTGTGAACAGTGGCATGGATGACTGAGCAACATATGCTATCCTAAGTACAGACCTAGTGACTGACTAGCCAATGCATGAATGAATCTAAGCTTATTAATGGGCTCTTTGGCAAGAGTGGAACCTCTCTTCTGTCCCCAAGGCATCATGATGTGATGGAAAGAGCATTGGAAGTGAAATAAGAAAAATCTTCCTATATGTATGAATAATTATACATTATTTAACTACTGATAGCCTCAATTTCTTCATCTACAAAATGGGGAAAAGACTATGTGAAAGAAAAAAAAAACCTGAGTAAAGAGATTTGAGAATCAAATAAGACTATATGGAAAAGTGGTTTTTAATTGATTAGGCTTTATGTAATTGTGACTATCATCTATATCATATTATCATGTCATATTGTATCATATATCTTCTTTATCATAAATGCCTTCTAATTGCTATTATACTTATATATCATTATACTTCTTATCTTCTAATTTTTCAGGAACACTAACAATTCTAAATTATTATGACTAATGCAAGGGATTCCTCCTCTGTTTATAAATTGTACCAAATGTATCAACTATGATTTGTCTATAAAACCTTAATTGAAATTCTTAATTAGGAATAAAGTTACACCAGTCATTTATTATTTGTTCATGAGTTTAATTCTAATATTTTCTCTACTACATTGTTACTTATAGTATGACTACTCTCATAACAATTCTGTCATTTCAAAAGAGGAAAAGGCATTTAAAATAATGTTGAATCAATGAGTGACTTGGTATAGGTTTCACTAATGAACTGATATACTAAATTATTTGACTGACATTTAAATAATAGAAAAGAATTTGTAGTTTAAGGTAAACATTTCTATCCTTATTCTTTTAGGCTATTACAAGTCTCTTGTACTTACTCAACTAAAACAGATAAATGAATAGAAGCTTGAACACTTCTAGGTATTACCTTTCATAAGCTGAAGCAATAAAAAGCATATGGTCACATTTGTTTTTATAGAATCCTAAAGACTCCATTAAGGAAGAAGATTCATGTGACTCTGAAATATTATTGCATTTTAGATGAAAAAGTAAAATATCTTTAAATAATTTCAGATCAATATGCTGCTCATAAAAATTAACCATTTCTACATACTACATTAAGCTGCTATGTCTGCTCTATCAACTTCATTACAAGGACACCAGGAATAGCAATCACTTGAACCTTGAAAATCTTACTTCTCTCATCCAGGTAAGTAGCCTATTCAAATTTGCTACTTGCCTTAGGGAACAAGTGCCTCAGTTTGATAAGTTATCTGAACTTTGCTTGAACCTTCAAAATGTATATTGCACTAGAATAAGGTTGTTTCCATCTATTAATTTGAAAAGGACACCAGTATGAGCAGAGACATCTTCATATCTACCCTTATTCTGCCTCCAACTAACTTTGTCCTTCCAACGTCTTGCACATGTTAAAAATCCACAAATGTAATCAACAACACTGTGAAAGCATGCCTATCTAGACCCTTCCATATAACTACATGCAAAATTCTTATGTTTCTGAAATGCAGATTCCATAGTACAAAGTTCCTTTTCTTAGTCACCACTCTCCAGTGTCATATATCCATTTATCAAAGCCTGAAAGCCTTTTTCCTTCTTTGTCTCTATCCTATCCTATTGTCCTATTACCTTGTGCTCTCTGAAATACTTTTTATAGTTTTATCAAATGTTTCTGCATGTAAGACCAATGGGCTACTCACTTGAAACTGTTTTGAAATTAGAACGAATTTATTTTTACTTACATGCCACTCCATCCCCTCCACACAAACATGCAATAGAATGTAAGCAGCTTGAGAAGATGTTGGTTTTCTTTTTGATTGGGCATTTTTTCTCATTGTATTTATAATACCTAGCTCAATGCTAAGACAATTGTGGATACATTATTTTTTTTCCAAACAGAATTAAATTACAAACTATAGAAATTCTATGGCCTGATTAGATATTAGTAATCATGCCATATCAATTAAAATATTTTTGGTGGGACACTGTCATGTCAGTTTTTCTCTCTGTTCATAAACAGAACAAAATTTGTCTAAATTGTAGTTTAAATAATTTTGAGAATCATTTACTAGAGAAATCACTTAAGGGATGTCAGGAAATCTGGGTTTTGCTATTTCAGAACTATACATTTTTGCAGGGTTTTTTTACCTCAATGAATCCCTACAAAGTGTAAAGTATTTAAGAAGTTATTGAGTTCAATCCACATTTAAAGCAACATCTTCTTTATGACATGCATGATAAGTAGTCTTCTAACCTCAACATTAAAACAATGGGCAAAGCCACAGAAGCCTGCATCAGTGCTAGCAAAAAGACCCCTGTAATCTCCTTCTGACCCATTGTTTGACTCCCTTACCATCTGTGTTCTGAGAACTCTGGAAGCAGCAGTTGCTGCTGATTCAATGGCTCCCAAGGCCTGTTCTTGGTTTGCTGTGGCTAGGGTTATGCTGGGATGGCCTTTGCTGGATTGTGCTCCACTCTCACACAGGCACAAAAGACCTTCCCTACTGACCTTTTAGACTGTCTTTGGCATCTGTTTGCCGAAAGGTCTGGAAACCACCAATGCTGCCACTGATTCAGTCACTTCAAGGTCTGTTCTGAGTGTGCTGGGGCTGAATTTGCATTGGCGTGGCCATTGTTGGACTGTGCTCCTTTATCATCTTGGTGTAAAAGACCTTTTCTGCCAACCTCCCAAGTTGTCTTGGGGTGGAAAATGGTTTCACTTTGTCTTTTTTGGTTTCTGCCATTCTAGAATTTAATTTGAGTCATTATTGAAAAGGATTTGGAGAGTTTTGTGGAAGAGCTCAGGCTAGTCCCTGCCATTACTCTGACATCTTGGCTTTGTTCATCATGAAGACTTCTAATAAAATGAATCTCAGGACCTTCTCAGGCAGCTCTGTTTGTTAGGATTTGTTTCTTTACCCTCATTCATATAACTTAACACTGCCTCTTGGCAACTACCACACATGGATTCCTACTTTGCTTTCTAGGACTGGGCAGAATTCAATTACCTCCTATATTCATCATACCGAATATCTGAAGACAAGTTTCATCTTCTTTTTTCCTGTGGGTCAACTAAGTGGGACAGTGGAGAGATCCTTTGCCTTGGAGTCAGGAAAACCTCATTTCAATCTTATCTCTGACACCTACTAGCTATGGGACCCTGGACAAGTCACTTAACTTTGTTTGCCTCAGTTTCCTCATCTGTAAAATGAGTTGGAGAAATGAATGGCAAGCCATTCCAGAATCTTTGCCAAAAACCAGCAAAAAAGAGACACAAACAATAAACAAATGGTTTCATGAAGAGTAAGAAAAGAATGAAAAGATTGTGCAACAAAAATCTTATTCCTATTAAATATAATTTCTCATCATAATTCCACAGAATATACTCCCAACATAATTTTCCATGGCCACTGACTCCCAACACCATTATTCTCTCTCCTACCCCTACTCTATATTTTAGCATTCCCTATGAACAGTTTTCTTTCTGTTCACCTCGATATTTTTCAATACACATACTCACCCACTTTTTTTTCCTCAATAATTTTTGTCTTTGAGGAATGAGTATATTTTTTACTTGTCAAGGCAGATACTTCTACCAATGGTATTGATTCAGTGTTCATTTCTAACTCTGCCACCTCCTTCCATGAGTTAACCATATCAACCATTGCATTTTTTTTGTATTTTCTGTCTCTTCCTCCTCATTGGTTCAATTCACTATACCAAAACCATGCCCAAATCTCTCTATCATAAAAGATATAATAAAAGAAATACTACAACAAATTTTCATTAAGAGATGTTCATTTTATTCAGTCTTTCATCCATAAAAGGTTGGAGGTATGTTTCAAACAAACCAAAGAGCTATTAGTTCATTTACTTGGAAGAGAGCCCTCCAGTGGTTAGCTATATAAGCTATATATATACTTATATATATATACACATACATACATACATATACACACACACACATATATATATATATATATAAGTTTTCTACAGCAAATGGAAATACCCAGAAATATCCATATTTAAGTCCCCCCTCTGGACATATGCTAGATCTATAACCCTGAGCAGTCATTTAATGTCCAATGCCATAAGCGATTCTTTAACATTCCAAGTCATTCAACATGTAATGGTACAGTTAGCTGGAGTCTTTTAAACCAATGTAACCATAAGTTCACATTCTATATATAATAATGATATCAAACCTCTATAAGGCTTTTTATATGATCTTTAACTCTTCCTCTATTTGTTCTTTCTTTCAAAGTGGTCTGTAATACACTCTGAAGATAGGACTTCTGTTTCTGCTTTTGTTTATTTTCATG
This sequence comes from Vombatus ursinus, assembly GCF_900497805.2. Taxonomy (NCBI): domain Eukaryota; kingdom Metazoa; phylum Chordata; class Mammalia; order Diprotodontia; family Vombatidae; genus Vombatus; species Vombatus ursinus. The sequence continues at coordinate 9,911,917 of NW_020954569.1, forward strand.
CAAATAAATATATTCCACTCAGCTTCCCCACTCTGTATCCTGGGTTTCCTTACAAAAGTTGATTTATTTATTATACAATGCTACTCTGCTTCTCCCTAACACACACACACACACACACACACACACACACACACACACACACACACATATCACATCACATCACATCACATTTTACCTCTCTTTTTTTTTCTTTTTGATGAGGCAATCAGGGTTAAGTGACTTGCCCAGAGTCACACAGCTAGTAAGTATCATGTGTCTGAGGCCAGATTTGAACTCAGGTCCTCCTGACTCTATTTACTGTGGCACCTAGCTGCCTCTTACCTCTCCTTTTGTGGAAAATTTATCCATCTAAAGTCATCTTCTGGTCTTAAATCACATCCTATTAAGTTTCAGAAAAGCCTGTAAGGTCAAATATATACCTTGTTATTAGGATGCTTACTTCATTTTTTTTTTCATTAACCACATCCCATCAACAATAGAAAAAACTGCAACAACATCAGGAGATGTGTGATCCTAGGCATTTTCTGAGAGTCTATTGTAGACATACCAATAGCCATCTCTTCCTTGGGATGTCCAAAACATCCACCTATTCTTGCTTCCTGGAAATTTCCACTACTCTCAATAATTGTTGCATTTCTCTAATTATGATTATTTGATAATGAAACCTAATCAGATATACTTGATGGAGGTTTCTTCCTTCCCATTCAAGATAATATTTTTCCAAATAAAAAAGCAGCTTTTTCTCCCAAAAAACCCAACTTTACCAACATTGAACTTAAAAGAGTAGATAAATGTGGACTAATTGGGTAAAAGTGTATAATTTCTAAGTTTTTCCCCTACTTTAATACATACATAATATATATATAATATATGCATGTGTATATTTGTATATGTGTGTGATTGTGTATATGAACAACCTATGCATCATGTCTCTGTATTTTTATTCTTAATATTTTTAACACAGTTCTCCCAAAAATATAGGACATTTTTACTTGGTTTATTAAACAGAGTATTCTAAACATAGGTTACTTTTCTCTGAATGGAAGGAAATCAACTATTATATACTGTTGTAATGCAATGATATCATGAACTACAGAATTTTACAGAGCTCTTTGCCTCAATACTAATGGCTCCAGGTACTCCCTCCTTTTTTTGTTTGTTTTTCAGTTCATCTGTTTTCTTTTTATAACATTTCTGAGACTATTTCTGAGGCAAATATGTGTGCCTCTAGGATGCCTCACTATTCATTTTTTAATTAAGGTTTTAATTTATATAAACTGTAGATCCACATAATTTAATAAAATAAGTAAAAATACATTTGAGTAGCATAAGTATAGTAGAATATAATGGAAATAACATTTGGTTTGTTTTCCTCATTTTATTTTTATATTCACTGATTTTTAATATTCATTTTTTTCTATTTTTATTTACAAATTATCTCCCTTCCTCCCAGCCCTCTCTCACCTATTGAGAAGGCAAGCAATATGATATCAATTATATATGTGATGTCATTAAAATATTTTTCCATATTAGCCATATTACAAAAAAAGAAAAGAAAAGAAACAAACCAAAGCAAAACTAAAAACAAGAACATATAAGAAACACAAAGAAAGTGAAAACAGCATGCATCAATATGCACTCAGAGTTCATTAGACTTCTCACTGAGGTAGAATGTTTCACCATGAGTCCTTTGAAATTGTCCTGGTTCATTGTATTAATCAGAGTAATTAAGTTTTTCACATTTTATCATTGTTATAATATTACTGTTACTGTGTACAATGTTCTCCTGGTTCTACTAGCTTTACCCTTCATCAGTTTATACTGTTATATCTTCCAAGGTTTTTCTGAAGCCATCCTGCATGTCATTTTCATGGCACAATGGTATTCCATCACAATCATACACCACAACTTTTTCAGCTGTTCCTCACCTGATGGGTCTCCCTTCAATTTCTAATTCTTTGCCACCACCAAAAGAGCTGCTATGAATATACACATACACACATATACACACATACATATAATACATGCATATATACATATATGCACACATATGTATGTATGCATGTGTGTATATATATTATATGTGTGTATAAATATATAATATGTATATATTTGCCTATACATCCTTTCCCCTGTCCTTTGATCTTTTTGAGATAGAGACCTAGTAGTGGTATTGATGGGTGACATGGTATGCATAATTTTTATAGACCTTTGGGCATAGATCCAACTTCTTCTCTAGAGTGGTTGGACCAGTTCACAACTTTAGTGCTTTTGTGCTCTAGTGTCTAAATTTTTCCACATACCTTCTAACATTTATAGTTTACTTTTCCACAATATTAGGCAACCTGATAGGCATGAGGTGGTATAGCAGAAATGTTTAAATTTGCATTTCTCTAATCAATAATGATTTAGAACATTCTTATGTGATTTTTGATAGATTTGATTTCTTCTGAAAACTTCCTGTTTATATTCTTTGACCACTTATCAATTGGGAATGGCTTTTATTCTTATAAATTTGACTCAGTATTTTAATCAAAGAAATTTATAGTATTTCCTTTCAGTTTCCTACTTTTCCTATAATTTTACCTTCATTAGTTTTGTTTGTCCAAGACCTTTTTTAATTTTATATAATCTAAATTATTCATTTTGCTTCCTGTGATCATTTTTATATCTTCTTTAGTCAAAAACTCTTCCCTTATCTGTAATCTGACAGATAAAATTTTTTATAATCACCTAATTTGTTTATGATAGCATTCTTTGTGTCTAAATAATGAGATATTGGTCAATGACTAGTTTTTACCAATGTGCTGTCCAGTTTTCCAAGTAATTTTCTTTTCAAATGGTGATTTCTTGTTGTAAAAGCTTCTATCTTTAAAGTTGTCAAAAACTACATTACTATTATGTATTGAGTAACTGATCTATTCCACTGGTACACCACTCAGTTTTTTTAGCCCATACCAGAATGTTTTGGTGGTTACTTATTTGTCATATAGTTTGAAATTGAGTGTGGTTAGACCACTTTTCTCCACACTTTTTTAATTGATTTCTTTTGGTAGTCTTGACCTTTTGTTCTTCCAGATACAGTTTTGTTATTAATTTTTTTCCATTTCTATAAAATAATTCATTAGTAATTTGATGTGTAATTAATAACTAAATGAATTTAAAAGGAATTATCTTATTTGCTACATTAGTTCAGATTATCAAAGAGAAATTAATATTTATCCAATTGTTTACATCTATCCTTATGTGTGTGAAAAGTTTTCTATAACTGTGTTCACACAGTCCTTGTATTTGTCTGGGCAGGAAGAGTCCTGAGTATTTTATAATATCTACACTTATTTTAAATGGAACTTCTCTTTGTATCTCTTACTGATGTGTTTTGTTTATAAAATATCAAAATGCTGATGATTTATGTGGGTTTATTTTATATCCTACAAATTTGCTAAAGTTGTTAGTTATTTCAACTATTTTCTTTTTTTTTTAAATTTTGATTTTTTAGGGTTCCTTAAGTGATAGTTTTGTTTCTTCATTACCTATTTTTATCCCTTCATTTTCTTTTTCTTGTGTTGCTGCTATAGCTAGCATTTATGATACGATGTTGAATATTTGTGTTGATAATGGACAGCCTTGCTTCAACCCTGATATTGTAAGGAAGGCATCTACTTGATCCCCAATATAGAAAATACTTGCTCTTGGTTTTAGATAGATAATACTTACCATTTTAAGAAAGACTCCACTTATTTCTATACTTTCTAGTGTTTCTAATAAGAATAGGTGTTATATTTTGTCAAATCCCTTTTCCTCATCTATTGATAGAATCACATGATTTTTTTTTCTTATGGATATTGTCTATTAGGCTTATAGCTTAGCTAATACTAAAGCATCCCTGCATACCTGGGACAAATCTCACCTGTTCATTGAATGTGATCTTTCTGATATATTGTTGTGAGATCCTTGGCATTATCTTATTTGAAATTTTGGCATCAATATTCATTATGGAAATTTGTCTACAATTTATTTTCTCTGTTTTTGCTCTTCATGGTTTATACATCTAAAGTATATTTGTGCCAGAAAAGAAATTTAGTAGGTCTCCTTTGTTTTTTTTCCAATTAGTTTATATAATTTATAGAATAATTGTTCCATAAATAGTTGGTAGAATTCACTTGTAAATCTGCCTGGTCCTGAGGACTTTTTCCTAGGTAACTGATATATGGCTTATTGAGCTTATTTTTCAAAGATGGGGTTATATAAGCATTTCATTTCCTCTTCTGTTAATTTGGGCAATTTTATTTTGTAAATATTAATCCATTTCACTTAGAATATCAATTTTCTTGATATATAATTGGACAAATAATTGGTAATAATTGTTTTAGTTTCATGTTCATTGCTGATGAATTTATCCTTTTCATTTTTGATACTGGTAATATGATTTTCTTATTTCTTTTTTTCTTTCTTTTTAAAAGCAAATTGACCAGTGGTTTATCTCTTCTATTCCCCAAAAACTAGTTCTCTGTTTTATTTATTATATTAATTTGTTTTTAGTTTTTGCTTTTACCTTTTTTCCTCTTTCCTTTGATTTTAAGGATTTCTATTTTGATATTTAATTGGGGATTTTTAATTTGTTCTTTTTCTACTTTTTAGTTGTATGCCAAATTTATTGATCTGCTCCCTATTTTATTGATGCACTCATTTAGAGATGTAAAATTTCCTATAACTATTGCTTTAGCTATTTAATATTTGCCTCTTTTTTCATTTTTTGAATTTGTTTCATGTGTTTTGATATCTCATAGGGTCATTAGCTTCCACTTATCCAATTCCAATGTTAATGAAATTATTTTTTTGGTGAACTTTGTTTAACCTATTTTTCTATTTGATTAATTCTGTTTTAAAGGTGTTGTTTTCTTCAATAGTTTTGTGTCTCTCTTTTATCAATTTGTTAATTGTCTTTTCATAATGTTCTTGCATTGTTTTTATTTATTTTACCATTTTTTCCTTTACCATTCTTATTTAAATTTTAAAGTGATTTTTTTTTAAAGATCTTCCAAGAATTTTTTGTTGGATTTGTGTCCAATTCACTTTATTTTTTTCCTTTTGGAACTTTGATTGTAGCTGTTTTGCCATCATTGTATTCTTCTGAATTTAGTTCTTGATCTTCTCTGTCACCATAGTAACCTTTTATGGTTGGGTTTTTATTTCTTTATTTATTTGCCAATCTGTTTCTTGACTCAGAACTTTATGGCAAAGTTGGTTTCTTTTCAGTGGACAGTTGGGCACTTTAGACTTTTTTTTTTTCCCACTGCTGTTTTCAGTGCTAATTCTGTGTTTTGGGGAAATTTTTGTTGCTTCCAAGGTGGTATGATCTATGAAAAGGTGTGGTCTGTAGTACCTAGAAATCACATACAATAATGTTTTTTTAGGTGCCCTGCTCCCTTGTGACCAAATCAATATTGCGTCTTCAGAGCTTCTGATTCTTTGGGACAGCAAGCGCTCCTCTCTGACCTGGAACTGTGTGACCAAGAAATGGGTATAGTTAATGAGATTGCCAAGCTGTCTTGTGCCCAGTTTTAGTGCAGAGGCCCCTTTTAGTCTCTTTCTGACCACTTGTCTGATCCCCTTAATGTTTGTGGTTTAAGAGCTCCCAAAGTTGCCATTTCTGTTGTGGCCACTTCAAAGGTCCTTAGTGTTTCAGTCATGTAGGCTACAGACTATCCCCCCAACCCAGTGTTACAGATCTCTATTTCAGACATACTAAGTTGTCTTGGTGCTGGAAAAATGACTCACCCCAACTTTTTATTAGGTCTTCCTTTCCAGAATTTGCTTTGAGATGCTATTTTAAATTTGTTTGAAGGGTAATATTGGGAGAGCTCAGTTGCTTCCTCTACTTTACCACCTTGGCTTTGTCCCCAGAAGTCCATAACACAGCATTTGTAATCAAAAGATATGAATTTGTTTCCCAACTCTACTTATTAGTCCCTTTATGACCATAAACATTCTTTCTCCAAAGAATCATAGAATTGGATCAGAAACGGGCTTTAAAGCCCATTTTGCCCACTACATTAAATTTTGCCGAGTAGCCAAGAAAGGCCATGAGAAACTATATGATTTTTTTCAAAGTCACATAAGCAGTATGCAAACTTTGATGTTCTTACTCTAAAGCCATCACTTTCTAATACACATCTCTCAGTGTACTTCCTGTTTAAAATGGTCTTATGAATTGAATTATGGATTTAGTATTCAGGTTGTGAATATGTTACCACTTTTATTCTGAAAAAAAAAAAGTCAATTTTCTGAGAGGTACACCTAGCACAAATATCTACTGTAATGTATTCAACAATAAGCTAAATGAAACACAATACCATGAAACCCAATCAACCTCTTTTATAAGCAAGTTAGAAAAAAATGAATGTTTTATTGCCTTGACACATAATACTCCTATAGAAGCAAGCTGTTTTTGTTTTGTTTAGCTTCATTTTTTTCCATACCACTCAAATTTATTGGTCCTATTCTATATTATTAATTCCATGTAGGCATATTCTCTTACATTATTCATATAAGGCAAATATTTCTAAATGTATGGTATTACTCTGATTGGAAATCTCTTCTCCCCCACTCTTTACTAGTTATATAAGTTGACAAAGAACACCAGTTAAATTCAAGTCAGCAAACATTCACTGCACATTTACTACACAAAGAACTTTTCTAGACACTGAAGTTAGAAAGCAAAAAAAAAGTCTATGTAGCTATAACACATGGTATTTAGAAGATGCAGAGCAGGCAATTCTGACATCCAAACTGTGTCTCAAAACAATGAAAGGATCTCAGCAGTATAGGTAAGGAGGGAATTAATTGAATTCTTTGGAGATGACTGTATAAATGCACAGCACTGGGAGAGGCAACATTGAGACTGAGAACTATATAGTAGAAATGTGTTTAAAAAAACACCAAAAAGATAGATTTTTGGTCTAACAAAGGATCCAGATCAAGGAATGTTTTGAGCGGCAGTATATATTTTAACCTAGGCACTATAAGTACATAGCAGAAGATTTTGAGCAGAGATCTAAGGGATAACTGTATATAGGATGAATTGGAGAAGAAAAAGACTAGGGGAAATCATGAAGCTTGAATATTTGTTAGTTCAAGCAAGAAGTAATGAGGGCCTGAACTAGGATAGTAGTAATGTGAGGATAGTTGGAGATGCACTAGAGTTCAGGGGAGATATTAAGGATATATAGAAATCTTAGGAAGTTGTCTGTCAAGAAATTGTAAATGAACCCTTGAGAAAAAAATGAGAGGGAGAGAGAGAGAGAGAGCGAGAGAGCTAATATATAGAAAATACTCTATCATAGCAACTGAGGGACAAAAATACACATATTCTCATCACATAAGATTGAAAAGAACCAATTATATCAATAAAATAGAAGAAAAACCAGGAGATTAATTTTCCCTGGATGCTTCAGAAAGAGGAAAATATTCATGAGAAAAGGGTGATCTAACTTATCAGAAGCTACAAGTTTTTTTTTCTTTTTTTTAGATTTAGACAAACACTAAAATTTAAATTCATAATAAGAAAAGAAAAAGAAACATTATAAATTTAAATATAAAATAAGAAAAAAACAAAAATGCCATGGGCACAGTAGATCATAGGAGAGGGTTCAAATTATATAGTTATAACTTTTCATTACAAGAAAGCCTATATATTAAATACTGTTTATGATGTTGAAAGCTGTCCATCTTTTCTTTGCTTCCTTGTAGGTTTTCTTTTGTTCTCTGCTGTACACTTTTTACTTTGTTCTTTTTTCTCCCTCCCTCCCCTCTACCTACCACCCCAAAGCTACAGTTGAGAATTGTAGGATATATATATATGTGTGTGTGTGTGTGTGTGTGTGTGTGTGTGTGTGTATGTATTGGTATATATAGACACTTATACAGACGTACACATACATACATATATTTTCTCTAAGAGGTTCTAATCCTAATCTTTGTTTTTTGTTTGTACATGTCTCTTTATTTTTCCTATCTCTCCTAATTCCTTTACTTTACTTCTACCTGCTAACTTACCTTCCTATTTCTTAATCTACTGCCACTCCAGCAATCCTCCCTTATCCTACCATTCCCCTAAATCTAAACTCCCTTCTATATCCTTCTCTTAACCTATTTCCACACCCTCCCCTCTAAATATCCTTCCTTTATACTCTCCCCTTTCCCTACCCCCTTAGACTTTTATGTCTTTCTAAATTTAAAAGACTTTTATACTCTTCTAAATGTATATGTATCTTAAACTCATTCCTGATGAGAGTAGGTTTCCAGAACTAACAGTACCCCTCCCCCATCTAATTCCTCTGTATTAGTTCTTTCTGTTGCACCTCATTTGCATAAGATAATTATTATTTTAGCTCATCTTGAATGGTTTTACTTTTTGAAGTCATATCATATTTAGGTCTACTCCATTCTTCCTTATAAGTTACCTGATTAGTAGTAAAATCTTAGACATAGGTTTTACATTTTTCATACATAAAAAGGTAAACATTCTATACTTATTTAGTCCCTTGTAATTAGTCATTGGTATGTACCTCATATTTCTCTTGACTCTTGTATGTTAAATCTTCTATTGAGTTCAGGGTTTTTGTTTGTTTGTTTGTTTGTTTGTTTACTTATTTTTAACAAAGACCTGATAGTCTGACAATTGATCAAATGTTAATTTTTTTTTTCATTCAGAATTATGCTTATCTTTGCTGAGTATGATATTTTTGACTGGAAGTCCAGTTCTTTTGATATTCAATACACAGTATTCCAAGACTTGCAATCTTTTAGTGTTGCCACTGCTAGGTCTTGTGCAATTCTAATTGTGGTACCAATGTATGGAAATTATTTGTTTATTTTTTAATTGACGCTCATAATATTTTTTCCTAGATCTGGGGGTTTCAAAACTTGACTATACTATTCTTGTGAGTTTTCATCATAGAATCTTCAGGTCATGATATGTGTATTTTTTTCTATTTCTACTTCCCCCTCTTGTTCTAGTGCTTCAGGACAATGTTCTTTAATTATTTCTTGTATTATTGTATCAAGATTCTTTTTTTAATTAGAATTTTCAGGTAGTTCAATCATTCTTATGTTTTCTCTTTTTGATCTGTTCTCTAGATGATTTGTTTTTATGTTTCACTTTCTCTTCTATTTTTCATTATATGTGTGTGTGTGTGTGTGTGTGCGTGTGTGTGTGTGTGTGTGTGTGTGTGTATTTCTTATTTCTTATAACTTCCCTGGCTTCCCCTTGCCCGATTCTGATTTTCAAGGAGTCATTTTCTTCCTTAAGATTCTGGATCTCTTTTCCTAATTGGTTGACTTTCTTTTCATAATCTTCTTGTTTTTCTTGTATTATCCTTATTTTACTTTTTAATTTATCTTCAGTCTCTTTCATTTGATTTTTAAAGTCTTTAAAGTTCTTCAATGAGTTCTTTTTGGCTAGGTTACCATTTGACATTACTCTCTGAGGTAGAAGAGGATTTCTTTGCATCAGTATCCTCTTCTGAAGATGAACTCTAATCTTCTCTATTCCCATAGTAGCTCTCTATCTTTGGGTTATTTCTCCTTTGCCTTTGCATTTTTGTAATAATTTAATTTTTATAATCACCTCTAGTGCTGGGGTATGGAGGATGGTGCCTCTAATCCTCTTCAATTCATCTTTCTGACCTTGAATTCAAACTAAGACCTCCACCCTCCTGTAGGTGTCCACAGAAGAGGCATCTTCACCCCACTGTTATTGCACTCACCAGCTGTGTGATGGTTTCTTCTTGCCTATGTCACTGTCTGCAGCATATTTGGGTCTGGTGTTTCTTGTCAGAAGAGGTTCCCTCTATCTTCCCCAGGTCAGACTCACAATTCCCTTCATTGCTGGGATAAAGGGGGTAAAAGTTCCTTTGGCTGGGGTTGAGGCAGCCTCCCAAACCAACTAACCCCAGGGCTCACTGTTTGTTGTTTAAGAAACTTGCTGCTTGCTAAAGGGACCCCAGACTGGAGGAGTTTACTCTTCACAGGGAGGAAATCTTGTCCAGGATTTTTCTTCAGATCACCAATTTTACTAGGAGGACCTCTCCTCTGCTCCTACTCTTATTTGTTTTTTTCTGCAATATGTTCACTGAGAGGCACTATTTTATCTCTTTTGTGGTGGAAAATTTTGAGAGCTTGAAATGTTTTTATCTACTCTGCCATCTTCCCAGAATCCTCTCCTACAGGAAGTTTAAGAAGGTTGAAGGACAGGAAACATGCAATGAAGAAAATGATGGCACTGGGAAATTTTGGAAGCACAATTTAAATAAAATTTTCATCTCAGAAACCAAATTACAAGATTCTGGGATGTGAGTGAGTGGTGAAAAATGAACCCAGAATCAATAAAGCATTCTCCCTATTTGTTTGTGAAATGGAGAAGAGTTAAACAGAAATGGCTTATGGGAGTGGCAGAGAAAATAAAATATTTTCATTTGTTTATTTGTATAGGTTAGACTCGAGTAAAGTTTTAGACATTTGTGAAGAAGTTAGTAGGAAGGAAGGAAGTTAAGATGAGAAAGAAGGAAGGAACAACTGATGGGGAAAACTCCTAGGAGAGATGAGAATCAATAGGATCGAAGGCACCCACAGAAGTAGTGTTTTGCAAATGAAAGTTTTTACTTCTTCCTCACAGAATGAAAAAGGAATAGGAAGATAAAAGAGTTGTTAAAGTTTTAAAAGATGGTGCTAGGGAATTGTAGAGATAGGAAAAAGAATGGAATTACCTTTGTGAGAGAATGGTTCCCATGTAGATTTGAAGACACAATTACAATTAGACAACATTAATCTGTAGGGGAACTAGTTGACATGGTTTCCTATTATCTCCTAGGAATAGAGAAAGCAAATAGCATAGGATGGTGAACACATGACTAGGTTTGGCACAGCAAAAAGCAAAAAACAAAATAAAAATACTAGGACAATGTATGCAAGAGATTCAAAGATGGAATAAGATGTAGCACTATACTGATCAAATATATTGTCAAGATGATTAAGAAAGGAAATTGAGTCTAGAGTAGTGCTGATGGATTGTGACAACATAGAATAATAACAGGATTGGAGAGAATGGAGGTCATAGTAAAAAGCAAGAATAGGTTTAGGAAGAATGAAGAGTAGGGGAGATGGAAGGTTAAGAGAATATTCTCAGAGAAGGAATTTCAAAATATAATTTTATTTAGGGAAAATATTTTTGAGTGGTATAGCAGTTTAAAGTGTGACAAGGCTATGAATGGCTTAGGTAGGATATAAATATGCTCCTGTGAGTTTAGGAGATCAATTTACATTGAAGGCCAGGCTTTTCTAATGGAAGTACCCCATAGCCTCTGGGCATTGTTAAAATTCAACAGTTGAAATAAGAAAATAATTCAAAAGAAGGAAAAAAAGTACAGGAAAAACCAGAGTTGCAAAATAAAGGAATAAAGAGTAGAACTCTGAATAGAGAATTCCTAGGTGAAGATACTACCCATACCAAGGGATGTCAATGCACCTTTTTTTGTAAATTATCATCTTAGAGAGTTCCCTCTACATTAAGGTGTTAAGTAACCCACCCCAAGTCATATAACTAGCATGTATCAGAGTAAGGACTTAAACACAGATTTCCTTGGCTTTAAGGGCAGTTCTGTATTCATTATGGCACTACCTCTCATAAAATAAAGAATGAATGGAATATAGATTCCTCAATTCACATAGGTGCTGTTTTGATAATAGATAAAAAATTAAAATTATAACTGATGTGGCATGAATATTTTGGTATAGATAAAAGCAATCTGTGAAGAGTAGTAATTTTTTCTCTGGCTTGATGAGTTGTTTAACATTGATGTGAGCTGATTTTATTCTGGTCTAAGAATAAACATCTGTGAAGGATAGAAATAAGGAGAGCTACATCTGGCTCTAACTTCTTTGGAGTCTAACTTTTCCTTGTGTATCCTTAATTACTAATTTTCTTACATCATTTGACGTTCTTAGAAAAATATAATTGGCACTGTTGTAGTCTGAGAGCATGTAATCTGAGCCAGATATAGACCTGAATCTCTTTAGAGTGAATGCATTCATATAGACAGATTGAGAGAACCCCAAAGGAGCAGTGATTTCTGAATTGTACCAACAGAGGAAAAGACTGATGGCAATGTGGAACTAGGAATATGCCAATGTCTCCTCCTGGCCCAATGTGCCTTGGTTCATGATAGAAAAAGTGGCTAGCAAAGGAAATGATGACAAATAATCACACATTTTTCAGAAAGATTCAGGTTTCTGTGTTGAAGATAAAGCCGTATGACAATACAAGTATTTGGAAACAAGTAATTAGTGAGATTTTTCACTTTACAGATCAACATTGCATAGTTACAGCTTTAGTCTGGAAACATGATACTGAATATTTAGGAAAGCAATGTTCAGAAAGATAAGTGGGAGAAAAATGATAAAGGCAATGAAATTATTTCCATGTTGCTATTACCCTACCCCCAAATCAACTAGTTTCTTTGTTCTTTTAAAATCAGTGTTCTCTATTGTCTAGACAGAATCTTAGATTCCTCCACTATAATGTAGTTTCCTTATGTATGTACACTTTATTTACTGTAGAGGGGAAAATGGTAATTGCTGAGAAACTGATATAGAGCAGAGTCTGTAATAGATGTGAAAAATGTGGTAATATATAAAACTATCCTCAGTGAGTTTAACTAATCATTCTACTTCACCCAAATGCTTCTCTCCCCTCCCAAGGAAGAATGAGCAAGGCTAAACCTTCCATTTAAGCTGTAAAGTGTAACTAGAGATTTTTCTTCATTTTGGAGAAATTAGGAACTGTTGATGTGTTGTTATCTCCTTGTCAGATGCAAAGGGTGCAGTGAAAGCTGGTGCTGATAAAGACAGGAGTATGGACCTTAAGATGTCTTGTTTGTTTTTCCCTTTTCAGAAATAGAATCATATTTGCTTTATCTCTTTATAGGTATTCCTAAGGTTGATTCTTTCAATAAAATTTTAAATATAAGACACTCTTTTTCATAAATTCACTCTGGAGATGAAACCCCTTCAACTTAGGGAATTAGGAAACCTCTAAACAGTGCTACAAAACACTTTGTACCTGATAAGGTATATTGATGCTGTACTTTGAAGATATGCCCCAGCAACTACTTTTGAACCTGTGAGAGATAGATTAGTCAGATCAAAGGAATTGTTCTGTTGAGACTGATGTTTTCCAATTTAGCTATAATAGGGTCAAAGGCTAAACAAAAGGGGTTTCCCATATGGACACAAAGAATCATCTCTTCCAGAGGTTATTTCTCCCACCAGCTTGCCACAGGGCATGATAGTCCCATCACAAGATACACCTTCCAGGTTAAAGCATTTTTTTTTTTCCTTTACAAGGCCACTGTAATGCTAGAGTAGTGAAAAGATGCTTGGTTTTGAATCAGAAAATCTTGTTTCAGATTCTGGCTTTGCCAATTATGATGTACATAACCTTGGGCATCATATATGTCCAGTCTGGAGCTCAGTTTCTCTAATTGGAAATTGAGATCATTTGCTAAATGGCCTCTATAACCCTTTTCATTTCCCAATCTATAATTCAGAAGTCCCTGGTAGAATGCAAATATGTATAAGTAGGTGGATAGATACATAGAGTATGAATTAATTAAATAATTTATTTTGTGTGATAGCTACTGTGATAAGAACCATGTCCCTTCCTGAAATAGTTGTTCAATCTACTGACTGAGAATAGGCTTCAGGACCAAGGTGTCTTCAGGGTGGTAGGGCTGCTGGCAATGCTGGAAAACTCTAGAAAGTAACTCAAGCTGGAGTTATAGTGAACATGTCTGGGAACCCTCATGAAGTGTTTAAAAACTTTTTTCACATCTTCAAACATATTACTATGACTTTCTGTTTTTTTTTAATTAAAAAAAGACTTTCTACAAATGCTGGAAAAGACAAGGTTAAACAAATTCTTCCTCATTCTATATGTTATGTCATCATTTTGCCTTGTAGCTTTTAAACAGAGAAATTTAATTATAAACAAGGTCCAGTCATTTATTTTGTTTTATGCAGAAATCTAACAAGATAGCTATAAAACATTCCAAAAATCCTATTTTTGAGACCAAAAACATTTAATAGAAAAATATCTCTTACATCAAAATCATTGGTTGTTTTATACTAAATGATCCTGGAAGACATTTACAATGTTAATAAACATACATTATCTCTTGAAGCTATATACCAATTAATTTTATTAAGAACCTGTAGGATTAAGTTCTATCCCTTGAGCTTATTTATTTTGAAAGTATCAATTTCATATTTATTATAAATTCATGATTTTAACATATTATGCATGTGTGGATAGTATTCAAATAATTATAGACCTTGAGTATAGGAAGGGAAACTTCTATATCACATATTCCAATCTCCCAATTTTGTAGATGAAGAAAGTAGATCCTTCACCTCATCCCCAACCCTCTTCCTTCCCATTTTCTATTAAGAACTTTTGGGAAAAGACAAAAGGTAAGTTCTCTTCACCTGATGACAGAAACAATGCTTATTCAGTAAAAAAAAAGTTCAACTCTTTTCAAAGCATGAAGATAATATTTAATGACAGGCTGCTCCCTTTGACATACAACACAGCAGTCTTCAACCTTCTGAGACTATTGGCAGCTAAACAGATATGGCATCATTTTGTTATGATTACTAATTTAAAACCTACTCATTGACAGGCAGATGTTTGCCTCTTGTTTGCCAGGCAATTAAAGGATGTTAGTACAGCTGAGTTTTGCACCTGGATGAAAAGATGACCAAACTGCCTTTTCCAGACCTCAGGACTTAGAAAAATTGTCTAATAGTGCCAATAATAATTATGAACCAGCATTAGACAAACATTTCCAAAACAACAAATTAATGAAGAACTAGTGGTTAATGGAACCTAAATAGATGATGTTTATTTTAATTTGCTAGGAGACTATATGAAAAATAAGTCCAAAATAGAAATTACACCATAGACATGACAGAATCTAATAGAAAATGAGACCTCAATTTTTCAACTTACAGTCATTTTCAGGGATTGTTCTTTTCATTAATCAGATATTCAGTTTGCATCTTTCACAAAAAGAAGTGCTGTGCCCTCTGATTCATTAGTGTCTTCCTTTCTAATGCAAGAGTAATCTCTAACGTGGTCATACTTCAGAAAGTCAATTAGCATTGTTGACGACACTAAAGTGAAAGCAATGATGAGCCCTTAAAAGAAAGAAATGAATCATTTTCAGATTGCAAAGGTAATATTGAGAAAAGAAATTTCACATAATTTTCAAAATACTAATATCAAAATGTCTTTTCCTGGCAATGGCCAGTTTAATTGTATTTAATAATAATAATTTTCATTTGTCTAAAATGAAAACACTAATTTTGATCTTGTTTTTCAAAGAGGATATGTATAGGTTTCTCCAAATATACCCTCAAATTAAGAGAAAATCAACCATCAGCAATCAGGGATAATATGTCATTTGCGACAGTTTTAAAAGATTGACTTATTGACATCAAATAAACAGGTTTCCTTACAACTAGTGATTAATTAGTTGAAATTCATTAAGATAAAAATTATGTAGCTTTTCATGATATTATTTCAAAAGGTCTTCCAAGAATGAAGTTATATTTCATGGATTATAATTATTTACTTATATTTGTAAATTATGTATAGAAGCCATGTATGTTAGCCAATTAAATGAACAGTCATCTTTTTACAAGGCCTTCTTCATATCAGAATTGTACATATATATGTGTATAATGTAGATTGCATATATATATCACTTATATATGCATATTTATATACATTTGTATTTGAGCAAATGTGGTGATATGAAGTGTTATAATTATGTAAGATAGTATTATAGTATTGAGTAATTTTTATGTTGTACAGAGATTTACTAAGTAAAATGGGCTTACAATTTAAATGTAGCATTGCATAGAAAAATGGTGAATTTAAGAGCTCATTACTTCTTAGGAAGTAGCATCTTTTTTAAAAAGAACAAAATTGGGGGCACCTAGGAGTCTCAGTGGATAGAGCACTGGCCCTGGAGCTAGGAGCACCTGAGTTCAAATCTGACCTCAGACACATAACACTCACTATCTGTGTGACTCTGGGCAAGTCACTTAACCCCAATTGCCTCACAAAAATGAAAGAAAGAAAGAAAGAAAGAAAGAAAGAAAGAAAGAAAGAAAGAAAGAAAGAAAGAAAGAAAGAAAGAAAGAAAGAAAGGAAGGAAGGAAGGAAGGAAGGAAGGAAGGAAGGAAGGAAGGAAGGAAGAAAGAAAGGAAAAAAGATGAAATTGTCCTCTTTTAAATGATAAAATATTGACTTATAATATTTGTTTTGTTATATAATAATCATATTATTTTAAGTGGATAATTATCAATTTTTGGAATATTCTTCAAGTCCTTGAGCTGTATATTCAGAAAATAGAAGTCAAAGAACCTGGATTCAGCCCTATCTGTAATGTGTATTACTTAACTGATACTGACAAGTATCTGATGTTCCTTCCTCTCTGACCCTCTGTTTCCTCTTCTGTAAAGATAATTGATAGATCAATATGTAGATAGTAAATGGATGAATGAATGAAAAAAAAATGAAAAAAAATGAGGTTAGAAGGGATTATCTCCAAGGTTTCTTCCAGATATGATGATATAAACCTTTGAGGTGCTCGAGATTCAGCCCAGTTTTCATCTTTACTCTTACATGATGGTAGAATAATGAAGTAGTCAAAAGAATCCAATCTGATACTTCTCATCAATTCAGATAGCAGAAATTCTTGCAGATAAAAGAAGGTAACAAACACTCTAGCAAAACAATTTCAATAAGCAAATATACTGGTGTGAATCTAGGAAACTATGTAATGCACAACACCTGGACATTTCCCTACTCTCTCTTTTGATATCTAATCTGAATCCTACATTTGTCTGTCTTTTCTAGGCATGCTGAATATTTAGGTTTGTATTTTTTCTTTTCTTCTCTATCTTGAATCTCTCAATAAAGACATTATCTTAGGTTCCTTTCTTTCAGGATATTGTTGGATGATTGGTTTGCTTTTTGGGAAGCTAAAAGCTTAATGTATTATCCTTTCTACAAGACCATTCATTTGAAGACAGCTCTACTTTCATAAACAATGACCTAATTGCAAAAAAAAAAATCTTTAATGGACTGAAAAACCACTCAGCAATCACTGCGCAAGTGCCAACTATGAGTGAGGCACTACCACCCTCTAGGCACTGGGAATGCAAAGAAATGACACTTTAAATAGCTTATAATTTAACTAAAGGCAAAATTCATATATAAAATGATTCTAAAATAATTTTAAATGTGATAAAGACAAAGGATATTTTTTTCCTTGTTTTGCTTTATTTTACAATGCTATGAGAAGTCCATTAAAGATAAAAGAAATTGAGGGGCAGAGCCAAGATGGCAGAGTAAAAGCAATGACTTGCTTGAGCTCTCCCCATGCAGGCAAAACAGGCCTCAGTGAACCTGGAGCAGGCCTCAGAGGATTGAATCCTGGGCAGCTGTGGTGGTTTCCAGACTTCTTAACCCCCAAACCACTCCAAATACCTGTAAAAATGACTCTAAACAAATTCTAAAGCAGCAGAACACACAAAAAGACAGTGAAACAAATTTCCATCCTAAGACAACCTGGATGGTTGATTGGGAAGGTATCACTCTAGGTTGGGAAACGAACTCAGTTCAGCATAGGCATGCAGGCAAAACAGGCCTCAGCAAAGCTGGAGCAAGTCTCAGAAGACTGAATCACAGGCAGCTGTGGTGGTTTCCAGACTTCTCAATCCACAAACTCCAAAGACAACTTAAAAGGTCAGTAGGAAAATTCTGTGACCTCAGTGAGAGGGAAGCATGGTCCCAGCCCTAGTCCCCACACAGCCCAGGGCAGCAGTTCCTTCTTGAGCTCTTGGCCCACAGACTGAGAGGGAATCTAGTGGCTGATCATAAGGTAATTGCAGGGATCTCTTTGCTGGTGCTGAGGCAGGAGTCTCTTGCTTTGCCTGTGCTTGGATCTGGGTCACAGCTCTGAGTGGTGGTCCTAGGGCAAGGAGGAGCACTGGGATAATCAGAAGCAAACACTTCTAAGGATGGACAGGGTCAAAAGAGAGAATAGAATAAATGGGGGGGTAGGATAGAATGAAGGGAAATACACTTAGTTTTTCACAACATGACTACTATGGAAGTGTTTTGCATGACTACACATGGATAACCTGTATCAAATTGCTTGCCTTCTCAATGAGGATGGGTAGGGAGGGAGGAAGGAAGAAAATTTAGAACCCAAAGTTTTAAAAACAGATGTTAAAAATTGTTTTCACATGCAACTGGGGAATATGATACACAGGCATTCCGGTATAGAAATCTATCCTCTCCTATAGGAAAAGACAAGGGGAAGGGGTTAAGTGAAGTGGGGGAGATAGATAGGAGGGCAAATTAGGGAAAGGAGTATTCAGAATGCATGCCATCTTGTGTTGGGGGGAGGGATGAGATGGGGAGAAAATTTGTTACTCAAAATCTTGTGTAAGCAAATGTTGAAAACTAAAAAGAAATAAAATAATTTAAAAAAAAGATAATAGAAATCACTTAGAGTTTGCCCTGGGATGAAGACTTTAATATGTCAAGATTTTGAAAGGGCAAAGGAGGAAGAAGTCTTCTAGGTACAGTTGATAGTGTATGCAGAATTGCAAGGTATACCAACAAATGAGGGTAGGGTTTGTATAGGGTAGAGAGGAATCTAATTTGAATCAAATATGGAGTAGGGGTTAATATTAGTAATAGAGATCATAAGATCACATATTTAGAGTTAGAAATAATTTTGGAAATAAACTTATTCAACTGTCTCATTTTAAAGATGAGAAAGGGAGGTATAGAAAAGTTAAATAACTTTATCCGAAGTTACACAGATACTAAGTAACAGAACCAGATTTTAACTAGAGGTCCTTTGACTCCAAATGCAATGATATTTCCACTACACTAGTAAGTAATGATGGTATATAATTATAGTGAGAATAGGAAAGAAGTGATGAATGTAAAAGATATACCACCATACATAAAGATACTTGGCAACTTGTTAAATGCAGGGCTTAATAGAGAAGAAAGAGTTAAATAATTGTATCTGAATTTAAAACTCTTCATTACTGAAGGTAAGATTAAAACATCAGTAGAGATAGAGAACAAATATTTTGGTAATATCATAGGACCATAAACTTCAGAGTTACAAGGTGCCTTCATGGAAATTTTGATGGACACCACAAGAGAAAAAAAATTGCCCTCATTACTTGGCACCCAATATGAGATTATTCAGACTTTAAAGATTTCCAATCAACAGGAACCCATTAGCTCTGAAGGAATACTATTTTATTTTGGTAAACTTTAATATTATTTTTCTTCCCTTATATCAACTCTAAACTTGCTTCTTTGAAATTTCTACACATTTTTGTACTTCTATTTATAGGGATAAAACACAAACAAGGCTAATACCTTGTACAACTCCCAGAATTTAAAGAAGTTAATTTGTCATTCTATATAAATGACAATGGGTATCATTGTTCATAGGGTTTTGCACTCTAGGAATTTGATTTATATATTTTGCAAAGGCAAGCATTTATTGGATACAAGATCAAAAAGAGATTGTTTTAGTTGACTAGACTGAATAAACTAAAACTTAATTGAATTTATTTATTTTAAACAAATAAATCTTACTTTAAATATATGAAATTTGCCATAGATTACCTTCAATCCTTAAAGTAAGGATTTTTGTCTTATTCTAAAACCTAGAATGCTTTCAACATCATCTTCTTGGCTAAAGAAAGCATCTTTCTAACTTGACTCTGTTCCTTTGGCTCTGGACATGAAGGATCAGTGCTGGTGTTTAAAACTTGTGACCTGAGATTCATCATTTATACATTTAAGTTTTGATTTGATTTTTCAACCTTCTGTGTCAGAGTCCCAGGGGAAAGCCATAGAAAACAAAATTACAAAAGGGTCAAGGTAGGGAAATACCAAGTTGATTTTTCCCTTACCTAGCTACAGATGCCTGGAATCCTTGGACAGGAGCTGTGGCCTCCTGGCAGGGGGAAGGAGGAGAAAAGATAAACTACTTGACCCCAATAGGAACTAGGCCCTGTCAAACAGAAGTACCACTAGAACAGGAAAGGGTGTGATTCAGAGACTAACTGGAAGATGACTAAAAGGGTGGAACTCAGACTTCAAGGTGATCAAGTCACTAGACATATTTTCTTCTTTCTACCACACCAATCATCATTGGTATTCAGTCATTTCAGAGTATTTGTGACCCCACTTGGGGGTTTTCTTGGCAAATAATGGGAATTGGTTGCCATTTCTTTCTCTAGCTCATTTTACAAAAGAGAAAACTGAGGCAAACAATTAAGTAATTTCCTGGGGTCACACAATTTATAAGTATCTGTGGCCAGACTTGAACTTGGTCATTCCAACTCTACATCTGGAGCTCTATCCACTGCAACACCTCTCTGACCTTACCACAGCAAAAGCTGAGCAAATAAACCAGGTGAAGTAAGTAGGAAGCAGAAGAATGAACAAAGAATAGGAGCAGGGGCACTCAAGCAACTAGCATTCCCCTGATACTACCCTAAGCTTAGGTGAGATCTGGACCTCTTGCATTTTCATCTTTTTGAGAGAACTTTTATATTACAGTATAAC
The DNA here is from genome assembly GCF_900497805.2 of Vombatus ursinus. Lineage (NCBI taxonomy): Eukaryota > Metazoa > Chordata > Mammalia > Diprotodontia > Vombatidae > Vombatus > Vombatus ursinus. The sequence continues at coordinate 9,932,657 of NW_020954569.1, forward strand.
TGGGCATAACTGCATAGCCTATATTTGTATCAAGGAAATTATTAAAGCTGTGTCAGTTATAATATATATTGCTAAGAGAAGGAGACAGGAGGACCAAGGATAGAATATTGTCAAAGGAGTTGTTGGACCTCATATTTAAGGGGTAATAAAACAAATGAGAATCCAACAAAGGACATAAGGGGAAAAATTAGTCACAATGCTAGGGGAGATTTTAATGTTGTGTTGCATAAACCAGAAGAAAATTAGATAGAGAGGAGGTGGTGACCAGAAATGTTAAAACTATAAAACCTTAAAGAATTTTTAGTGATTATGAGGTCAGCAAAATATAATTGGATTTAGTAATAACAAGGTCATAGGCAAATTTGGACAGATCTATTGTAATGGAAGTGAGCTTTGAAGGGATTGATTGACAAGTAAGTAAATGGTGGAGAAGTGAAGGCAGTGAGGTCAGTGTCCTCTTTATTAGAAGATAACAAGAAAGGAAAGGGGAGTCATGAAATAGGTAGTAGCATCACAGAAATCATATATATGGGGGTGTGTGTGTATCTTTATATCTATATGCTTGAATATGTCTATCTATCTATCTATCTATCTATCAATCAATCTATCTATCTATCTATCTATCTATCTATCTATATATCTATATCTTTGTTTTTAGGATACAGAAAGGCCTAAAACAAGTCATCAGGAAGAGCAGAATGAAGGCAATAGAGAGGAAAAGATTTGGGAAAGAGCTTCTTGTGGGAGAGATGGGAGGAGATGAGATAGACAATAAGTGGAGAGGTTAACCTTGGGAAAGAGGACTGCCTCTTCTAATAACAATGGAGAGAAGAACCAGATAGTAGACAAAAACATTTATAATTTTAGAGATGTAGAGGTTAGGGAATGTTTGATTGTAGTGGTTGGGGAATAAAACCAACATCTTTAGAAAGCTCATTTCCATTTTATACTTAAAGGAACAAATGTTTAGATTTGGAAAGAACTTGAAGGATCATCTTGTCCAAATTATCATTGAGGAGGTCAGGAAAGTGAGGCTTAGAAAAATTGTTATTTACCAAGGTCACACAGCTCATAAGTGGAAGAATTTGAGCCTAAGTCCAGCACCATATCCTCTATGACAAATGATTTGGAAATGAAAAAGAAATGTTATTTGGGTTAGAAAACAATGAATGAGGAGCCAACTCTTACAGATAATTTTTTTTGTGAATAAGTCAAATATTCTACTCAATACTCAGGGTAGTTATGAAGGAATCATATTTTGAAATTTAAACAATTAGAAGGCAGAGCCAAGATGATGGAGTAAAAGCAGTGACTTGCTTGAGCTCTCCCCCAAACCCCTCCAAATATGTATAAACATGACTCTAAACAAATTCTAAAGCAATAGAACCCACAAAAATACAAAGTGAAACAAATTTACAGCCCTAGATAACCTGGATGGTTGATCAGAAAGGTATATCATGTCAGGCTGGGAGAGGAATGCAGTTGGGCATGGGCACAAAGGCCTCAGTGAACCTGGAGCAGGCCTCAGAGGACTGAATTGTGGGCAGCTGTGGAGGTTTCCAGAACTCTCATCCAATGAACACCAAAGAAAACTTAAAAGGTCAGTAGGAAAAGTTTGTTTCTGCTGTGGTGAGAAAGAAGTGCAATGGTGTCCCACCGAGCTTGGCCCTGGGGCAGCGGCTGCCTCCTGAGTTTCTGGTCCACAGACTGAAGGGGAATCAAGTAGCTGATCAGAGGGGGATTACAGGGATCTGTCTGCTGGTGCAGGATCCTCTTGCTTTGCACGTACTTGGATCTGGGGCACAGTTCTGGGTGGCAAGGAGGAGCACTGGCATGGTAGAGCTTGTAGTGGCGGTGGAGAGGTAATCCTCCTCACAGATCCATGACAGAAAAGAGTGTTTGTGGTTGCTCATAGACTAGAGCACAGGCCAGAAAAGGAATAAACACCTCACCCTTGATCACAGCACCTTGGAAGAACTGAAAATTTACAGGTCCCTAGAAGTATCTCTGAAAACAGCTGCATGAAACCCCTGAAGCTTGGGACATTCTCCATACTGGAAACAGAGCCCTACCTTAGCAAAGAGTTTATAACTCAAATAATTGACTGGGATCATGAGCAAGCAGTGCAAAAAGAGTCAGACTATATTATCTTACTTTGATGACAAAGAACATCAAAATATACAACCAGAAGAAGACAATGAAGCCAAAGCTCCCACATCCAAAGCCTCCAAGAAAAATATGAATTGGTCCCAGGTTATGGAAGAGCTCAAAAAGGATTTTGAAAAGCAAGTAAGAGAAGTAGAGGAAAAACTGAGAGTGATGCTAAAGGAGATCCCAAAAAATACTGATGAAAATAACACCCTAAAAATAGCCTAACCCAAAAGGTAAAAGAGGTCCAAAAAGCCAATGAAAAGAATGCCCTAAAAAGTAAAATTGGTGAAATGGAAAAGGAAGTCTAAAAGCTTACTGAAGAGAATACTTCCTTAAAAATTAGAATATAACAATTGGAAACTAGTGGCTATATGAGAAATCAAGGCATTGTAAAACAAATCCAAAAGAATGAAAAAATAGAAGAAAATGTGAAATATCTAATAGGAAAAACAACTGACCTGGAAAATAGATCCAGGAGAGAGAGCTTAAAAATTATTGGACTATCTGAAAGCTGTGATAAAAAAGAGCCTAGACATCAAGAAATCATCAAGGAAGATTGCCCTGATATTTTAGAACCAGAGGGCAAAATAGAAATTGAAAGAATCCACTGATCACCTGTTGAAAGAGATCCCCAAAGCAAAACTCCTCAGAATATTGTAGCCAAATTTCAGAATTCCCAGGCCAAGGAGAAAATATTGTAGGCAGTCAGAAAGAAACAATTCAAGTATTGCAGAAACACAATCAGGATAACACAAGAATTAGCAGCTTCTACATTAAGGAACCAGAAGGCATGGAGTATAATATTCTGGAAGGCAAAAGAGATAGGATTACAACCAAGAATCATCTACCCAGCTAAACTGAGTATAATCCTTCAGGGTGAAAAAAAAATTGTGATTCAGTGAAATAGGGAACTTTCATTCATTCTTGAGGAAAAGACCAGTGCTGAATAGAAAATTTGACTTTCAAATATAAGACTCAAGTGAAACATGGAAGAGGTGAATGGGAAAGAGAAATCATAAGAGACTTATTAAGGTTGAATTGTTTACATTCCTGCATAGAAAGATGATATTTGTAACTCATGAGTCCTTTGTCAGTATTAGGGTAGTGGGAGGGAAAAAACTATATGTATGTATATAGATAGATAGATAGAAAGATAGAGGGCACAGGGTGAGTTGAAGATGAAAGGGTGATATCTGGAAAATAAAATTAAGGGATGAGAGAGGATTATACTGGGAGAAGGAGAAAAGGAGAAGTAGAATGGTGTAAATTATCTCACATGAAACAGACAAGAAATGACTTTTACAGTGGAGGGGAAATGGGGGAAGGTGAAAGGGAATGAGTGAATCTTATTCTCATAGGATTTGACTTAAGGAGGGAATAACATACACAATGGGGTATGGACATCTGTCTTACCCTACAGGCAAACAAGGGTGGAAGGGGACAAAAGAGCACGGGGTTGATAAAGGGGAGGGCAGATTGGGGGAGGGCATACTCAGAAGCAAACATTTCTGAGGAAGGACAGGGTCAAAAGAGAGAATAGAATAAATGGGGGGTAGGATAGGATGAAGGGAAATATACTTAGTTTTTCCACAACATGACTACCATGAAAGTGTTTTGCATGACTACACATCTATAACCTGTATCAAGATGATTGCCTTTTCAATGAGGGTGGGTGGGAAGGGAGGAAAGTAGAAAATTTGTCTAAAACACAAAGTTTTAAAAACATTAAATTTTTTTTAAATTTAAAAAGATGTAAAACTAAAAGAAGAAGGAGAAGGAGAAGGAGAAGGAGAAGGAGAAGGAGAAGGAGAAGGAGAAGGAGAAGGAGAAGGAGAAGGAGAAGAAGAAGAGAAGTCTTTACCATTGCTGGATTCTGGACATTTGTTCCAATATCAACCCAAGTGACTCTCAAGACAGCACTACTGGTAATTGATTTAGAAACATGATCAAGAAATGAGTGTTTGAAAGCTTAGTGTTTTATATTTCCTATTTGCTTCCCTTTCCCCTGATGAAACCTGCTCAATTTCTTGCTAATTCTCAGGTCGGCAGGAAGGAACAGGAAAAGGCCCAGTGTGAAATACTTTGTTTTTACAGCAAGAGATCAGAATGTTATGGAATATAAGAGCTGAGGATGCTTTTAATGGAATGGAACTGGTATGCAAATTGATTCCTGACGTAAGTGAAACATTCATGGGCAGAGAGAATGGATAAAAACAGTATGGGGGGATTAGCAGAGATTGGTCTTTGAGACAGGATCCAATAATAAGATTTGCAGGGGACAATTATATAGTCATTTAGCCTTTCAATGTCATCTGGTGGAATCTTGTTTGCAATAAATATATATTTTTTCCTCATCAAAAAAATAAATTTAAATCAGTAAGTAAATATTTTTGTTATTATTAATTGTGTAATATCAGTTACTAGATTCTACTTTTAAATTTTGAAATATTTTAAAATTTTAAAACAAAATGAGGTGATAATATATTTTTATGTGTGATTATGAGCAACTCAATTGAGGTTCAAAGTCTTAATCGGAAAAATTATTATAATAATATTTAGAATACCTCCTACTTTAAGAGAAATATTGAGCAACTGTATAAAACCTTTAGAACCCCTGTAGTAAGCCAGGATAATGATGATCATTAGATATTATTTAAGATACAGAGTTTATAATATTAGCTTGTAGAAAGCTAGGGCCTTGTTCTCTTTTAATTAAAAATTTTGAAATACTCTTCAATTCTACAATCTCAGGTATTTTTTAAGCTTCAGCTGATTGACATCAGTTCCTTATCAAGACATTTTCTATTTAGCAGCCAAAAGACAGAGATAAGGAGGCTGACTTTGCACAATGATAACTCCACAAATATTTGGAGGAGCTGAAATTTCATCAGAATAGGGACATCCTCATGTGGAAACAGCCCATCTACTTTTAGCTAGTCATAACTCTTAAGAATATATTTAAGCTCACAGGTGTTTCCTAAGACAAATACTGTTTAAGTGTCTTACCCATAGTCATTCATTTTGCTTATCAGTGATAGAATTTAACCTGTCTTCCTGATTTCAAGCTCTTCATTCTATCCACTGTGCTACATTGAGTTTATATCAGTTATTATAGAAATGAAAGTTTTGATATCAACAACAAAAATATCTTACTACCAGATATTAAGGCAAGTTATGTATTCAATCTTGTTGTCTCTCATTTAAATAAATCTACATCATTCTATATTGATATCTACACACACATATAGAGACATAGTTTACTATATACTTCTAGATTTATATTTTGTTTTGTTTCTTTTCTGACACAAAAAATGAATCTGGGCAATTACTTGCCATGTTTGTTATAATGGGTGATAACTAGATAGCTGTAAAGGTTCATTGGAACTCTCAAATTCTGTGATTCTGTGACATAGGAGGTACTCAATGCAAAGCAGAATTTTTCCTTTTGTTTTTAGTTTTAAAGGTTATAAAGAGTCACGGTATCAAATTCCACATTTGTTCTTGCCATTGGAAATGTAATTCAATGTTTAGTTCAACATGCTGTTTTATCTGTTTCATGAGTCCATCATATTCAATTTAAACAAGAAATAGAAAAAAAAATTTAAAAAGGGGAAGAAAAGGGAAAAAAGAAACTAATTTACTTAAGAAGTCACTTCTTTGTCAAAGAGTAAACATTTAATTACCTGGTGGTCCAAATTAAAAAAAAAAACTCTTAGTAGTGAGAGACAATCTAAATTAGGATATAGTGAATACTGAAAAAGTAAATGACCCCTACTGTTCTTGCAGCTTCTAGGCACTTACCAAATGTAGGAAAGATCTAATAAAAGTAGGCAGTAGAAAATTCACCTTGATCATCACAGATATGAAAAGAAGCTAAGAGGGAAACCAGACCATTGCATAGGGGAAAGAGGAAAAACTATACACTGAAAAATGTGCTGGATTTAGAGCTGAAATCTTAAATTCAAGGCACTTCAACAAGAATATTTTAAGTACCAACCATGCACCAGGAGCTGTGCTGTGTGGATGTTTATGGGAAATCCAATTGGAATGTCCATAGGCAGCTGAGAATGTGAAACAGAAAGTGAGAACAGAGGTTATGGATGGAATACATACATTCATACATACATACATACATACATACACACATACACACATATGTCTATACACATATATGCATATATTTATGTCTACACACATATGTATATATGTGTATATCTGTAATATTGATTATGACTTCTGTGACCTTGGGCAAGTCACTGCATCTCTACGAACTTAGCTTTCTTGTATACAAATGATGGTTAGGGCTAGATGACCTCTGGGTCTCTTCACCTCTAAAGTCAGGATCTTATAAATAAAATTTAAATGCAATTATTGTACTATATATATTATATATATGTATGTATATATGTATGCATATATATATATATATACATATATAATGACTTTCTTTTTCATTAATTTTTTCTATTAAGAAATCAGGCAAGATCTGCCATATGTTCATTAGAAATCCTAGCATGTAGGAATCCTATCTTGGGTTGAAAGTTTCTGATTATTGAAGATGACAATGATTCCTGCCACATAAGTAAAACTTTGTAAAAGAATTTATTGAGGCACCAATAACATCGTCTGTGCAACACCTTAGGACACTCTATCCGAGGAGAAAGTTGGCTCATTATGGTTTCTCCTTCATTTATTTCCTGAAATATATTTCCATATTTGTTGAACATGATTTCAGATAATCAAACTCTACTTTCACAATTTCTTTTGATTTGCAAGTCTAGACTGACATTCTAAAGAAATGAAATGTGAATATTTCCCTAAATCCCTATAAAAATAAGCCTCTGCAGCTAAATTATCATTTTTAAATTGAAGAACTTTCACAATTCCTTTTCTGAACTTGGTATGCAGCATAGCTCCCCAGTTTTGATGACATTGCTATTTACATACTTTAAAACTGCTATTACATTTTTCATTTCAACAACTTAAGTTTATCTAGTAACTTTCTTCCAAATATATGAAAATACTTCTTTCCAGCTCATTTGTTTTTATAAGGCCCCTCTTAAAATGGGGGATGGGGATACTTAGTGTCATTTCTGTTTTATTCAGGAAAAAATATAAAAGTATGGCCATCAATTTAAAGCTGAAAGGAACCTCATACATTGCCTAATTAAATTTCTTCTTTTTTCAGTAATTAAGAAATTGAGACCCAAAGAAACAATTTGACCAAAATTACACTGCAATAAGTATCAGCACCCAGAATCTAAAATCAAGCCTCTTAATCTCAATTCACTACTTTTCCCACAAGTACAGCAATAACACTTAATGCTAATGGCAAATTCCCAGCCCAGTGTTCATTCCAGACATGTTAACTACCATTTATTGTGATAAAATTTGGGGAGGTTGCATTTCATCAAATATGTGCTGAATTTGTTGATGGAAGACTTGATTTGTAAAACCTTGGTAAGTTGGACTAGATGATTTCAAAAAATTCATTCAGCTCTATAAAGAAATGATACTGTGACTTATTTGAGAGAAGTCCTGTAGCTCATTGATGAGGTAAGGTGATATTTTCAAAGAAATCTGATAAAGGAAAAAAAATAATTTTAATGTTTAATTAAGCAATTTGGCATGACATTTCAATTCTCTCCAAAACTGGAAAATACAAATAAATCAAAATGGACATTCTCTTGAAGGATATGGATTACAACTGATTCATGTTGGATCTATCCTCTGTGACTCTTGCTTGTGTCCTCTTATAAACAAGACCTAGGGTGTGCACCTATGATTCAGAATGATGAGGGAGGTTACTTCTATTCTCTTCACTTCTATATGTCTCTTTTATATGCAGCATATAAACTTTCCACAAGTTGTTCTATTTTTCCCTCCTTCTCTCTTAGGAATTGAGGGATAATGGAGAGATGAATGACCATGGACAATAGACTAAAAATGAGAAATTATGCATAAGATGTAGTAAGAAGGCTACAGTCATGCAAATATATGACTAGAAAAAATGTTAATTTGTCATAATAAAGATTAATACATGCATACACATATATGAGATATTAGTGCATATGCATTACTTATATACAAATATACATACATTATATACAATATATGATACATATATACAAATATATGATAGGCACATATGCATATGTATGTTTACAGCACATAATTTGAATTTCTGACATTAATACTGCATGGTTCCTTATAAAAAGATATTCTGTAATAATAACATAATAAGAATTAATTATGTTCAATGTCACCAGTGTCAAAGGGAAAATAAACTTGTATGGGAAAAATTGATTAATATTTATCCACTTGATTCACCAAAAATAATTATAATTAGTCTTATATGCTATATTTTTCTTAAAGTCAGGATGAGACTAACACTTTTTTCTTGTACTTTTGAGTATTTACAAACTGATTTTTGATAATTTGGTCATTGTAGCACTTCAAGTATTGATGTCAGACTGACTAGTCCATAATTACCAACTGTTTAAGTATTTAAAAACAGTAATTTCCACCCATTCTACTTTGACCTGTCACAAATTCATCACATGTAATTCACCTTTTGGTAAAATAGTTATACTTTGCTTTTCCAATAAAGAGTTTTCTTTTTCAATGAAACAAAGCCTCTGTCTTTTCTAGAAGATAACATTTTAAAAATACAATATTTATAAAGTGTTTTTACAGTGCCTGGCACATAGGCATGATATAAATGATTATTCTCCTTTCTTTCCTCTTCTATGCAAGGTCAGGCCCAGATGAAGTTTTAAAAGTGATAGTTCAATCAAAAATTCTTTCCAAATTTGAAGAGGAGAAATGAATAAATGTAATGGACAGTAGCTAATTAATGATTCTCCCTTCACAAAGGAAAATTACACAAATTTTCTTTAGACCAGTATCTTGCAAATTTTCATATCATCAAGTGATGAACTGTTCAGTGTATTTCATATTGAACTGATATTTCTTTGCTTAGGGCAGAAGTTGGTATTTAACTGTAAAATGAGAATTATGGAGTCATTCCATGGTATGCCAGTAAAGAAGAATTACTTTTAGGATCTTAATCACCTATTTTCTCAGTTTTCCAAATTAAAACAATGATATTTAACATACTTCATCAAGTTTTATTGTTAACACCACTTAAAAAAATCTTAAACTGTTGATAAAGTCAGTTATAATTGAAGGGCTATTGAGTTTTCCATTTTGGTGTCTTACTATGAAGTATTAAAATGTGCTTCTATACTTAAAATAGCAATTTCTGGTATAAGATAGAAAGACAGACACTATTAATAGGTATTATAAATGTAAATTTAAATATATGTAGTTTTTTTATTTTAGTCTTAGCAACATAGATGCAGTTTTATTTAAGAATTAAATTGAAATGGAAAGCTTAGAACAGTTCTGCTTATTGTATATTGAAAGAGAAAATAAAGTACCTATGACAGCTGCTGTTGGGACATCAACCTCTTTTATTTCTCTTGGCTTCTTTCACATCAAAGCAAACAATCAGTTTTGGAGAGCTTTGTTTGTTCTGGTGCTTTCCTTTGTCATCCTTTGTTTTCCTCTTATTCATTTTTTGTCATTTTCCAAAATGAATTGGTTATTGTTCACAAACCAGATGGGTCACTTTTGATCCTTTATGTCAGCCAAATGTAAAATTCCATTCCACTACTTTATAATATTTAAAGAAGCAAAAATAGTAACTCGTGCATTTCTGAATATGTCTCCTAAGCAAAATTAAGAGACACCATGAATTTTTTTCCCATATTTACCCTATGTGGCTTTAAAGATGATTCCTAAGGAATTTTTTTTATTTCTTTTTTTTTTCCAGAGGACCTTATTTTTCTTTATTAATTTATTTTGATTTATCAATAATCACTTTCATATGCTTTTGAGTTTAAAATTTTTCTCCCTTTTCCTCCCCACCACCCTCCCCAAGACAGTGCATAATCTGATACAGGCTATACATTTAAATTCATACATATTTTCACATTAGTGATGTTGTAAGTAGAAACTAAAACCAATAGGAGGAACCATCAGAAAGAGGAAACAAAACTCAACAGAAGAGAAAAAAAATTAGCAATTTGGCTTCCATAGTTCTTTCTTTGAGTGTGGATAGCATTTTCCATTACAAGGCCTCTGGAGATGTCTTAGATCCATAAATTACCAGGAAGGGTTAAGTTTATCAATATTAGTGATCATGCAACGTGACTGTTATTGTGTACAACATTCTCTTGGTTCTGACCACTTCACTCAGCATCAGACCACTCAAGTCTTTCCAGGTTTTTCTGATGTCAGCCTGTTCATCATTTCTTATAGTACAATAGTATTCCATCACATTCATATACCATAACTTGCTCAGCCATTCCCCAATTGATGGGCATCCTCTCAATTTCCAATTCTTTACCACCACAAAAAGAGCTGCTATGAATATTTTTGTACATGTAAGTCCTTTTGCCATTTGTGTGATCTCTTTGGGATACAGCCCTAGAAGTGCTATTGCTGGGTCAAACAGTATGCACATTTTTATATTCCTTTGGGCATAGTTCCAAATTGCTCTCCAAATTGGTTTGATATATGGTGTGAGACATTGGTCTATGCCTAGTTTCTGCCATACTCTTTTCCAGTTTTCCTAGCAGTTTTTTTCAAAGAGTGGGTTCTTATCCCAGAAGCTGGGGTCTTTGAGTTTATCAAAAAATAGATTACTATAGTCTTCGACTACTGTGTCTTGCATATTTAATCTATTCCATTGATCCATCACTCTATTTCTTAGCCTGTACCAAGCAGTTTTGATGATTGCTGATTTATAATACAATTTAAGATCTGGAATGGCTAGGCCACCTTCCTCTGCATTTTTTTTTTCATTAGTTCTCTTGATATTCTGGACCTTTTGTTCTTCCAAATGAATCTTGTTATTATTTTTTCTAACTCTATAAAATAATTTTTTGGTAGTTTGATTGGCATGGCACTGAATAAGTAAATTAGCTTAGATAGAATTGTCATTTTTATTATATTAGCTCAGCCTACCCATGAGAAACAGATATTTCTGCAATTATTTAGATCTGATTTTATTTGCGTGAAAAGTGTTTTTTAATTGTGTTCATAGATTTCCTGGGTTTGTTTCAATAGGTAAACTTCTAAATATTTTATTATGTCTACACTAAGTTTAAATGGAATTTCTCTTTCTATCTCTTGCTGTTGGGCTTTGTTGTAATATATAGAAATGCCGATGATTTATGTGGGTTTATTTTATAGCCTGCTACTTTGCTAAAGTTGTTTATTATTTCAAGTAGTTTTTTACTTGATTCTCTAGGATTCTCTAAGTATATCATCATGCCATCTGCAAAGAATTATAGCTTTGTTTCTTCTTTGCCTATTCTAATGCTTTCAATGTCTTTTTCTTCTCTTATTGCTAGAGTTAACATTTCCAGTACAACATTGAAAAACAGTGGTGATAATGGACATCCTTGTTTCACCCCTAATCTTATTGGAAATGCTTCTAGCTTGTCCCCACTATGTATTATGCTTGCTGAAGGTTTTAGATAGATGCTATTTATTATTTTAAGGAAGATTCCATTTATACCTATGCTCTCTAGTGTTTTTATTAGGAATGGGTCTTGTATTTTGTCAAAAACATTTTTTGCATCTATTGAGATGATCATGTGGTTTCTGTTAGTTTTGGTGTTGATATGATGAATTATGCTGATAGTTTTCCTTATATTGAACCAGCCCTGCATTCCTGGTATAAATCCTACCTGGTCAAAGTGTATTATTCTTGTGATAAGTTGCTGTAATCTATTTGCTAATATTTTGTTTAAAAACTTTGCATCAATATTCATTAGAAAAATTGGTCTATAATTTTCTTTCTCTCTTTTGACTCTTCCTGGTTTAGGTATCAGCACCATATTTGTGTCACAAAAAGAATCTGGTAAGATTCCTTCTTTACCTATTTTACCAAATAGTCACTATAGTACTGGAATTAATTGTTCTTTAAATGTTTGATAGAATTCACATGTAAGTCCATCTGGCCCTGGAGATTTTTTCCTAGGGAGTTCATCAATGACTTGTTCAATTTCTTTTTCTGAGATGGGGTTATTTAAGTATTTTACTTCCTCTCCTGTTAATCTGGGCAATTTATATTTTTGTAAATATGTATCCATTTCACTAAGATTGTCAAATTTGTTGGCATATAGTTGGGCAAAATAATTCCTAATTGTTGTTTTAATTTCCTCTTCCTTGGTGTTAGTTTCACTCTTTTCATTCTTGATACTAGTAATTTGGTTTCCTTCTTTTTTTTAATTAGAGTAACCAAAGGTTTATCTATTTTATTGTTTTTCTTTTTCATAAAACCAGCTCTTAGTTTTATTTATTAGTTCAATAGTTTTCTTAATTTCAATTTCATTAATTTTTCCTTTGGTTTTCAATATTTCTAATTTGGTGTTTAATTGAGGATTTTTAACTTGTTCTTTTTTTAGTTTTTTTAGTTGTATGACCAATTCATTGATCTCTTCTTTTTCTATTTTATATATGTAAGCATTTAGAGATATAAAACTTCCCCAAAGAACTTCTTTTGCTGCATCCCATAAGTTTTTGCATGTTGTCTCATTATTGTCATTCTCTTCAATGAAATTACTGATTGTTTCTATGATTTGTTCTTTGACCCAACCATTTTTTAGGATTAGATTATTTAGTTTCCAATTATTTTGTAGTCTATCTTTCCATGGCCCTTTATTACATGTAATTTTTATTGCACCATAATCTGTAAAGGATGCATTTAATATTTCTGGCTTTTTGCATTGGATTGGGAGGTTTTTATGCCCTAGTACATGGTCAATTTTTGTGTATGTGCCATGTACTGCCAAGGAAAATGTATATTCCTTTCTATACCCTTTCAGTTTGCTCCACAGGTCTATCAAACCTAACTTTTCTAATGTTCTATTCACCTCCTTAACATCTTTCTTGTTTATTTTGTGTTTAGATTTATCTAGTTCAGAGAGGGGGAGGTTGAGGTCCCCCACTAGTATAGTTTTGCTGTCTATTTCTTCCTGTAAGTCCCTGAACTTCTCCTCCAAGAATTTGGATGCTATATCATTTGGTGCATATATGTTTAGTAATGATATTACTTCATTGTCTATAGTGTCTTTTAGCAGGATGTAGTTTCCTTCCTTATCTCTTTTGATAAGATCTATCTTTGCTTTTGCTTTTTCTGAGATCAGGATTGTTACCCCTGCTTTTTTTACTTCAGCTGAAACATAATATATTTTGTTCCAGCCTTTTACCTTTACCCTGTATGTGTCACTCTTTTTCAAATGTGTTTCCTGTAAACAATATATTGTAGGATTATGGTTTTTAATCCACTCTGCTATATGTTTCTGTTTTATGGCAGAGTTCATCCCATTCACATTCACAGTTATAATTACTATCTATGTCTTTTTCTCCATCCTTTTTTCCCCCCATTTATGCTTTTCTTTCTCTTTTCTCCTTTTCCCCCCTCACTAGTGTTTTGCTTTTGATCACCACCTCCATCAGTCCTACCTCCCTTCTCTTATCCCTTTCCCTCTTCTTCCTCTTTACCTTTATTTCTACTTCCCTCCCTTCTATCCCCCCTCCCTTTTGTTTCCCCTTTTCCCTCCTACTGCCTATAGTGCAAGTTAGATTTCTATACCTAACTGATTATGTTATTCCCTTCTTGAGCCAAATTTGATGAAAGTGAGGTTCAAACAATGCTCATCCCCCTCCCTTCTTTACGTCTGCTCTGTGTCTTTTCCTGTAATGTAATTTACCCTTGTCTGCCTCCTCCTTTCTCAGTACATTTTCTTTGCTCAGACTAATCCACTTACTTGGATTCATTTAACCCACTTGATTAATTTTTTTTTTATCATTACATCAAAGTCAACTTGTATCCACCCCTTTATGTATACTCTTTTAACATGGTACAATAACAATTCGGTTCTCAAGAGTTGCAAGTGTCATCTTCCCTTGTAGGAATGTAAACCTTTTGCCCTTGTTAACAACATATTGTAATTTTCTGTCCCATTTACCTTTTTATGTCTCTCTTGAATCTTGTACTTGAAGATCAAATTTTTTGTTGAACTTGGGTCTTTTTATCAGGAAGGTTTGGAAGTCCCCTATTTCATTGAATATCCATCTCCTTCCCTGAAAAATCACACTTAGTTTTGTAGGGTGGTTAATCCTCAGCTGCATTCTAAACTCCTTTGCCTTACAAAATATCATGTTCCATGCCTTATGATCTTTTAATGTAGAGGCTGCAAGGTCCTGTGTAATCCTGACTGTGGTTCCATGATATTTAAATTGTTTCTCTCTGGCTGCTTGCAGCAATTTCTCTTTAATCTGGTAATTTTTGAATTTAGCTATTATATTCCTTGGTGTTTTCAATTTGGGATCTCTGTCAGGTGGGGAGCGGTGGATTCTTTCTATAGTTACCTTCAGGTTCTAGGAATTCAGGGTAATTGTCCTTTATGATTTTCTTAAAGATATTATCCAAGCTCTTTTTTTCATCATGATTTTCAGGTAGGCCTATGATTTTTAAATTGTCTCTCCTGGATTGATTTTCCAGTTCAGTTGTTTTACCCATGAGGTATTTCATGTTTTCATCTATTTTTTCATTTTTTTGTTTCTGTTTGACTGATTCTTGCTCTCTCATAGAGTCATTAGTTTCCATTTGTTCAATTCTAATTTTTAACATATTGTTTTCTTCTGTTAGATTTTGTACTTTCTTGTCCAATTGGTCAATTGTATTTTTAAGGGATTCGTTTTCTTCAGTGTACTTTTTTTCCAGTTGGCGAATTGTGTTTTTAAGGGATTTGTTTTCTTCAGCATACTTTTTTTACAATTGGCCAATTGTACTTTTTTTACAATTGGCCAATTGTACTTTTTTACAATTGGCCAATTGTACTTTTTTACAATTGGCCAATTGTACTTTTTTACAATTGGCCAATTGTACTTTTTTTACAATTGGCCAATTGTACTTTTTTTACAATTGGCCAATTGTACTTTTTAAGGACTCCTCTACCTCTCTCATTTGACTTTTAAAATCCTTCTTGAGCTCTTCTAAGAAGGCTTTTTGGGCTTCTGACCAATTCATATTCCTTTTTGATGTTGCAGACATAGGTTTGATGACAATGTTGTCCTTTTCAGAATATAAATCTATCATACGTTTCTTTTTACTCATGGTGTTTCTTTATTCCCTGGCCTTTAAAGAGATTATGCTCTCCTGCTGGGTAGCAGAGGGCACTGACCCAAGCTTCTTGTGTTGGGAGCCTAGGTCTTAGTCACTGACTTTGTATGCTGGGGCCTCTTATGTTGGCAATTGGAGTCTGTAGGGTTCTAGCAGCTTACCTGGTGTTGGGCTTGAGTCAGCAAGGCTGGGACTTTCAGGCAATCTAGGTTGCCTGTTTTTCATTTCCATTAGCTTTATTCAGCTCCTTTTAGATGGATGCTTCTGGGTGTTTATCTGCCTGAGGCCCCTTGCAGTGCTGCCTCCCTTAGTTCTGTTGAGGCACTGGGAAACTCCTTTGCTGTAGAATGCCAAGGCACCTGGTCGTTTTTTGAGCTGGTTTCCACCAGTTACCCCACCCTCACTGAGGCCCTCAGAGGTCCAGCTGTTGCTGTTTGCCTGCTCAACCACCTGGGCTTTGAGATCTCCTCCTAGTTGGCAGTTGGAGGCTGTAGGTGACAGCTTACCAGGTGTTGGACTGGAATCATCAAGGCTGTAACTTTTGGGCAACTCTAAGTTGCTTTCTTCAGCTCCTTTCAGACAAATGCTGCCAGGTGCTTATCTACCTGGGTCCCTTTGTAGTGCTGCTTCCCTTATTTTTGCTGAGGCACTGGGAGACCCGTTTGCTGTAGAATGCCGAGGCACCAGAATCTCCTTCTGGTGTGCTAAAGTGGGTCTTTCCACTAGCTGGTTGGGCGACTGCGGGTTCCATACTGCTCCCCCTCCCTGAGGGTAAGAGGGGCCTTTCCTGTTAATCCCTCTTGCTACCTGGGCTACTGCACTGCTGTACCCCATCTTTCTCCTGGATCAGCTCTTCAAGGTTTTTTCTGTGGTCATATTTTCTGGGTTTTCAGAGGTTGATAGGGGAGGGTCAGAGTGACTACCTTTCACTCCGCCATCTTGGCTCCTGGAAGCAGAAGTCTTTTTTTTTTTAATTTCTTAATTGAAAAATACACCTAACATTTATATTGTATTTTAAGGTTTGCAAAGTGCTATACATACGCCATCTCATTTGATCCTCACAATAACCCTATGAAGTAGATAATATTGTTATATTCCTTTTACAGATGGTAAAATTGAGGCTGTAAGAGGTTGACTGACTTTCCCAAGGTTACCCAGCTAGTAAGTGTCTGGGGTGGCATTTGAACTCAGATCTTTCTTACATCCAACTACAACTTTTTACACAATAAGCCAATGATCTAGAAATCTAACTCTGTCTAGTTAGACTAGTTATGCCTGCTGTGTTTGAAATTAAAATGGCAATCTTGCATATAGTTCACAATTTCATTGGGAAATCTGATGATAATAATCAGATTCTTTCACAGAACTTGTTTGATGTCACCTCTGACATGAGATCTTTCCAAATTATGCAGTTTTTGAGTTCTCTTTCTTGAAATTAATTTGCATTACTTTATATGGAATATGACATGGCATATACAGGGCTATCAATATATTCTGGAGGTTTGGATTAAAATTCTGCCCCTGGATAAGTTGCTATTGTCAAGGAGGCAGAGCCAAGATGGTGGAGGGAAAGAAGTCACTTGTGTGAGCTCTCCCCCTAAACCCCTCCAAATACCTATAAAAAATGGCTCCAAACAAATTCTAAAGCAGCAATACCCACAAAAAGACAGAGTGAAAAAAATTTCCTGCCAAAGACAGCCAGGATGGTTGATGGGAAAGGTATATCGTGCTGGGCAGGGAGAGGAGCACAGTACGGTGTGGGTGCGCAGGCCACAGTGACCTTGGAGCAGGCCTCAGAGGACTGAATAACAGGCAGCCATGGTGGTTTCCATACTTCTCAACCCAGGAACACCAAAGACAACTTAGAAGGTCAGTGGGAAAAGTCTGTGACTGCGGTGAGAGGAGCTAGGTCTCAGCCACATGTCTTGAGCATGGTCCGGGGCTGTGGCTGTTTCCTGAGCTTTTGGCCCACAGACTGAGGGGGAATTGAGTGACTGATCAGAGGGTGATTGCAGGGATCTCTTTGTCAGTGCTGAGACAGTAATCTCTTGCTTTGCCAGCGCTTGGATCTGGGTCAAAGTTCTAAGGGGCGGTCCTGGGGTGAGGAGGAATGCTGGTGTGGTGAAGCTTGTTGTGGCGGTGGAGAGGAAACACCTCGCCCCTTATCATAGCACCTTGGAAGAACTGAAAATTTATAGGTCCTTAGAATTGCCTCTGAAAACAGCTGTACAAACCTCTGAAGTTTGGGACAGTATAATCTTCACATTGGAAGCAGACTTTTACCTTAACAAAGGGTTTAAACTCAAGTAATTGGCTGGGATCATGAGTAAGCAGCCCAAAAAGAGTCAGACTATATTATCTTACTTTGGTGACAAAGAAGATCAAAATGTACAACCAGAAGAAGACAACAAAGTCAAAGCTCCAACATCCAAAACCTCCAAGAAGAATATGAATCAGCCCCAGGCCTTGGAAGAGCTCAAAAGGGATTTTGAGAAGCAAGTAAGATAAGTAGAGGAAAAACTGAGAGTTTTGCAAGAAAATCATGAAAAATAAGTCAGCCAAGTACACCCAAAAAAATACTGAAGAAAATAACACCTTAAAAAAAACCCAACCCAAATGGCAAAAGAGGTCCAAAAAGGCAATGAGAAGAATGCCCTAAAAAGCAAAATTGGCCAAATGGAAAAGGAAGTCCAAAAGATTACTGAAGAAAATACTTCCTTAAAAATTAGAATAGAGCAGTTGGAAGCTAGTGACTTTATGAGAAATCAAGACACTGTAAAACAAATCCAAAAGAATGAAAAATTAGAAAATAATGTGAAATATCTCATTGAAAAAACAACTGACCTGGAAAATAGATCCAGGAGAGAGAATTTTAAAATTATTGCAGTGTCTGAAAGCCATGATCAAAAAAGAGCCCAGACATCATCTTTCAAGAAATTATCAAAGAAAACTGTCCTGATATTTTAGAACCAGAGGGCAAAATAGAAATTGAAAGAATTCACCAATCACCTCCTGAAAGAGATCCCTAAAGGAAAACTCCTAGGAACATTGTAGCCAAATGCCAGAGTTCCCAGTTCAGAGAGAAAATATTACAAGCAGCCAGAAAAAACAATTCAAGTATTGTGGAAACACAATCAGGATAACACAAGATTTAGCTGCTTCTACATTAAGAGACCTGAGGGCATGTAATATAATATTCCAGAGGGCAAAGGAGATAGGATTACAACCAAGAATCACCTACCCAACAAAACTGAGTATAATCCTGCAGGGGAAAAATGGTCATTCAATGAAATAGAGGACTTTCAAGCATTCTTGATGAAAAGACCAGAGCTGAACAGAAAATTTGATTTTCAAATACAAGACTCAAGTGGAACATGAAGAGGTAAACAGGAAATAGAAAAGCATAAGAGACTTATTATGGTTGAACTGTTTACTTTCCTGTATGGAAAGGTGATATTTGTAACTCATGAGACCTTTGTCAGTATTAGGGTAGTTGGAGGGGAAAATGTTATATGTATGTATATATAGATATAGATAGATAGATAGATAGATAGATAGATAGATAGATAGATAGATA
>NW_020954569.1:9951598-9978194 GCF_900497805.2 Vombatus ursinus
ATAGATAGATAGATAGATAGATAGATAGATAGATAGATAGATAGATAGATAGATAGATAGGTAATAGATAGAGGGCGCACAGTGAGTTGAAAATGAAGAAAAATGACCTCAAATTTTACCAAGGATTTAGGTAAAGGTCTTTATTTCTTCTCTTGTTTCATCCAATGGATAGAGCATAAACTAAGGCTAATCACAAGAGTGGGAAATCTTGGTGTCCATCATGAAAGAAATAAAGAAAACAAAATATTGGATAAACACTGAATTAATATGACCCTTTTATAAAAGAGAGAATCTAGCCTAAAGAAGAATCTGCAATTCAAAGGACATTTTCTCTAATTGACATAATCCTAAGTGTAGGAAATATTTAGGACTCAACTTAGGAGGTTCAGTAAAATAATGAGGAAACAAAATACATTTTAAAAAAAGTTTTTTTAAAAATATATTATAAAGGAAATGAAAGCTGTGGAAGTGAGAATAGGAAAAACGATCAAGTTTCATAGAAGAGGTAGGATGTAACAAAAGAACTCACTATTGAAAAGAGAACAAAAGGAATTTAATTATTCAAATTAACAAAGAGAATTATTAAAACAAAGTGAAAATATTGAGCACATAGAGAAAGATATAAAATCTTTAATTTCACTAACAACTCACTTGAAAAAATAGATCAAAAAAGATTAATTAAGAATAGGATTATCTGAAACCCATAAACAAAAATAAAAGTACCTGAATATTCCATTTCAACAAAATATTAGGAAAAAAAACATTTCCCAGACATACATTAAGAAAAGGATAATGTAAAAAGAGAAAGAATCTATCAATCATCTTATGCAAGAAACTCCAAAATTGATTAAAGAAAATGTTTTTTTGAAGCAAACAGCCTGAAAGAATGCATTCATGTATTGACAAATCATACACAATCAAAATTGCACAGGATTTAGCATATGTCATTATAAGTGAAATTATAAATATATTATTCACATTATATGTGAATTCTATAGAAGCTTTGCCCAGAAACAGTAAACATATGTGTTTTAGCATATGTCATTATAAGCAGAGAACATGGAATTAGATGATCCCAAAAGTTAAGGACAAAAGTCTGCAACACAGAATAACTTATTCAGCAAAATTTAATATAACACCATAAACTGGAATTTCCATGAAAGATTTTTGGACAATTATCATCTTAAAAACAAGAGCACAAAAATGAACTTTGAAATAAAATAATGGGAGTCAAAATTATTTTTAAGTAAATATAAAGTATAATTAGGAAGGACTATATAAATATGAAATGTTTACATTCTAATGGTGGATATTAATATGATACATTTGGGAAAATTGAAAGAACTATTAGGAAGTTATTAGCACACATAATCCTTTGGGCAAGTAACACTCTATACCTTCAAAGGAGGAATATGGATAACATCTATATCTTGAACTTCAATTTCATTTCGATTGATAAGAAAAAAATAAGCAGAGCCAACTAGAGTTTAAGCTATCAGCTAAACAGAGTTATCAATAGGAATGGAAAGATGAGAAAGATGAATTTAAAAGTAAGGGTAGATTCAGGAAATGATAAGTCATAATAAAAACAAATTTTCACTTTGGAGAGTTACTAGTGAAAAGAATGTTAAAAGAGGAAACATGGTAACTATTCCAAATGTATGTGAACCAAGGAGAATAGAGAAGAAAAAATAATAAAAGAATATGATGCAGTTAAATCATTAACTATCACAACAGAGAATGCCAATAGAATGAACTCACTCATAAAATGGAAGGGGTGGGCAGAGTGGATTCTGAAACAAAATTCAATAATATTTTTGAAAGACACAAATTCCAACTATATCAATACTCAGAATTAAAATGAGGTGTAAAAAAACAGTCCAATACACCTTGGATAAAGAAACACAGACACACAAACAGAAGTTACATCTTGAGTTTCACACAATGATTCGGTAAAAAATAATCTTAAAAGAGATAAAGATAGAAAGTACATTTTGCTAAGGGTAGCAGACAATCAATGTATTTCCAATGCTTATGTGCCAAATAATATAGCTTTAAAGTAAGGGGCAGCTAGGTGGCACAGTGGATAGAGCACCAGCCCTGGATTCAGGAGAAACAGTTCAAATCTGGCTTCAGACACATAACACTCACTAGCTGTGTGACTCTGGGCAAGTCACTTAACCCCAATTGCCACACAAACACACACACACACACACACACACACACACACACAAAATATGTAAACAATGAATTACAAGGAAATATTGACAGTAAAACTATACTAGTGTAGGATCTCAATGTAATCTCTATAACTCCAAGATGAATCTAATAAAAAAGCTGAAAAAAATTAAATGTCTAAATAGAACTTTAGAAATATTAGATATGATCAATCTCTGGTAATTATGAAATAGAAAGAAAAAAAGGAGTATACAAATCTTTCTGTGATATGTGGTACTTAAGAAAAATTGTTCATGTCTTCAGATATAAAAATACCTCCATTAAATGCAGAAAAGGAAAAACATTACATATATTTATTAGTGACAACCATGGAATAAAGATTTCAATAAATATAAGGTCACTGGTGGGAAAAGTTTTAAGAATGACCTGGAAATTAAGTAACTTTAAAAAATTGGTGTCTAAAAGCAAATCATAGAAATTTTATATAATTATAAGAAAATTATAACAATAAAATGACATAGAATTTTGAGATGCATTCAAAGCAGCCTTCAGGGAGAAATTTATATCTCTAAAATTTTTATTGAAAAAATTCATCTTAAAGTGATTTGAACAAAGCTCTAAGACTATTAGTTACCAAGAAGATTCCTGCCTGCAAAAATAGAGGTAGTTTCTTCATGTGAGAATTGCCTATACCTATACCAATGAAATCACAGCCAATTCCTGTCTTTATCCCTATTACTAAACATAGATATAGGTAGAGATGCAAATATAGATTTAGGTGTGTATACATATAATTTCATATAAATGTATTTGGTATTGAAATTAGAAATTAAGACTAAGTGGAAATCTTCCAGTTTCTAAATAACAATCACCATACATGCAACATTTCCCCGTCCATGACAGTGTAGCTGCTTCCAAATAGGGAGCTTTAGGGGCAGCTGTGTGGCACAGTGGATAGAGCACTGGCCCAGAAGTCAGGAAGACTTGAGTTCAAATCTGGCCTCAGACCAAAGACTTGGCACTTACTAGCTGTGTGACCCTGGGCAAGTCACTTAACCCCAATTGCTTAAAAAAAAACAATTAAAAAAACAAATACAGAGCTTTAGAGGAAATGTGGGGCTTATAATAAAAGAATAAAAGACCCAATGAAAAACAAAAACAACTTAGACCAACTGAGTTCTAAAACATATTGAGGCTGTTGTGGTGACCTCCTTGAAAAAAATTAACTTTTTTCCTATTGACTGTAATGTTCCATATAACATTTTTTCTGCTACTAGAAATTACAACAATTAAAGATGTATTCAGAAATTTCAGAGAGATCATTTTTTTTTAGTCATTTCAGTTATATTGAACTCTATATATTTTCTTGGCAAAGATTCTGCAGTGCTTTGCAATTTACTTCTCCAATTCATTATATAGATGAGGAAACTGAAACAAACAAGGATAAGTGACTTAACCAGGATTACATGAGAAATAAGTTTCTGAGGCCAGATTTGAATTCAGGTCTTCCTGTCTCCAAACCCAGTGTTACTACCTCAGTGCCACCTTGCAAATTTAGAAAAGAAAACAAAACAATGGAAACTTTTTTTTCTTAATTCTTCACAGCAGACATGAAATTTTTAGCCTCAGCAATGTCATTTGCTAAGCAGTATA
Source organism: Vombatus ursinus (assembly GCF_900497805.2). NCBI lineage: Eukaryota > Metazoa > Chordata > Mammalia > Diprotodontia > Vombatidae > Vombatus > Vombatus ursinus. The sequence continues at coordinate 9,955,430 of NW_020954569.1, forward strand.
TTGAAAACCAAACTCTCTGAATATGTATTCAAAAAAAATCTTCAAAGATATTATAGGGAGGGAAGAATGAATGAACCTCTTTATGTAAGCAGTTCTATTCATGTGTTATATAGCAAACAAAGATTGGATTTTCTGGGATGAGCTCTGTTCTTTTTTCTTAATAGTACTTAATTCTTTGTAAAAATGGTTTTTTTTTCTTTTTTTAATTAATTTTAATTTTAGTTTTCAACATTCAGTTCCCCAAGCTTTTGAGTTTTAAATTTTCTTCTCCTCCCTCCCCCAATCCCTCCCCAAGACTGCATGCAATCTAATTGAGGCTCTACAGATACATTCCTATTAAACATATTTTCATAATAGTTATGTTGTAAAGGACTAGAACCAATAGGAGGAACCATAAGAAAGAAGAAACAAAACAGAAGAAAAAAAGAGCAAATAGTATGCTTTGATCTGCATTTAAATTCCATTGTTCTTTCTCTGGATAGCATTTTCCATCATGAGACTTTTGGAGATGTCTTAGATCTTTGCGTGGTTGAGAAGAGCTAAGTCTACCAAAGTTGGTCATTGCACAACATGGCTGTTACTATGTACCCTGGTTCTGCTCACTTCACTCAGCATCAATCCATACATGTCTTTCCAGGATTTTCTGAAGTCTACTTGTTCATTATTTCTTATAGCACAATACTATTCCATTACATTCACATACCACAATTCATTGAGCCATTCCCAAATTGATGGGTATCCTGTTAATTTCCAATTCCTTGCCACTACAGAAAGAGCTATTATGTGTACTTTTTGTATATGTGGTCCTTTTCCCATTTTTATGATCTCTTTGGCATATAGCCCTAGAAGAGCTATTGCTGACTCAAAGGGTATACACATTTTTATAGCCCTTTGGGCATATTTCCAAAGTACTCTTCAGAATGGTAGGATCATTTCACAATTCCACCAACAATGCATTAATGTCCCAATTTTCCCACATCTTCTCCAACATTTAACATTTTCCTGTTTTGTCATGTTGGCCAATCTGATATGTGTGATGGATACTTCAGAGTTGTTTTGATTTGCATTTCTCTAATCAATAGTGATTTAGATTATTTTAATATAATTATAGATAGCTTTAATTTCTTCATCTGAAGTTGTCTGTTCTTGTCCTTTGACCATTTATTAATTGGGGAATGACTTGTATTCTTATACGTTTGAATTATTTCTCTACATATTTTAGAAATGAGGCCCTTATCAGCGACACTGGTTTCAAAAATTCTTTCCCAGTTTTCTACTTCCCTCTTAATCTTGGTTGCATTGGCTTTGTTTGTGCAAAAACTTTTTTCAATATAATATAATCAAAATTATCCATTTTGCATTTCATAATGTTCTCTCTCTCTTGTTTGATTAAAAATTCTTCTGTTTTCCATAAATCTGACAGGTAAACTATTCCTTGCTCTCCCAGTTGGCTTAGAGGATCAGCCTTTACATCTAAATTGTGTACCCATCTTCACTTTGTTTTGTTATATGGTGTACAATTCTCATCTATGCCTAGTTTCTGTCATTTTTTTTCATTTTTCCCCGTAGGTTTTGTCATTTGGTGAATTCTTACCCCAGAAGCTAGAGTCATGGAGTTTATCAAACAGTAGAGCACTATAGTCACTGACTATTGTGTCTTTCCACCTAACTTATTGCACTGATCCACCACTCTGTTTCTTAGCCGGTACCAAATAGCTTCAATGATTGTTGCTTTAAAATACAGTTTTAGATTTAGTACCACTAAACCACTTTCCTTTGTATATTATTTTGTCATTGATTCCCATGATATTCTTAACTTTCTGTACTTTTGGATGAATTTTGTTATTCTTTTTTCCAGCTCTATAAAATAATTTTGGTAGTTTTAATGGTAGGCCCTGAATAAAAAAATAATTAAGGTGGAATTGTCATTTCTATTATATTTGCTCAGCTTAATCATGAGCAATGGATATTTCCCGATTATTTAGATCTGAATTTTATTTGTGTTAAAAAAGTTTTATAATTGTGATGATATATTTTCTGAGTTTGTCTTGAGAGGTAGACTGCCAAATATTTTATATGATTTACAGTTATTTTAAAGGGAATTTTTTTTCTTTCTTTCTCTTGCTGCTGGGATTCATTGGCAATATATAGAAATACTGATTATTTATGTGGGTTTATTGTATATTGTTCAAATTTGCTAAAGTCATTGTTTCAAGCACTTTTTAATTAATTCTCTAGGATTCTCTAAATATACCATCATATCATCTACAAACAGTGATGGTTTTGTTTTCTCATTGCTTATTCTGATTCCTTCAATTTCTTTTTCTCCTCTTATTGCATAGACTAACATTTCTAGCATAATTTTGAAGAACAGTGGTGATAATAGGCATCCTTATTTCACCCCAATCTTATTGGAAATGCTTCTAGCTTATCCCCATTATGTGAAATGCTGGCTTATGGTTGTACATAGGTATTGATTGTCATTTTATAGAAAACTCCATTTATTCCCTTGCTCTCTAGTTATTTTTTTTTAATAGGAATGGGTGTTGTATTTCATCAAAAGCTTTTTTTGCTTCTATTGAGATAATCATATTATTTTGGTTATTTTGTTTTTGATATGGTCCATTATGCTGATTGTTTTGCTAATATTGAACCAACCCTGTGTTCCTGTTATAAATCTCACTGGTCATAGTGTATTATCTTCATGAAAAATTGCTGCCATTTCTATGTACATGTTTTGTTTAAAACATTAACATCAATATTCAGTAGGGAAATTGATCTATCATTTACTTTCCCTTTTTTGTCTTTTTCTCATTTAAGTATCAGCACCATATTTTTGTCATAAGAGGAGTTTTGTAGGACTCCTTCTTTGACTATTTTTTCAAATAGTTTATATGGTACTAGAATTAATTGTTTTTTAAAGGTTTGTTAGAATTCACTTGTAAATCTATCTGACTCTGGAGAATTTTTCTTAGGGAGTTCATTGATGGATTGTTAAATTTATTTTATTTTAAATAGAGTTATTTAAGTATTTTAATTCCCCTTCTGTTAATCTGAGGAATTTATATTTTTATAAATACTTATCCATTTCACATAGATTGTCAGACTTATTGGCATACAGTTGAGTAAAATACCTCCTTATTACTGCTTTACTTTCTTCTTCATTGGTGGTGAATTCCCCATTGTCATTTTTGATACTGATAAATTGCTTTTCTTCTTCCTTTTTTAAATAAAATTAATAAAAGTTTTATCTATTTAGTGTTTTTTTTTCATAAAACCAACTTTTAGTTCTATTAAATTAGTTCAATAATTTTCTTAATTTCAATTTCATTAATCTCTCCTTTTATTTTCAGAATTTCTAATTTGATATTTAATGGGGGATTATTAAATTAGCTTTTTTAGTTGCATTCCAGATTCATTGATCTCCTCTTTCTCTATTTTATTCATGTAAGCATTTAGAGATAAAATTTCACTAATGGCTTTGGTTTTGGCTTTGGCTTTGACTGCATCCCAAATATTTTGGCATGTTGTCTCATTATTGTCATACTCTTGAATAAAGTAATTAATTGTTTCTGTGATTTGTTGTTTGACTTACTCATTCTTTAGGATTAGATTATTTAGTTTGCAATTATTTTTAGCCTATCTTTCCATGGTCCTTTATTACATGTATTTTTTCATTGCATAATGACATGAAAAGTGTACATTTAATATTTCTGCCTTTCTGCATTAGATTGTGAGATTTTTGTGCCTTAAAGCATGGTCAATTTTTGTGTAATTTCTATGATAAAATATATATTTCTTTTTTATCCCCATTCAATTTTCTCCAGAGATCTAACATACATAAATTTTCTAAAATTTTATTCACTTCCTTAATGCCTTTTTAATTTATTTTGTTGTTAGATTTGCCTAGTTCTCACAGGGGAGATTAACGTTCCCTTACTGGTATCATTTTGCTATCTGTTTTTTTTTTCTTTTTCCCTGTAACTCACTTAACTTTTCCTCTAAGAATATGGATGCTATACCACTTACTGCATATATAATTAGTGTTAGTATTATTTCATGGTCTATGATACCTTTTAGCAGAATGTAGTTTCCTTCCATATCTCTTTTAATTAGATTTATTTTTGCTTTTGCTTTTTCTGATATCAGGATTACTACCCTTGCTTTTTTTTTACTTCAGCTAAATCATAATATATTCTGCTCCAGCCTTTTACCTTTACTCTGTCTGTATCTCTCTGTTTCAAATGTTTCTCTTATAAACAACATATTGTTGGATTATGGTTTTTAATACACTCTGCTATCCACTTCTATCTCATGGGAGAGTTCATCCCATTCACATTCAGAATTATAATTACTAACTGTATTTCTCTGCATTCTATTTTTTCTTCCTCTGCTGTGGTTTTATGGCTTGTTGCAGCAGGATGATCTCAAAGAATTCAAACTCAGACCAACTCTAATCCAAGTACAGGCATTTATTGGAGTGATGCCTCATAGAATTGGCCTGAGTTCCAAGAGGAACCAGTGACTTAGTAAGACAAGACAGGCAAATTTATAATGTAAGGATGCTGACTACACTACCAAAATGAGGAATATTAAAAAGGCAGGAGGAGTTTGCCAAGGGATTAGATAAAAGAGGAGGGGTCACTGCCTCAGTAGAACTCCTTATGTGAAAAGTTATTGAGTTGGGGGGGTAGTGACTACTTAGAGGTAGTGGTCCTGCTGTTCAGTGAAGCCTATGATTGAGTCTGAGGGGCCTGGGGTGTGGTTAATGCCAGATTGTGTGGTTAAATCAGTACATGTCTGCTGTTTGTTGGGTCCCATAAGGAAGTTAGAATATTGGGTCTGGGCAAAGCTTTATTAGGATTCCATTACTTTTTTTATTTTTTTCTCTCCTTTCACTATGTCCCTCCTCACCAGTATTTTGCTTTTGACCACCACCTCCCGCAATTTGCCCTCCCTTCTATCAGCCTTGCCCCTTAACTTTCCCCTTTCCCCTGCTGCATCTGCCCTCCCTTCTATAAGCCCCATCCCTTATCCTTTTCTTTCCCCTTTCCTCTTCTACTTTCCTTTAGGTTAAGATAAATTTCTGTAGTCAAATGTATATGTAATTCCCTCTTTGAGTCAAATCTGATGAGGGTATGGTTCAACAATGCTCATGTGATGCAATTTACCCTGTTCTGCCTCTGCTTTCATCTTCTCCCAGTACAACCTTTTTTGACCCTTTATTTTTTTTCTGTTATATTATCACATCAAAGTCAACTTATAACCATACCTTCTGTCTATATATACTCCTTCTTACTACCCTAATGAAGTTACAGTTCTCAAAAGTTATAATTATTATCTTCCCATGTAGGGATATAAACAGTTTAACCTTATAGAATAACCTTTTTCCCCTACTTGACTTTTTATACTTCTTTGGAGTCTTGTATTTGAAGATCAGATTTTCTCTTCAACTCTGGTTTTTTCATCAGGAAAGTTTGGAAGACTCTTATTTCATTTAATATCCATATCCTCCCCTGAAAGATCATGCTCAATTTTTGCTGAGTAGTTGATTCTTGATTGTAATTCAAGCTCCTTTACCTTATGGAATATCATATTCTAAGACTTCTGATCCTTCGATGTAGAAATTGCTAGGTCCTGTGTAATCCTGACTGTGTTTCCACAATATTTAAATTGTTTCTTTCTGCCTGCTTGCAACATTTTCTCCTTGACCTAATAATTCTGGAATTTGACTATCACATTCCTTTGAGTTTTCATTTGGCATGTCTTTCAGGAGGTGATCAGTAGACTGTTTCAGTGACTATTTAATGCTTTGTTTCTAGGAACTCAGAATAATTTTCCTTGATAGTTTCTTGAATGATACTATCCAAGCTCTTTTTTTGATCATGGTTTTCAGGTAGTCAAATAATACCTCTCCTGGATCTATTCTTCAGGTATGTGTTTTTCCAATGAGGAATTTTGTATTTTCTTTTTTTTTTAATCTGTTGATTTGTTTGACTCATTCTTGATGTCTCATAGAGTCATTAGCTTCTAGTTGCTTGATTACATGTTTTAAGGAATTATTTTCTTCAATTAGCTTTTGTACCTACTTTTCCATTTGGCCAATTCTACTTTTAAATGAGTTGTTTTCTTCAGTGGATCTTTTTTTGTTTGTTTCACCAATTCTATTTTTTAGGAGTTATTTTCTCAGTCAATTTATTTTGCTTCCTATTCTCAATTTTTGGCTCTTTTTTCATAATTCTCTTGCACAACTCATTTCTTTTCCCAATTTTTTTTTCTACTTCTCTCACTTGATTTTATGATCCTTTTTCAGGTCTTCCAAGAAGACTTTTGGGTTTGAGACTAATTCATATTCCACTTTGAGGCTTCACATGTAGGCAGTGTGACACTGTTGTCCTCTTCTGTGTTTGTATTTTGATCTCCCCGCCCCATAATAGTTTTATATGATCAGGGTTCTTTTCTGTTTCTTACTAACTTTTCATTCTATTTCATGACTTTAAAGTTGAGCTCTGCTGCAAGCACTGGCCCAAGTTTCTTATGCTGTGGGCTACGTACCTGGTCCCTGCCTTTCTGCTCTGGGATCTCAGGTGCTTGTGGCTTTCTACCATGCTGTGGTAGCCTGGGCTAATTGTACCTCTTGTGCTATGGTTCTGGGGCTCACAATTTGCCTTCTGCACAGAGGCTGGAGGCCTCACTGCTGCCTTCCTGAGCCAGGACCATGGGGCCTCAGTTGTTGATCTGTGCTGTCAGTAAAAGCATCTTGCTGGCTTGCCCAAACTCTGTATGTGTTATTCTGTGCTCCCATTTTACCTAAGTGAGACAGACTTTTCCTAAAGTCATTCTAAGTTATATTAAGCTGGAAAATTGTTTCACTCCACCTTTCTCTGGGTTCTGTTGCTCCAGAATTGGTTGCTTCCAAATCCTTTTACAGGTTTGATTGAATAATTTTTTGGGGGTGTTGTTGTTATTGTTGTTGTTGTTTTTGTTTGTTTATTTTTATTTCTCTATGGAAACTAAAGAGAACTCAGGCAATTTCCTGGCTTTTATTTGCCAACTTTGCTTTGCCCTCTAGTTTCTTTTTTCAACAAAATATAAACATAAATTTAATAAAGAATATCCTAATATTCTATATCCCATAGGTCCTTCTTTTATGTTTTGAAAATAAGGTCACTATTAAAGAAGGACAGCTAAAATGTACACTGTACAGACTGCCAGACCTAAAATCAGGAAGACTCACCTCCCTAAGTTCAAATCTGGCCTCAGACCTTTACTAGCTATGTGACCCTGGGCAAGTCACTTAACTCTGTTTGCCTCAGTTACTTATCTATAAAATTATCTGGAGAAAAAAATGTTAAGCCACTGTAGTATCTCTGCCAAACGTATGCAAATTGGGATCACAAAAAATTAGATGTGACTGAGTAACAAGTGAACTATTAAGGTATTGATTATGTTTACCTTTAGGTGCCTTTATCAGAGAGCAATCCCTGATGTCATCTGTGAGTCTATGCATATATGCAGAGAAAATAACTAAGTCACTGAACACCCAAAATCCACCTGATATAGCAATGACTTCACAGGAGAATTCAAGCAGAGAAATGATGTGTTCATTGTTAATTGAAAAGTAAGAATTTATTTTTGTATTCAATAAGCCTATATTTCTCATAATAGGGAAATGAGCAGAATTGTATCTGATATATCTAATTTTTCTTAATTATCAATATTTTAACTGCCTTTGGGCATGGAATAATTGAAAATAATATATAACTCACCATACAGATATTCATGCTTTGTAGTCATCTGTGAAATTAACAAGGAAAAATGTAGTTTACTTTTGAAGATTCTCTAAGAAAGATTTTAAAAATTGTTATTTTATTATAATCAAATACACATAATTATTTATGTACATAGACATATGTGTATGTGTATGTACACATATACATTTATAAATGTAAATATATATATACAAAAAAACACATAAACATACTTTCCCTTAACAATATGTAAAAATATTTTGTTTCTGAGAATAGAAAGGCACACTACATATTCATCTATACCTCTTTGTTTCTTTTTGCTTGTCTTATATAACATATTTAATGATTAAACATCTAATTTCAAATCCCAGTAGAAAGAATTATGATCTAATACCATTTTAACTCTATCCTTAATGATACATATAGGAAAAGAAATCTAGATCTCTCCTGGAATATGTATTTTCTACAATTATAACCTCAGAGCATCAACTGGCAAAACCAATGATATTTTACTCTATCATTGAAAATAAATTCAACCAAGGACAGTAACTGGCCAACCATGAAATTGTGCACTTAAATGGACTTCACTCGGACAACAGAAGGGCCAGACAAAATTTATATAAACTTGTTAGTATCACATCTGCTCGGGTTATTCTGCAAAATCCCATATCCTAGGATCTGAAGCAGCAGTGTATTCATTTGTTGCATCAGTATCTGTTTCTATACCTCACACTAACCAAGGTTGGTTGCCTTAATATTTTTTTCAAACAGTTTTTTCTAAATTTTTCCTAAATTTTTTCTAAATTTTCTATTCCTTTTGAAACATAGAAATAGGTAAGTAATAAGGGTCATCCAATTAAATGAAAATGACTGATATAGATACTAAAAAAAACTTAATTCAGTTAGAAATTTTGAGGAAAAAAACATTAAATTCTGAAAGCTTTAAAAATGGTTGATGTGCTTTATCAGAAATGTTGGCCAAAACATTTCAAATTAATAGGCATACATTTTCAAAAATTTGAATATTTGAGTATTTCCAAACATTATATAAAAATGATTATCTTTTGATAAAATACATTCCCTAATGTAACTTATGATCCTTTTAGTCTAAAACAAGAATTTAAATAACTACGATTTATAACATTGTAAAAGTACTGATTTAGCTTATACTGTAAATTATCTGAAAAACTTTAAGAAGTTTTCTAATGCCATGTTCTTTCAACCCTAGCCCTCTCTTTCTCTTTCTTTTTCCTCTTCAGTGCCCCTCTCCCAACATCTTTGTGACTCTCTCACACACATCTGTGAGTTGGACTGGCACCCTGCAAGCTGTCAATGTGTTCTTAGCTGCCTGGGAGAAAATGTTATCAATGAACACCAAAAGAGATTATCTCAGAACATTCCAGACACTTTTAGGAAAAGACATTGAGACAGAACCTGACTGCAGGCCCAACCAGTGACCTCTATGTGAGGTGTACGATAGGGCTTGGACTAGCTGCCAGTAAGAAGAATGCTAAAAATCTCATAAAGCTATCCAGGTGAAAATTATTATGAGTCCAGCTAGAATGAGACAGACAATTGTGGTGAGAGGAGACACGGACTACTTCTCATCTTTTAACTTTGAGATCACAATACTAGAATGAGGGATCTTTTACCAATAAAATCTTTAGACACAATTGATGATGAATATTTCTTATTTTTTTCTCTCTATAAAATCAAATAATTGCCTGCCATTTTCACAATCATTGCATGTCCTTTCCAAGTATATCAAAACAGAAACTTTACATAAAGTTACTGAGTTTGCCTTTAAGTGACAGGTGCCAACAATAACTTTGAGGTAATATCTTGTCTTTCTGCAATAACACCATGAACATGTCTGGATTATTTATATATATATATATATATATATATATATATATGTATACATACACACTGAAATATACTAATTATGTTATATAATTATAAAATGTATAATTGTATATATTTATATATAATTATATAATTATATATATTATAAAATTATAAAATCTATAATTATATATATTTATATATATATATATATATACTGAAATATAGTAATTTTGAGCACATGAACTTCACTGATGGGTTCACTATTGTAGTTTTCTTGTTCTAAAATTAATGCTTAAGACATAGTAAAAAAAATTAGAGATGATCAGATTTAGGTGGAGGTAATTAGAGAGTAGGAGTGAGAGTTTAAAATTAGAACAGTATTTCAGAGGAGGAGGGGAAAAGTAACTAAATCTTCAGCCAAGTTGTAATGCCTGATCTGAGTCAGCCTGACAGTGGTTATTACAGTACCAGTGTATTGATAAATTCACCTAATAAGGAAGATGTCTTTTTCAAGATTTAGAGGTAGATATATCTCTGATAAGCTGAAGTAAATATGTGTTGACTTTTCTTGTTCTCCAATTTGTTTAATTTAGTGCTAAATCTACTGACATATCCTTTGCTGAGTGAGAGAGAAAGAGACAGAGACAGAGACAGAGACCGAGAGAGAGACAGAGAGAAAGAGAGAGAGAGACTGAAGAAGATGTATTCTAACAATTTAACTGTTATCTAAACCTGAGGTCCATTTTCAGTGGGATTGATTACATTATTCAATTGCGAGATGATACAAAGAAGTCAAAAAACAAAACAGACTTCATACAACCTCTAAGACATATCTTTTTCCTTAATCACTCAGTGTACCCTTAAATATCTTTTGAAGTAATTCATTCATTTGAATAATAATGTCCATGGATTTTCTTATTTTTCCCTTTCTTCATTTCCTGCCAAGACTATTTATTGGTCATACAACTAAATAGTAATCATTCTTGCCTCCTACAGAGGAAACATTCCACTGAATATATTGGCAGGAACCACGTGTCCTGAATGTTTTATTTATAACTGTGCTATCTTAGTGTTACTGTTTCCCTCATTGTGGGCCTCAAAATGGCTGTCATAGTTCAGATGAATTCCAAGGTTTTTAATCTCATCTAACTTGCAACTAATATAAAACATAATCATCTGCTATCATTCTTGTAAAAAAATCAGAATCCACTCTTTGCTGCATAAGAATCAATTTAACTTTGGACATATATTTTCTCTACCCATTCAGAGATAGGGTTAGCACTTACACAGCTATCTTTCTTCAGGAAGAAAATATTAATTTCTATTTATATTGTTTTAAATGGACACAATTTATCTTTTAATAAACAAATTATTTTGGGGGCAAAATTAAATAGCAAACTATTTACTCCTTTGTAAGTGTTTAAAATAATAATAATTCATCTAAATAATGTATTTAGAGGAAAATGATTAAGATATGTAAATAGCTAGTATTTGATTTTTTGTATACTTCACTAGTTAGTAAAGTTAGTTTCACATTTACTATAGAGACAGAATGGTACATTGTCTTCAGTACTTGACTTAGAGTCAGAAAGACATAAATATATCTTCTGTCTCAAACTTACTAGCTATGTAACCATGGGTAAGTTGTTTCATATCCCCAAGACTTTAGCCAGAATAAAAAAAAGAGGGAAGCAGAGGAAGGAATTCCTTCCTGGTTCAGTTCATGGTACCCGTATTGTGAATAATCTGTGTTCTTCACCCTCTGGAAGCAGCAGAAAGAACATTTAGAGGGCCAGAAATAGTATGCTGTAAAGATAATGACTGTCTCAATCTGGGCCATTTAACGATTCAGCCTTTTCCAGCAATGCAGCCAATCAAAGGAGAATAGACCTACTCATTAGGTAGAATGCCTCTATCTTAGTCAACCTGAGAATGCTCAAGAAAAACTACTTAAGGGCATGCTTCCATGTCATACAACCTGGATAAGCTAAAAAGGCTTCATTAAATATGCATTTTTCCAAAAATTTCAAATTGGTATTTTGTTTTTATTTGTTTTGGCCTTATATCATTAGATATATTTGTTATTACATTGTTTTATACTTGTAACACATGATAATTTAGTATCAAAACTAGATTTCAACAACATAAATACCAATAGAAGACAGTATTTTGTTAGAGTAGATATTTCCAGTTTCTTCATGATACTTTTATGGATTACTCTCAAGTTTTCCCACCATCCTGCATCTTACTCTCTGGGAAAAAAAAGTTTTGCTTTGTCAATGTTTGCCTTAAAACATGAGGACTACAACTGAAACCAATTCTCCAGATACAGTCTTACAAAGATGAAGTATATCAGAATTACCAGCTACCAATTTCTAGAAACTATGAATATATTAATACAACATAAGCTTTTGTTAATTGTTTATTTGCCTACCACATAATAATATTGGTTCACATTGAGCCTTGAAGATGATTTCCTTAATTTTTCTACTAAAATTCCATTTTTTCACATGTAGTGTTCTCTAATAATGATTTTCACATCCAGTAATCATACACTAGATATATTTTGCCTTAATTGCAGTATATTTAAGTTATTTTTATTCAATCATTGACTTATACATATAGTTATCTTTATTTGTCTTTCTCTATATCTATTTATATCTATATATGTATACATAGGAGGAAATAAGAGAGAGAGAGGAGGGGAGAGAGAGAGAGAGTGCGCGTGCGAGAGAGAGATTGAATAACATAGAACAAAGAACCAAGGACAGATACCTGTCTAACCTAGCAGTGATCTCCATCAAGAGAAAACTTTTTTCATTACTCACTGAAATCACTACTCATTCAACCTGTTGTAAATTAATTTCACTATATTACAATGTAGTCCATAGCTCTCTCTTTTACAGAATAGCATATTTTAAGAGACTATGTAAAATGCCTTCCTGAAATCCTGGTATGATTGTCAGTATAAATTTCTTCAATTTCACAAGCCAATTTCACAAGATTTGTTAAAAAATAAAAGAAATAAGTCTAGTCAGTTATGATCTTCTCTTTAGAAATACAAGATAGATTTTTAATGTTCCTGGGTTTCATTTCTCAAAACTCAAAACTTTTCCATTTAACAGTATCGTACATAAGTTTACCAGGAATAGAAAACCATTACCTGACAACATGTCTAAACCAGGTTTTGAAAATTTTTTTTTTATCTTCCTTCAATCCCAAAGCATCTCTACCTCTTCATCTCCCTCTCTCTTTCTCTCCCCATCACAGATTACTATGAACAATTTCCAATCTCAGAAGACAGTTCTTTCAGTAATCTGGGACATAGAGGCATTCCAAAAAATCAGGGCAGTTTTAAGCTACTGAAGCTTAAAACTGCATGAAGGCATTTGGTATAACTGGTGTATCCATTTGAGTCTGAAAACATAAAGTTACTGCAATCAACTAGATTCTCTTATTCTATTTCATCACTTGTCTGGAATTTCACATTTATTTCAATTCTGTTGTTATTTTTTTCCACTCTATTCTTTTCAATCTTTAAAAATAAATGAAATATCAGCATTCTTGGTAGGAATATGTAGGAAAAAATATATTAAGTGGTCTTTTCTACTTCTTATGTTAATTATCACTATTCCATTATGCCAGAATAGTTAGTATCTTCCATCTTTGATTCCACCTCTGCTTCCAACATAACTTTGAAAAAAACTTTTATGGCCAAGATGGCAGAGTAAGAAGTAAGTCACTCTCACCCTCCCTTATTGACATCTGAAAGCCCAGAAAATATCACCCCAGGAAAAAACCCTGGAACAGCTGGGCCAGCAAAAAGACAGGGTGCAGCAGTCTTCTAGCCCAGTAAGTGTGGAGAATTAATGGCAAAGGTCCTTCTCGCTCTGGGGTAGGGGGAGCAGTAGAGGATGGGAGGTGTTCCAGCAATCCAGTGGTAAGTCACACCACAGCAAACTAGAAAGAGATGCTGACCCCCAAGTTACTGGATCAAACAAGTGCCAACACCAGGACCCCTGAGTGCCTCAGCACAGGTAGAGGAACTGGTAGAAACCAGGTTGGAACACCATCACATGAGCCAGAATTTCCCAGCAGCTAAATCTCTGGTACTTCAGCACAATTCCAGGTTGGCAGACATCCTCTAAAAGCCAAACATTTCAGTGCTTTAATGAGCAGACATCCCCAAGTGGCCAGATTCCCCAGCTGCACCCCAAGAGCTCCTGGGCTGCTAATCCCAGCTCAGCACCAGGTAAGCTGCCAGACCCCTACAGCCTCCAGTTGCCAGTACATGTGAGGTCAGTGTCCCCTGTGCTCCAGAAGGAGAACTCAACTTTAAAAGCCAGGGAATAGGCAAACATCATGAGCAGAAAGCAGGAATGACAAATAACCATAGATTCTTTCACTGGGGACATGAAAGATCAAAACACAAACTTAGAAGAAGACAACAATATCAATATACCCATATCTGAAACCTCAAAGGAGAATATGAATTAGTCTCAAGACCAAAACTCTTCTTAAAGAGATCAAGATACATTTTAAAAGTCAAATAAGAGAGGTAGAAGAAAAACTGGGAAAGAAAATGAGAGGTATGCAAGAGAGAGTCAATAACTTGGAAAAGGAAGGATGAAAATTAACTGTAGAAAACAAGTTCTTAAAAAACACAGTTGGCCAAATGAAAAAAAAGTACAGTGGAAAAAAAAAAGTCCTTAAAAAGTAGAATTGGCCAAATGAAAAAGGAGGCATAAAATCTAATAGAAGGGAACAATTCGTTAGAAATTAAAATTGGGCAATTGGAAGCTAATGACTCTATGAGATGTCAAGAATCAGTCAAACAGAAACAAAATAATGAAAAAAAAGAAGAAAATGTAAAATATCTCTTTGGTAAAACAAGTGACCTGGAAAATAGATCCATGAGAGACAATTTAAAAATTCTTTGTCTATCTGAAAACCACGGTGAAAAAAGAGGCTGTGCAGCATCTTTCAGGAAATCACCAAGGAAAACCACCCTGAGGTCTTAGAACCAAAAGGTAAAATAGTCATTGAAAAAACCCACCTCCTGAAAGACATCCTGAATTGAAAACACCAAGGAATATTGTAGCCAAATTCCAAAATTGCCAGGTCAAACAGAAAATACTACAAGCATCCAGAAAGAAACAATTTAAATATCATGGAACCACAGTTAGTATTGGACTGTGTAGCTTCTACATTAAAAGATTGAAGGGTATGGAATACAATATTCCATGAGGCAAAGGAACTTGGATTACAACCAAGGATCAACTACGCAGCAAAATTGAGCGTAATTGTTCAGGGGAGGAGATGGACATTCAACAAAATAGGGGATTTCCAAACATTCCTGATGAAAAGCCCAAAGGCCAATAGAAAATTTGATATTCAAATACAAGACTCAAGAGTCATAAAAAGGTAAACAGGAAAGGAAAAAACAACAACAACAACAACATGTTATTAATAAGGGCAAACTGTTTACATCCCTACAAGGCAATGTCACACTTGTAACTCTTGGGAACTGTATTGTTATTAAGACATTTAAAAGAAGTATACATAGACAGAGGGTGTGGGTATAACTTGACTTTGATATGATGATAAAAATAATCTAGGTGGTGAAAAGGTATTGTTCTGGTAGAAGAGAAAAGGAGGAGGCAGACAAGGGTAAACAACATCACATGAAAAGGTACAAAAATCTATACCAGTAGAGAGAAAGAAGGGAAAGAAATGAGCATTGTTTGAAACTTACACTCCTCAGATTTGACTCAAAGGGGATAAAATAATCAGGTATAGAAATCTGATTTGTCCTATAGGAAGTAAGAAGGAATAGGGGAAGAAAAGGATGGGGATGATAGAAGGAACACAGACTAAGGGAGGTGGTGGTCTAAAGCAAAACTCTAGTGAGCAGAGAAAAGCATAAATAGGTGGGCAAATAGTATGGAGAGAAAGATACAGATAGTAATCATAACAGTGAATGTGAATGGGATGAACTCTCCCACAAAATGGAAGGAGATAGCAGAATGGATTAAGAACCATAATCCTACAATATGTTGTTTAAATACCTGGAAAGGTTATACAAACTGATGCTGAGTGAAATGAGCAGAACCAGAAGAACATTGTACACAGTAACAGCCACATTATGTGATGACTGACTGTGATAGATTTAGCTCTTCTCCGCAATAGAAGGCTCTTAGACAACTCCAAAAGACTTATGATGGAAAATGTTATCCACATCCAGAGAAATAACTTTGGAGTCTGAATGAAGATGGAAGTATACTATTTGCTCTCCTTTTGTTGTTTTGATTTCTTTCATTTTCCTCCTGGTTTTTCTCATTAGTTCTAATTCTTCTTTATATCGTTACTAATATGAAAATATGTTTCATACGAATGTATAAGCAGAGCCTATATCACATTTCATGCTGTCTTGGGGAGGGGGGAAGAGAAGGAGAGGGTAAAAATTTAAAACTCAAAATATTATGGAAATGAATGTTGAAAACTAAAAATAAATACATTATAAAGAAATACATACATGATAAAAGAAACTTGTGTTGCAAACCACATGCCATGCTAATAAAATATTTTGATATAATTCTCAGGGGAATATGTCACTCTTTTGAATACTTGAGTACTTGCCCTGCTTTCTGTTTTCTGTATGTTTTTAATACTTAAGTTGATTGACATGCTTTCTCTGTTTGTATATATATATATAATATATATATATATCACTTTAAGGTTCTATGCCTTTTTTCCTTATTAAAATTGTTCAATTTTGTATTGTTATAATTTTATTTTGGAGAACTTGACATATATCTTGGGCCAACCTCCCACAGCTGATTGTATCAGTAATAATTGAATACATCTTTTCACTTAATTTTCTCCTCCTAGTTTTATAATCCCTTTATGAAGTTTCTTTCCCAGATTACTTGAATTTCCTCACATCATAATATTGATTTCATAGCTCTCTCTTAATAATCTTAATCATATTAATAGCACTTATGTTGTGCTTTAAGGTATACAAAATATTTTTTGCAAATATTGTCTTGTTTTATCTTCACAAGAACTCTTGTATATAGTTGCTATGATTGTCCTTGTTCTATAAATAAGAAAACTAAATAAGAAGGAGTGTATGTGACTTGTTCAGCATCACACAGGTAGTATACATTTCTTTGGTCTTGTGTACCTTTGTTTCTCTTCTGAATGTATCTCATCAGTTTTCCTAGCTTCTGTATATGTGTGTATGTAGTACATAAGTGATGTTAAGCAGTAGCCTCTTCTCACCTCCACCCTTCTTCCACAACTCCTGATATTCAACAGGAGGTTAAAAATGGCATAATGTGAACTTATGATGATACAAATTATTGATTGTCAATTAAAGAGTGAATGAAAACAACACCTTTTCTCTTCCCTTTTGGCATCAGCTATAGTTATATTCAATTAGAATCAATTTTGCAATTAAATTTCATGAGACATTGTATAGGATGATTTGCTGAAATAACAACTATAATGAATCTACTGTATCCCTTTCATCTTCTTATTTTATAATTCCACTAATTGGAAGCTGTCAAAATTTTATTGGCAGGAGTTGTTTATTGTACCAGTGCATTGGTCTAATGTCCCTATAATGTCTACTGGTTTTATTATTTTTCATTTTAATTGAATAGCTTAGAAATACAAAGGGAAATCACTTCAATAGTTGGAAAATAGTGAAAATGCAAGTTTTCCATTTTCACATTTAGTCAAATTGAAATATTTCTAAATATTTTACTCTTTAAAAATCTCCAAAAAACATTATATAAAATTGTCATATTCCTTTGTTTTTTCTGAAAATTAAGTTTCTTATATTAAACAACAAAATAATATAAATATTGTTACTTTAAAAGGTGATATTAAATTTAATTCCAAACTACTCTGCTTTTGATGAGAAAGTATTAAAGCTTATCTTAATATGAATGTAGGAAATGGGTTCAGTATTCCAGATACACCATTAATCATGTTTTACTACTATTAACTCTAGGTCTGTCATTGAAACATACTTAGCATAATGACTGTAAAGACTTTTCATTGAATTGGCATACAACGTGAGATGGTGATGATTTTAAAGTTAGACTAAAATTGCTCATATGAATTATATATATGTACATATAATATACACATATATGTATATATACATATAAATTATATATAAAATATAATTTAGTATTTTGTACACACATATTTAAGTGTCTAGTATGTGCTAGGCAGTATGCCCAGCATACAAAACAAAGACGTGAAAGACTGTTCCTTCCTCAAGGAACTTACAATGTAATGAGGGACAGAACATGTAACAAATACATATGAGCAAACTTTATACTGGATAGATAGGAAATAATTAAAAAAGATAAAGTGCTGGAGCTAAGAAGGGTTAGGGAAGGCTTTTTGTAGAAGGTGAAAATTTACTTGTGACCTAAAAGAAACCAAAGCAGATTAATAGTTGGGGTTGAGGAGGTACAGCATTCCAGACACAGAGGACAGCAAGAGAAATTGCAGGGAGCTGAGAGATGGAGTGTTTTGCTTATGGAAAAGTCAGGTCAATGTAACTGGAATGTGTTGGGGAGGTAGGTGTAAGAATACTGGAAAGATAAGAGGGGTCTCGGTTACCAAGGGCTTTGAATGCCAGCTGAGCATTTTGCATTTGCTCCTGGAAGCAATAGCAAGCCGTTGGAGTTTACTGAGCAGGGTGGTGACACACATTTTAGGAAAATCATTTTAGTAGTTGAATGGAGAATGGTTTGGAGTTGGGAGAGAGGAGACAGGCAGCTTCACCAGCAGGATATTGCAATAATCTAGGGGTGAGGTGGTGAGAGCCTATTTGAATGCATTCAGTTTAAATGTTTATATTTGTATTATTGTTTAATATTCAAAGGAAATCCTATAAACCCCAGAATAAAAGGAAATCCTTTAAACAGCAGAACAGATAGTCTTTGGATGGTTTTTCATATTACCAAAATTGTAAATGAAAATGTTGAATACAGCTGATTGAGATGAACAGTAGAATGTCTTAATGACCACATTATATTTCCTGATGTGTTCCAACCTTTTCTAAATAATGAATTTCAAACAAACCACAGCAGTGTTAAGAAAGTGGATGCATCTGAATTTCCTTTTACTCAGATGTCCATGACTGACAATCGGTTATCTTGCGGGCTTTTGCTCATTCATTCACTGTAGCTAAAAAGTCATCTTTTTCTCTGTTATTTTCTTCATTTTTCATTTTGTGGATTTTTTAAGGGGTAGTTTAATTGTCTCCTTGTTTCAGTTCTTGGCTTGGGCCTTTTATTTAACGTATTGATAGATATTCCTGAAGAATAATGGAATCTGATAGAAAAATTGAAAATGTTCTTCTCTGACTTTTTCCCAGCTGCATATCCAATACCTCCAGAAGTCTGCTTACAATATAATTCTTGAGCATACTATTCCTTGGAGATCATAGATAATATGAAAAACAATATTTTCTAAGACAAGCAATTTATTCTACCCCTTCTCTGAGTAGTTCAAATCTAGCCACAGACATTAGGTATGTGATCCTCAGTAAGTCATTTAACCTTCAGACCTGATTTTAGAGCTCATTTCACATTTAGAAGTATAAATATATTCCATTTTGTTAATACTATTAGAGAATTATAAAGATCTTTTACTTTTAAAAATAACTTAGGTCATTTGTGAAATATTGCTATCTCAGAAGTCTTCACGCTCACTTGAGATATTAATCCCTTTACATTTGAAGGAGAAAAAACAGCCATTTCCATATATTTTCCCTAAATGTTCAAGGATGTAAGGGGAGAATTTTCTTCTTGAAGATGATTTACATATTATTCACTTGGGAATTTTAGGCCAAGCAATTTGGGTTTCTCAATTTGGAAATCAATTAAATGCATGGAATTCCAGAAGACCTAAAAATTCAAAAATCTTAAACCCACTTGAATTCTTTCTTCTTATATTGCTCAAGCTGCAAATATTATGGAAAAGAATTATTTCCTGAATATAAATATTGTGGAATGACAGTCTAATCCTAAAACTCCAATTTCTAAATTCAATCACTTCACCAGGAAGCATTAGTTAAGTGATGAATATGTATAGGGACCTGTGCAAAATGCAGGGGAAACAAAGAAAATCAAAATAGTCAGTAGGCCTCAAGGACCTCACATTCTAATGAAAGAGCCAATATGTATGAAATTAGGTATACACAAGAGAGGTTATGAAAAGTAATCTCAGAGGCAAAGGAACTAGCAGTTGGGGGAGCAGCAAACATCTCCTACAAAAGATCAAATATGGACTGAGACTTGAATGAAGCCAAAGAAAGCAAAAGGGAGAGGTAAAGAAGGTGGAACATTCCAGGTGTGGATTGTAAGTGTTCTTTTTCAAAATAGAAGATAAATTGAAAATTCTAGCAATATATTTCACCAGTTTGTAAACAGAAGAAAATGTCCATTTGTTACTAGGAAATTATTTCAAATGAGTGATTTTGAGTTGCTGTGTCAGGGTTACAAAACTAGTAGTTCAAAGAAATATTTTTTAAAAGCATTAGATAAAAATATTTTATGGATTTTTTTGGGGGGGAAGGAATGGAAATATGGGCTAGGAGATAAAAAAAATTAGGTGGATTCAGATAAGGTTGAATGTCTAGGCCAAAAGAGCAGTTCAATTTCAATTTGAAAGAATGTGTCTCCTGGAATTCTGGTATTTCAGAAATCTGTGCTTTGCTCTGTTATTTAGCATTTTAAAAAAGTTTGAATAAAGATCTTGATGGTTTCCTTCTCAAAACTGATTATGTCACCAAATGTATGTTTGGAAGACCAGGAGAAAGGATGGCTACCATACTGGTAGACAGAAAATGAAACTAAATATGATAGGTTAAAGTATGATAGACAAAATTGGTTTAAAAACTAATTTGGTAATTATAAGGTTCAAATATTATGATTAGATAGCAATTCATCTGAAAAAAAAAAGATCTATGTATTAGAGAAACAAAAACTCAATAAGTTCCAAGGTAAAATCAGGATACTATAGACTACCCTGTGATTCAAAAAGGCCTGTGTCTAAGTAGTATTTTTAACATGTAATTGCTTTATAATGCCAAACAATTCACTTAACCCAATCATTTTTCAAATAATTAAATCTATGAATTATAGAGCATGTGCTATTCTATACTGGTAGCAGGAATTTATGGATCTAGAGTTCTCTGAAATAATATCAAGTCAATAAATAAGTTGACCAATCATTATTATATTTATAAATTATGAAGTTATACATAATTATAACTTTTAACTTTAGAATTATTTGACATAATGTTAATGTATGAGTAGTGGTGAATCCATACCATCTCATTTTTTACTCTGTTACTTCATCTAAGTAAGAACATGCCTCAGTCAATCAATCAAAAAATCAACAGACCTTAGCCCAGATATACTTAAGCTGTGGTATGTATTGAAAATATAAAAGAAAAAGTCCAAGGTTAAGAATTTGTGCTCTATATTTTGTTAAAAAGTCTTTGAAAGTAATTAGCTAATGGGATATAGTACTAAACAGGAATTTAATTCCAATAGATTAGAAAACTTATTTTTGTCTACAAAGAATATTTAGAAATGGTCAAGTGAGATGAGAAAAGGGAGCCTCTTCCTGGGAACATCCAACATTCCATCATATTCTACCTGGGGAAAAGAAAAAGTCTTGGCTTCATGTTTGTCCAAGTCTCTTATCTCATCCCTATGTCACTTTTTTCTTTTATTTTTAAATACTAAAACTTAAATATACAATAAGAAAAGGAAAACAAACATATTATTAACTTAAATATTGAAACTTAAATACAAAATAAGAAAAAGCATGCCATGTGCACAGCAGAATGTGAAAGAGGATTCAAAATAAATAGCAAAAACTTTTCATTTCAAGAAAGCCTATAGCTTTAGAAGTAAAGGCAGTAACTTGCTTGAGCTCTCCCCCAAATCCCTCTAAATGCCTGTAAAAATGGCTCTAAACAAATTCTAAAGAGGCAAAACCCACAAAAAGACAAAGTGGAAGACATTTCCAGCCCAAGACAGCTTGGATGGTTAATCATAAAGGTATATTGTGCCAGGCTATGAGAGGACCACAGTTCAGCATAGGTGTGCAGGCCTTAGCAAAACTGGAGCAGGCCTCACAGGACTGAACTGGGGGCAGCTGTGGTGGTTTCCAGACTTCTCAAGCCATGAACTGCAAAGGCAACTTAGAAGGTCAGTGGAAAAGTCTGTTTCTGCAGTGAGAGAGAAATGTGGGGTCCCAGCCCCATTCCCCAAGCTTGGGCCCAAGTTGGCAGCTGCCTCCAGAGCTTCTGGCCCACATACTGAGGGGGAATCAAATAACTGATCAGAGGGTGATTGCAGGGTTCACTCTGCTGGTGCAGGATTCTCTTGCTTTGCCCGTGCTTGGATCTGGGTCACAGTTCTGGGTGAATGTCCTGGGGTGAGGAGGAGCACTGGTGTAGTGGAGCTTGCAATGGCTGTGGAGAGGAAATCCTCCTCACAGTTCCAAGACAGAAAAGAGTGCTTGTGGTCACTATAGAGCAGAGCATAGGACAGGAAAGGAACATACACTTCGACCTTGATCATAGCACCTTAGAAGAACTGAAAATTTATAGGTCCCTAGAAGGATCTCTGAAAACAGCTGTACAAAACCTCTAAAGTTTGGGACATTCTCCATATTGGAAACAGAGCCCTATCTTAACAAAGAGTTTATAACTCAAGTAATTAGCTGAAACCATGAGCAAGCAGTCTGACTATATTAGCTTACTTTGGCAAAAAAGAAGATCAAAACATATAACCAGAAGAAGAAAACAAAGCCAAAGCTCCTATACCCAAAGCCTCCAAGAAAAATATGAATTGTTCCCAGGCCATGGAAGAGTTCAAAAAGGATTTTGAAAAGAAAGTAAGAGAAGTAAAGGAAAAACTGAAGGTGATGCTAAAGGAGGCCCAAAAAATCATGAAGAAAATATCACCCTAAAAAATAGCCTAACCCAAATGGCAACAGAGGTCCAAAAAGCCAATGAAAAGAAGAATGCCCTAAAAAGCAAAATTGGCCAAATGGGAAAGGAAGTTCAAAAGCTTACTGAAGAAAATACTTCCTTAAAAATAGAATAAAGCAATTGGAAG
>NW_020954569.1:9978204-10044490 GCF_900497805.2 Vombatus ursinus
AAAAAAATACTGAAGAAAATAACACCTTAAAAACAGCCTAACCCAAACGGCAAAAGAGGTCCAAAAAGCCAATGAGGAGAAGAATGCCCTAAAAAGCAAAATTGGCCAAATGGAAAAGGAAGTCCAAAAATTTACTGAAGAAAATACTTCCTTAAAAATTTGAATGGAAAAATTGGAAACTAGGGACAATTTGAGAAATCAAGACACTGTAACACTAATCAAAAGGAATGAAAAAAATAGAAGAGAATGTGAAATATCTCATTGGAAAAATAACTGACCTGGAAAATGGATCCAGGAGAGAGAATTTAAAAATTTTTGGACTATCTGAAAGCCATGATCAAAAAAAGAGCCTAGACATCATCTTTCAAGAAATTATTGAGGAAAACTACCCTGATATTTTAGAATCAGAGGACAAAATAGAGATTGAAAGAATACACCAATCACCTCCTGAAAGAGATTCCCCAAAAGAAAACTACTAGGAATATTGCAGCCAAATTCTAGAGCTCCCAGATCAAAGAGAAAACATTTCAAGCAGTCAGAAAGAAAAAATTCAAGTATTGTGGAAACACAATCAGGATAACATGAGATTTAGCAGCTTCTACATTAAGGGACTGCAGGGCTTGGAATATAATATTCTGGAAGGCAAAGGAGATAGGAATACAACCAAGAATCATCTATCCAGCAAAAGTGACCACGATCCTTCAGGAGAAAAAATGGACATTCAGTGAAATAGAGGACTTTCAAGCATTCTTGATGAAATGACCAGAGCTGAATAGAAAATTTGACTTTCAGATATAAGACTGAAGAGAAACATGAAGAGCTAAACAGGAAAGGAAATCACAAGCAACTTATTAAGGTTGAGCTGTTTACATTCTGCATGAAAAGATGATATTTGTAACTCATGAGTCCTTTGACAGTATTAGAGTAGTTGGAGGGGAAAATTATATATATATATATATATATATATATATATGTGTGTGTGTGTGTGTGTGTGTGTGTGTGTATTTGTGTGTGTGTATGTATATATATAGTATATGTATATGTATATGTATATGTATATGTATATGTATATGTATATGTAGATAGATAGATAGATAAAAGCCACAGGGTGAGTTGAAGATGAAGGGGTGATATCTGGAGAATAAAATTAAGGTGTGAGAGAGGATTAAACTGGGAGAAGGAGAAAGGGAGAGGTAGAATAGAGTAAATTATCTCACATAAAACAGACAAGAAAAGACTTTTATAGTGAAGGGGAAATGGGGGAAGGTGAGAGGGAATGATTGAATATTATTCTCATCAGATTTGGCTTAAGGAGAGAATAATATACACAATCAGTTGGGAATCTATCTTACCCTACAGGAAAACAGGGGGTGGGACAGGAGAGCAGGAAGATGGTAGAAGGGAGGGCAGATTGGGGGAAGGGGTAATCAGAAGCAAACACTTCTGTGGAGGAACAAGGTCAAAAGAGAGAATAGAATAAATGGGGGTGGGATAGGATTAAAGGAAATATGGTTAGTTTTCCACAACATGACTACTATGGAAGTGTTTTGCATGACTACCCATGTATAAATCGTATTGAATTGTTTACCTTCTCAATGAGGGTGGATGGGGAGGGAAGAAGGGAGAAAATTTGGAACACAAAGTTTTAAAAGCAAAAGTTAAAAAAATTGTTTTCACATGCAACTGGGATATAAGATATACAGGCAATGGGGTATAGAAATCTATCCTGCCCTACAGGAAAATTGAAGAGGATGGGGATAAGAGAAGGGGGGGGAGAGATAGAAGGGTGCATAGATTAGGAGAAGGGATATTCACAATGCATGCCATCTTGGGGTGGGAGGAGGGATGAGATGGGGAGAAAATTTGGTACTCAAAATCTTGTGGAATTAAATGTTGAAAACTAAAAATAAATTAATTAATTAAAAGAAAGAAAGCCTATATAATAAATACCACATGTTGTGTTGAGAGCTGTACATCTTTTCTTTGCTTCCTTCTAAGTTTTCTTTAGTTCTCTGCTGTACACCTTTTACTTTGTTCTTTTCCACCCTTCCTCTCCCTCCTCCCAAACGAAGCCTACAGTGAAGTGCAAATATGCTTATATATAGATATAGATATCAAAATATACATACACATTTACGTATATACCTATGCATACACACACACACACACATATCCTCACATTTCCATAAATTTAAACATCCTTCTATTTCCCCCTTTAACTTATTCCATCACATTCTCCCCTGGAGATATCTCCCTTATCCTTTCCCTTCCCCATCCCCTTGTCATTTTATTTCTTTATGAATTTAGAAGAGTTTTATACTCTTCTAAATTGTTCCCTCTTGAACCCAATCTTGATTAAAGTAGGTTTCCAGAACTACCAGCCCTTCTCTCTCATCTAATTCCCTTGTACTGGTTCTTCCTCTCACACTTCATTTGTATAAGATAAATACTCTTTTTAGCTGTTCCCAAACAGTTTTACTTATTTAAAGTCATATCATACTCAGGTCTACCCCAATCTTTCTTATGAATTACCCAATGACTAATTCTAACAATCTTAGACACACATTTTACATTTTACATACCTAAAAGGTAAAGAGTCTGTCCTTATTGAGTCCCTTGTAATTTTTCTTTGATAACTACCTTATATTTCTCTTGACTCTTATATGCCAAATCTTCTATTAAGTTCTTTTTTTAAATAAAGTCTGTAAAGTTTGACATTTCATTAAATGTCTATTTATTTTTTCATTCAGGGCTATGTTTTCTTTGCTGAGTATTATATTTTCAGCTAGAACACTAGTTCTTTTGCTCTTCAATATATAGTGTTCCAAAACCTGTGATCTTTTAGTCTCACCACTGCTAGGTGTTGTGTAATTCTAATTGTGGCACCATCGTATTTAAATTGTTTTTTTTTTCTTTTTGCTTGTAATATTGACTATACTATTCTTATGGGTTTTCCTCATAAAAATTATTTCAGGTAGTGATCAGTAGGTTTTTTTCTGTTTCTACTTCCATCTCTTGTTTTAATTCTTCAGAACAATTTTGTTTAATTATTTCATGATTCTTTTTTTGATCATAGAGTTCAGGTATTTCAATTATTCCTATGTTTTTCTTCTTCATCTGTTCTCCAGATTGGTTCTTTCTCTTATAAGATGTTTCAGTTCCTCTTCTATTTTTTTAATTTTTTTTAATATTTTGTTTAATGATTTCCAGATCCCTTATAGCTTTGCTGGCTTCACCTTGCCTAATTCTAATTTTCAAAGTGTCATTTTTTTCTTTAATATTCTGGATCTCATTTTCCAATTGGTTGGCTTTCTTTTCATAATCTTCTTGAGTTTTTTTTTTGATTATTCATATATATTTTTTAGTTTTTCCTCAATTTCTCTCATTTGATTTTTAAAGACTTTTTAAAGTTCTTCTATAAATTCTTTTTGGGTAGATGACCATTTCACATGACTCTTTGTAGTAGAAGAAGGTTTCTTTGCTTCAGTACCTACTCTGAAGATGAACCCCAGTCTTCTCTATTCCCATAGGAATTATCTATGGTTGGATTCTTTCTCTTTTGCCTCTGCATTTTTTTTTAAATTTGTAATAGCTTAGTTTTTGCAATCTCATCTAGTCCTCAGCATGTTGAGTAATGCTTCTGACTTCAGATCCTCCTTCAGGTCTCCTCTCTGTCCTGGAACCTAAACTGAGACCTCCAGCCTCCTGAACCTGCCCACAGCTAGCAACATCCCCACCCCGCTGCTTCTGCACTCACTGGGTGTGTACTGGTTCCTTCTCATACCCACCCTGTCTCTCAAGCACAGCTGGGTCTGATGTTCATTGTTAACAGAGGTTCACTTGATCTTTTCAAACTCAGATGCTCAATTCCCCTTACTTTCCCTGGGTAAAAGTTCCTGAGGCAGGGGCTGAGGTAGCCTTCCAAGTTAGCTAACTCTAGAGTTTGTTTCTTGTTGTTTAAGTGGATCTATGACCTATCCTAGAAGTGTTTACTTTTCACAGGGAAAAAAATCTCATCCTGGGATTTTTCTTCAGATGTTTTCTGATTGTCCCAGGAGGACCTCTGTTCTACCCCTACTATTATTTATTTTAGCACTCTGTATTCCCCCTGAAGCACTATTTCATCTCCTTTCTGGGGCAAAATCTTGAGGACTTGGAATTTTCTGACCTATTCTGCCATGTTCCCCAAATCCTCTCTTATCCCCATGTCACTTTGATGAGAAGAGAGTCAAAGAGTTTTAAAGAGCTTATCTTTCAATTAGTGTTTGGGTAAATGTGTTAAAATCAGCTGATTGCTGCATCTGCATCACCCTGAAACAAGATTAAATAGATATGAATTCACAGTGGTAATGTGGAACTTTCTGAGCCCCCCCCCCAGGATGGCAGAAAAGGACTTCTGGCAACCAGGGGCTATGAGTTCTCCCTTTGTACTCTCCATACCATAGCCTACTTTCCCTTAAACTCTGCATTTACTCATGCAAAGAGTAAGCCACAGACTTTTGGAAGAATGTGTCCTACCAGCTGTTATTATTGTAAAAGCTACTTAAATGTGGAGCCATTACAGATCCCTCTCATTTCCTAGTGTTCTCTTCATCTCCCCCCCCCCAAAAAACTGCCTTTATTATATTGTATATACTTTTATATGTACATATTGTCTCTCTTTATTGACTGTAATACATTTCTAAGAAGCAGAGTCAAATTAGTTTTGGAGGGAGATACTGCATCACCTAGCAGAGTGCCTAGGAAGAAAGAGCCAGAGAAAGAGAGACAGAGACAGAGACACAAAAAGAAAGAGAGATTCAGTGAAGAGAAGGAAAGGGAAGGGAAGGGAAAAGAAGGAAGGAAGGAAAGAAGGAAGAAGGAAGGAGTGAAAGAAGGAAATAAAGAAAGAAGGAAAGAAGGAAGGAAGAGAACAAAATGGTGTCTAATGAAGTTTGGTTGACTGTTTAAGTGGTTAATGTGAATACCCAAGAAACTAAAAAAACAACTTCATGTTTAATAGATATGCATAGAAGAAGGGGGAAAAGCAGGTAAGTGAGGAAGAGAGAGCAAATACGAAAGCATTGCACAATATTCTAAACACAGTCTAAGAGATGTTTGAGTTAAAAAATGAACTGAGACTCACAAGGAACAGTAAGGATAGCATTTCTTTGAGATATATTGGAGAATAAGAGGATCAAAAAAGGAATAAGGACACCAATCAAGTGAATGAGACAATGATGACAGAAATTAGAGAAAAAGCAGAATTACTCAATTTTTTCTTTTTATTCTGTTTTCTCTGCCAAGAAGTATGACTTTTTTGGGTTAGAAAGCATAGGAAAAATGATTAATCAGGAATTGATATCCAAAATATGCTAGGAGGTAGTAAGATGGCACATAGTTGCCCTACATTGTGACAAATCAACTGCTACAAATAGAAATGGAACATATCCTGAAGTTCTGAAAGACCTAGTGAATGTAATTATTGATTGCTGAAAGATTGTGGATAATAAGAGATGATTCATAGGATATGAAAATGTCTGTTAGACAAACACATTTGCAACTGGTTGGAAGTCTTGGCCCAAAGAATATTCACTAATGTCTTGATGGTAACATGGAAAAAAACATTTCTAGTGTTATGTCCCAAGGATCTTTGTTCTTACTTATGTTGCTTTTATGTATGCCTTTTTTTAATATATGGCTCATGTATGACTTTAACGAAGGCGTAGATGGAAAGCTTATTAAGGTAGATGATGCAAAGCTGGAAAAATATAGCCAACAAACTGCATAGGGAAGCATTTATAGTTCTATAAAATGAATTTCTTTGTGTTTTGATTGATATGTCTGATATAACTCTGAAAAAGAAGAACCCTGGTCCAGGTTAAAGAAGATCAAATTAAATAGAAATATTTAAAATTATATGCTTGGTTCTACAAAATAAATTTTCTAAATCAAAGACTGTAAAGACACTAAGATGTGGGGCAGTTAGGTGACACAGTGGATAAAATGACAGGCCTGGAGTCAGGAATATTCCTGAGTTCTCATCTGACCTCACACTCTTACTAGTTGTGCAACTCTGAGTAAGTCACTTACCTCTGTCTTAGTTTCCTCATCTATAAAATGAACTGGAGAAGTAAGTTGAAAACCACTCTGTTATCTTTGTCAAGGAAACCGCAATTGGTGTCATGAAAAGTCAGACAAAACTGAAATGACTGAACAAGAACAACAACAAGGGCACAAAGACACAATGAAACATTTCATAGGTTAGGGCAGAAAGAGTTCGTGGAATTTATTAGACTGAAAATTCAATATGAATCAATCTTGTATATGGTTGCCAAGAAAGCTATTGTGATCTTGGCTTATAATTAGAAAATCATTGTTTCCAAGAACATAGAAGGGATAGTTAAAACAACTGTTGCTTCTGTTCATGGCTAGCATTTTGGGCCAATTACATTATGTAAAGAACAAACAAACAAAACTTTGTGGCCCCCAAAGTGAAATTCATAACGTGTCAAGAGAAACTGGCCTAGCAATAACTATAGGAGAAAACAAGTATTTTAAAACTTCATATCACATGGCTTCTGATAGGCAAGTGAATAAGACTGAGTGAATTAGGCCATTAGGAAAACTAACTTGCATAGTTTTTCAGTAGGTTAGTGATATTTTAGTAGGGTAGTGATATCCTGAATGGGAGATACCAGGATAAAGTGTTTATAGTACATTGTACAATGCTTTTAATGACCCAAGTTACTTCTTGATACAAAAATTCATTCTTTAATATAAATATCTTTCAGTGATGCTATTTTAAGTAACTGAATTCTGGAACACTGTGAAATCTGCAGAATCAAAAATATGCATGAACAAAATGTCCATGAAGGTCATGCTGTGAATAAAAAAGGATATGACATGTTATCTATAATGATATTCATTTAGGAAATGTATAATTAGAAAACTTCATAAAATTATGCAATTGAATCAAACTCACTGGGATGTAAATAAGTTGTTAAGATATCCAAATAATTGGACTCATAGTATTTACATCTGCTTCACCCTTCCTACTCCCATTCAACCCAAGATGACCATTTTGCATACAGTCTATATCCTGGATTATGCTTATGTGAATGTGTTTTCTTGCAGATTAACATTTCTTTATGAATTTCCATTTAATTAAATGCCAAAATACAAAAAAAGCATGCACATGTCATATAAAATCTCCATACTTTTCAGCAGATGGCTCTGTAATCTGCATTTCAATCCTTTTTGTTTTGTTGCACTTGGAAACAGCTTAAAATAGTGACTCATAGCTCAGAAGCAACTTCTTAAAATCAAATTTCTGACTTTGAGGATGTATATGCACTTTATTTTAAGGAGCTATTACACTCACCATAAATTTTAATAGAGATAATCAGCTATGATTTTTCCATGTGGATTGATTTAGAACCATGAAAATATCAGTCACTCCTACCATACAACATGTGAGAGGTTATTAGTAATTGTCCAAGAAAAACATTAGAGTTGGAAAGTGAAAAGATTTTTTCCCATCTTGTCTATGACTAAAACTAATGAGCAGACAATCTGACTTTAAGGACAATGAACTTGTTAGTTCATATTAAAAACTGATTCATCATTTTCCTGAAGCTTAAACTTGACTTGAATCATTAGTCATTCACAAAGTGAAATATGTGGTCATTTCAAGTTATTTTAATTTTAGGTTTAAAATGATTGGTTAATAATCATTTTGTTGGGCATATAATTTGCCATTTTTGGAAAATAGATAATTTATATTGTATATTGTTTCCATATTCTGACTGGTAGGCTGGGAGACAGAAGATACAACACTACTTCAAATTAAAAATAATATTAATAACCTGAGGCATACTGTCCCACAAATAAGCACATTGTTCAAAGGGGAGAGAAAAGTCATCAAATAATTGAGATGCAATGGCAGTGAGGATCACACACAACAAACACACATGGTTATGGCAACTTATAGCTCCAGAACTTCAGTACCTTAACACTGTATCTCATTTGAGAGAGTCTTCATGATGTTCATTGTAGAGTATTGCTTTCATGATATTAACAAATGGGTCACTCCGAGGCTAAACTACACAATCTATGGCATACAATTTGGTCACTTGGCTCTACTGGGTTTTTCTTATCATTAAATGGTGTCTCTATTGGAGGGATTAATCCACTATAAGCCTTAGCTCAGATATAAGGCTGTCTTCTCATAGGTCATGGCTAATTAAGGTTAAGAACAAATAAGTTGATCAATGACTGGAGCAGCTCATTACAAGGTGCAGCATCTATGCTGAATGAGTCAATCCATTGGATTCTCAATGCTCTCTTCTGCTCATTTTTGCCAACTGACTTCTGCAAAAAGAGAAGTCCCAACTAAAGGCCTATCTTCTGACAGAACTCTTTTCCAATCCTAGTGCCTTCCCTCTAAATTATTTTGTGGTTTTTTTTCTGTATAGAGCTTTTCTTAATACATTTATTTTCTTGTTGTCTCCCTCATTAGATTTTTTGAGCCATTGAGGGAAGTCACTGATTTGTATGAATGATGGGTAGCAAAGTGTGTAGTACACATTAGTTCCTTGATAAACATTTATTAACTGACTGGCTGACTCAGTCTTTGGTGGATTGCTAGAGTATTTATTATTTCTAGGCTCAAACTCTTCAGAGCCTTACTATTTCTTTTCAATGGAAATGCCATCAAGGAAAGGGCAATGATCCTTAACCTGAGATTGGCAGAAATATTTTTGGTTTTATTTCCTTATGAAATAGCTTTTTCAATTGGCCAATTCTTCTCAATTGCAAGCTAGGTTACTTCAATGAGAAATCTTATACTAACTTATAATAACCATCCAGTACATTTCCCAAATGAGTAGCTGTGAAACAAGGTGTACAGGCAGTCAGTGCCCTGGAGGTCCTTTATCTCTGCTCTCCTTTTCATGTGCAATAAACTGATTGACATCTCATGCCACTTAAAAGAAATATGTTTCAGGTATAAAACATGAAATGGACTTACCCTTACATTTCTTTTTATTTCTTTCAATTTTATGACTTTCAAATTTGATTAAATCTAGAATGCCTACCATGATGTAATATAAGATAACTTACTTTTATCAGACCTTAATGCTTTTACTTCTTTCGCCTAATCTTCCTACTCTCCTCTACCTCTGATCTTTCCTACTGACATTTATCAAAAATAACTTTTTTTGAGCTTTGCTACAACTATGTGATTATCAGACTTCTATCTGTAAATTGAGGATAACTTCCAGCTCTGATATTCTGATATTCAAATATTCTGTAAATATTTGGAAAATTCATACATACATATAAACATATACCCACAACACACAAAACATTCTCTCTCCTGTGATCCTGTCTAAGATAAGAGAAAGCATGCATTACTAGGAATGGGTTCAGTTTTTTTTAATTAATTTATCTATTTTTAGCTTTCAACATTCACTTCCATAAAATTTTGAGTTTCAAATTTTCTTCCCCTTCTTCTCCTACCCCCTCCTTAAGATGTCATACAATCTGATAGAAAATTTTTAGTTATGATGTAAAGAATAATTAGAAATAATGAGAGAAATTATGAGAAAGAAGAAACAAAACAAAACAACCAAAGAAAAAGAGAGCAAATAGTATGCTTCCATCTGCATTCAAGGACCAAGATCTTTCTCTGGAGGTGGATAACATTGTCCATTGTGAATCTTTTAGAGTTGTCTAAGATCCTTCCATTGCTGAGAATTAATTCTATCAAAGTTAATCATCTCACAATGTGGTTGTTACTGTGCACAATGTTCTCCTGGTTCTGATCATTTCACTCAGCAAAAGTACATATACTTCTTTCTAGGTTTTTTCCCCCCAATATGCCCTACCTTTTATCACTCCCCTTCTGTTATACCCTTATCCTCTTCCCCTTCTATTTTCTATAACCTATGACCTGGATATCTAATTTCCTAGTTGCATCTAAAAACAATTTTTAACATTCATTTTTAAAACTTTAGTTTCCAAGTTTTCTCCCTTCCCCCCTCCCCACCCACACTCATTGAGAAAGCAAGCAACTTGATACGGTTTATACAGGTGTAGTCATTCAAAACACTTCCATAGTCTTCATGTTGTGAAAAAGTAAGTATATTTCCCTTTATCCTATCCTGCCCCCTGTTTATTCTATTATCTCTTTTAACCCTGTCCCTCCTGAGAAGTGTTGCTTCTGATTACCCCCTCCCCAAATCTGCCCTCCCTTCTATTATAACCCCTCTCTCTTATCCCCTTTCCCCTTATTTTCCTGTAGGGTAAGATTGATTTTCATACCCAATTGAGTGTGTATGTTATTACCTCCTTAATCCAAATTAGATGAGAATAAGATTCACTCATTCCTTCTGACCTTCCCCCACTTCTCTACTGTAAAAGCTTTTTCTTGACTCTTTTATGTGAGATAATTTAACCCATTCTACCTCTCCCTTTCTCCTTCTCCCCATATAATCCTCTCTCACCCCTTAATATTATCTTTTAGATATCACCCCTTCATCTTCCACTCACCCTGTGCCTTCCACCTATCTATCTATCTATCCATATAATATTTACCCTACAACTCCCCTGATACTGACAAAGGTCTCATGAGTTACAAATTTCATCTTTCTATGTAGGAATGCAAGAAGTTCAACTTTAATAGGTCCCTTATGATTTTTCTTTCATGTTTACATTTTGATGCTCCTTTTGAGTCTCGTATTTGAACGTAAATTTTTCTATTCAGCTCTGGTTTTTTGATCAAGAACGCTTGAAAGTCCTCTCTCTCATTGAGAATCCACTTTTTCCCCTGAAGGATTATACTCACTTTTAGTTGTAATCCTATCTCCTTTGACCTCTGGAATATTATATTCCAGGCCCTCTGGCTCCTTAAAGTAGAAGTTGCTAAATTTTGTGTTATACTGATTGTGTTTTCACAATACTTAAATTGTTTCTTTCTGGCTGTTTGCAATATTTTCTCCTTGACCTGGAAACCCTGTAATTTGGTTACAATATTCCTAGGAGTTGTCCTTTGGGGATCTCTTTCAGGAGGAGATTGGTGGATTCTTCCCATTTCCATTTTACCTTCTGGTTCTAGAATATCAGGGCAGTTTTCCTTGATAATCTCTTGAAAGATGATGTCTGGGCTCTCTTTTTGATCATGGCTTTCAGGTATTCCAATAATTTTTAAATTATCTCTCCTGGATCCATTTTCCAGGTCAGTTCTTTTTTCCAATGAAATATCTCATATTGTCTTCTATTTTTTCATTCTTTTGGTTTTGTTTTACAATATCTTGATTTCTCATACAGTCACTAGCTTCCAATTGTTTCATTCTAATTTTTAAGGAAGTATTTTCTTCAGTAAGATTTGAACTTCCTTTTCCATTTGGCCAATTCTGCTTTTTAAGGCATTCTTCTCCTCATTGTCTTCTCAAAATCTTTTTTGAGCTCTTCCATGGTCTGGGACCAATTCATAATTTTCTTGGAGGCTTTGGATATAGGAACTTTGACTTTGCTGTCTTCTTCAGGTTGTATGTTTGGTCTTCTTCATCACAAAGTAATATTCTCTTGTCTGACATTTTTTGCACTGTTTGCTCATGATCCCAGCCAATTACTTGAGTTTTAAACTCTTTTTAAGGTAGGAGTTTGCTTCCAGTGTGGATAATGTACTATCCCAAGCTTCAGGGGTTTTGTGCAGCTGTTTTCAGAGATACTTCCAGGGACCTTAAAATTTTCAGTTCTTATAATGTGGTACTATCAAAGGCGAGGTGTTTATTCCTTTCCTGGCCTGGGCTCTGGTCTATGAGTGACCACAAGCACTCTTTTCTGCCTTGGAACTGTGAGGAGGATTCCCTCTCCACATCCACCACGAGTTCCACCATGCCAACTCTCCTCTTTACCCAAGGACTGCCACCCAGAACTGCAACCAGATGGAAGCACAGGCAAAGCAAGAGAATCCTGCTTCAGTGGCAGCAAAGAGATCCCTGCAATCCCCCTCTGATCAGCCACTGAATTCCCCCTCAATCTTTGGGCCAAGAGCTCTGGAACAGCCACTGTCCCAGGCTGTGCCAGAAATGGAGCCAGACCTAGCTCCTTTCTCACTGTGGTCAGACAGAGCTTTCCTACTGAGCTTCTAAGTTGTCTTTGGTGTTTGTGGTTTGAGAAGTCTCCATAAATATATGGAGACAAAGAGAATCTGATTGTGAGATA
Organism: Vombatus ursinus; assembly: GCF_900497805.2. Classification (NCBI taxonomy): domain Eukaryota; kingdom Metazoa; phylum Chordata; class Mammalia; order Diprotodontia; family Vombatidae; genus Vombatus; species Vombatus ursinus. Next base: position 9,990,415 of record NW_020954569.1, read on the forward strand.
GTGATAGACTCATCTGTCTTCTTTTTTTTTCCGAATACAAAACCAAAATACATAGACTTTTCTATTGAGCAAGATACATAACGTAGACTAGAAGAATCCTGACCATACATATTTAACCAATCTTGTTATCACTTAATTCATTTGCATTGTTGTTAGAAAAAAACTTGTGGAAGAAGTGAATTCCTCTCCTTCCTTTTCATTTTTTCTTACACTCTTCTATATGAACTCATCCTTCATATCCTCTCCAAATTTACCAATAATCACTTAATGGCTAAATCAAATGCTCTTTTCTCTGTCTTACTCTGTCTTGACCTCTTGGTAGATATTGCCACTGTCAGTCTCTTCCCTTTTCTTTCATACTCTTTCTTGTTTTTTTTTTATTTTATGACAGAAGCCTCACCTGATTATCCTCTTACTTGTCTGAGCACTCCAGTTTACAATGCATACTAAAGCAATAAAATTAAAGAAGGCCAGGAAAAAAAAAAACAACTTCAACTGTTTATTTGACATTGTGAACCCAATGTCCTATAAATATCAGAAATTCCACATGTCCCAAAATAATGTATTTTCTCCAAAATTCTCCTGTCTCTGAAATTTCCATATTACTATAAAAGACACCACCATCCTCCCAGCACCAAGGCTTCTTACCTTGGTGCCACCCTCAGTTCATTACTGTATCTCATCAGTACATCTCATATTTGCCCACTTTTCATATATGCCACACAGCAATCACCATTTTCCAGGGTCTCATCACCTCACACCTGAACTACTGCAACTAGTTACTTTTGGTCTATGTGCCTCAACTCTCTCCCTACTCCAGTCCATTCTCTAAGAAACTGCCAAATTGATCTTCTGAAAATTCCTGTCTGACCATGTTGTGCTTTTATTTAATAAATTCCAATGGCTCCCTATTAACTCTAAGATCAAATGTAAAATCCTCTGTGGCTTTTAATGCCCTTCATAACTAGGATCCCTCGTACCTTTTCATTTTTCTTATACATTACTTGCCTCCATGTACTCTAAAATCCAGTGATTTCAGCCTCTTTGCTGTTCTTCACACATAACACTCCATCTCCTGACTTGAGGCATTTTTCTTGTTGCCCTGTTTTTAATGACTGGAATTTTCTCTCATCATCTCCACCTCCCATTTTTTCTGTATTCCTTCAACTCTCAGCCAAAATTCTTCTTTCTACCTATGTGTTCCCAGTCTTCCTCAATTTTAGTGCTTTTCTTCCAAGATTATGTCATATATCTCTATTTCTATCTATATAATGGACATTAATATTGATATAGATGTATATATTGCTGTTACATAATTGTTTGCATTTTTTGGTCTTCCTTATCCATAAAATTGTGAGCTGGACCATGATAGGTCTTTAATAAGTGCCTGGTGATTCTGCTTGAGTTGGATCAGAGCTAGATTTGTTGTTGATTTGTTTCAGTTCCATTCAACTCTTTGTAGCTCCATTTGGGGTTTTCTTGGCAAAGATACTGGTGGTTTGTTATTTTTTTCTGCATGTCATTTTACAATGATGAAACTGAGGGAAACAGGATTAAGTGAGTGGTTTGCTCAGGGTCATGTGGCTAGTAAGTATCTGAGGCCAGATTTGAACTCATGAAAATGAGTTTTCCTGACTTCAATCCCAGAGTTCTATCCAATGTGTCACCTGGCTGCCCTCTAAGTTAATTAGTTATCTCTAATAGAAGGCTTTACTTTCTGACCAAATGTAGGAAGAGAAAATGAAGGATCTAACGCCAATCGGAGGATATCAAGTGTAGATTGTTGTTTTTTTTTGTTTTTGTTTTTTGCTTTTTTTTGACCTGGTATAGTGACTGCAACTGAAAAAACAAGTGCCATTCAGGCCTCAATAGAGTGATATTTTAGCCAACATAGCATAGCAAACTGAAGCTGAGGTAAGTGAACTAGACCCAAAAAGATGATTTTTCTAGCAGAATCTATAAACCTGTTAGATCAGTGTGCTCAACAAGCACATGCACACTATGAACCCAGTGAGCCTAGTATGGCCATCAAAGATGATGCATTCAACAAATAGGACCAGTGATCCCAGTCAAGCAATATGATCAGCAAAGATGCCATACTTAGCAAGAACTGGGATCCAGAGTATCCTTCCCTGGGTAGACCGAATGAGGGCAAAATAACATCACCAAAAGTATTAGGGGTTTCAGCTCCGTTATAGTTCAGTCACTACTCCACTAATATTCCATTCATGTTGAGACTTTTTTATGTGATACATATGCACAGTCAACTGTTTCTACTTATCTTTATTTGTGAAATATGACCTCTGTTGGAATTTCATTATTATTCTCTAGCTTTATGTGATTAATTTTACATTGCAAATCTTGGCAGAGCACTATCACTTCTTTATGTGACTTTGCTTTGAATTAATCTAATTGTGCCTTCTATCTAATGTGAGGAAAACAAAATAAATAAGCGAACAGGGCTTCATGAGGTATTGTGCCAAGTTGACATGGCCCCCCAGACTACCTGGAACTTCAAGTGATAATTCTGGGGACCTTATGTGTGAGAGATGGTCACCACAGGTGTTGCATATTTGTGTTTACTCACAAACATACATATATACGTCATACATACATGCATGTACACATTATATATACATGTGTCAATATATAGGTATCTATATTCATATAAAACATAAATACAGGCATATATATGTATGCACAAATGTTAATACCCTGATGTCATCAGTTCATAAACTCCTTCAGTCAATAATCTATATTATTATTCCATGTCAACAAGATAAGAAATGGTCAAAATGTTGATTTCATTATCACCAGTAATTGCTTGACCAATATGATGCAGAACTGGTAACTTCTTTGGACTATGACCTTTTTTATCCCTCTGCCTCTTTCCCCCCTTGTTTTTACCCCCCATAATCTCTTATTTGTTTTTATCAGGACCTGTAGCTAGTCTTTAACTCCATGCTTTCCCAGTTCATCATAACTATTTCAGTTCCATTTTATTTTCTTCAGAATCTTGACCTTCTTCTTAGCTGGTCTAATCTTACACAGACCTCTGCTTTTAAGTGCCTTGCTTCCTTGGTTTATAGTTATTTATTGATTTCTAATTTCTATTCTAGGGTTACATCTGGCTTCTCTCTTCCAACTCATTGTAGAAGTCAACCATAAACTATATTACATTGTCTCATATGAACCCCTACTGATGTTTGGAAATCATTTTCCTCATAAAGAGAAGCATGACCTACTAGACAAAGTGTTATTCTTAGATTTAAGAGCAATTGGGTTTTATTCCTATCTAATATATAAGCTGCACAATTGTGAATATAACTTAATTACTTTGATACTGATTCTTTCTCATCTATAAAAGAGATATTAATGATCCCTCCATAGTAAAAGAGCTATGATGTTAGATTGAGAAAATGCATATGAAATAAAAAATACATATTAAGTACTATAATTAGTATTTTATCATCTTATTTTTGATTGGTATCAGGCAAAAAAACATTCCTGTTGTAAGTTGCTATCTTGTTATTCTTTTACATTTAATCTCCATTGGGATATTGTAAAAATGAATAAAAATACTGCTTTTTGAATTAGAATATAAACTCATTCTCTGAAGGCTCATTGAAAAACTCTTCAGTAAAATTAATTGACATGACAATGGGAGCAACCTGTAGCTCATTCCATTCCAGAAAATTTTATTCTCTATTACATCTCTAAATTTGTAAAGCTTTAAGTAAATGTAGTTTGAAGATTAAAAAAGTTTTTTTATATCAAGATCCACTAAAAATATTTTTCTTAATGTTTGCCTATACGTATGTGTGTGTGCATATAATATTGTTACATCCAAGTGATCATAGGAATAGCTTAATTTGTGATAATGGTCAAGTTCCATTATCATTTTTTGTGTGAGCTCCCCAGAGTATTTTTAGGACTTCACCATATTTATATTTATATACTATATATTTATAGGAATATATGCACAATGCTTATCTATATATGTGTTTTCATACATATGTATGTGTGGGTAGACATTCTTATCACTGAATTTCAAAGAAATTCTGGAGACAATATATAAATTTATTGATGTTTCAAGCAAATCTGAACTTTTACTATTTTGAAAAGCTCTAACTAAATCAAAAAATAAATGCAGAGAGAAAATCAACTTAGCCAATTTTAATTGTTTACTATATAATTTTATTCCACCTCTTCTATTTCTAGCAATAAACTCTTTAATAATTCTTAAATCATGTTGTTTTGCTTTACCAAGTCTGGTGAAAGTGCATGGCTTACAGTTTTTCTTTTAAAACACAGATATTTTTGAAATGAAATATCTGATTTTATGTGCTTTGTGGTCTGTTGCTACTTTGCATCTTCATGAAAATAAAATGTGATTTTATATCTCATAAATTTAAACCTAGTTTTAAAAAATGATCAGAGTCCTGTGCATAATCCAGTGATATTAATTTGTAAGAATATATTTTCCTGTCTTCATTTTATTCTTTCAAAATAACACATTAAAACACAAGCTTTTTAGTTATTAAAAATTGTATGAATTATGGACCTATGCAAGTAAAATATGAAAACCTTTAGACCAGCTGTTAGCTAACATTTGAAAATCAAATGAAGTGAGTTTGGAAAATAATTCACCAGATGGAGAAAATATGTACACCTAGGGAATAACTGGTTCTTTTTCTGTCATTTTAACTTAGTATTAGACATGTGCTTATCAGAAAATAAATGCATGTCAATAGATAAAGCTTTTTCCTACATGTAACATTGGCAATGAGGTAATGCCATTAATTTTCTGGTCAATTTTTTCCTCCAATTCCAATAGGAAAACATGAATAGAAAGAAGGGAACAGAATTAACATCTTTTATTTCCAATCCAAAGAAACTATTTATAGGTGCTTATTATAAATCAAACTGTAAATAAACAAAAGTAGGCATTAATATTCAGGTAGGAAAAGCCAACACTTAAATAAACTCATTGTAATTCAACAAATATTTTAATGCATTCTCTGCAAGGCACTATGTAACTTGTTGGGGATACAAAAAGACTGAAAAATGGCACACTTTTCATTCTCAAGATATGTTACTTTCTGATAGAGGAGTGAATAACTTATAAAAACAATGAAGTAAATATTTGTTCACTTAAAGAGAGAAAACAAAAAATCAGTGCCTTAGGGGTGGTTTCATAGAAAAGTTGACAGCTAGTTTGAGTGTTGAAGGAATATAAGGATACAAAGTAGCAGAGTTAAAGGAGTACACATCTGGCAAGAGTGATGGCATGTGCTTATGGACAGAAAATAGAGGTATTTAAGTGTGCTCTGAGGAAGAAGAAAAAAAAACTAGTACTCCAGTATTGCAAGGAAAAAAATCAGGTGATATAAAGTTGTGAAAGTAGGTTGGCATTAAAGGGGGCATAATTCCTTGGCTAAGTTATTTTTGTTTTAATCAAAAGGCAATAGGGACACAACGATTTTTTTTTCTTAATCAGATAAATAGCATTGTTTAGAACTGTTTAAACAAGTGTGTTCATAACTATGTGAAGGTTAGCTTGGGGAAGGGGAAAAGAGATTAAATATGAGACTATTACAATAACCTAAGTAATAAATTTTTATGATTTAAACTAGAGAAGTTGGATTGAACATGACAGATGTTGTGGAGTTAGAATTGACAAAACTTTAAAACTGAATGGAGAAAATTGACAGGCATTAGCATAAAGTGAAAAGTGAAAACAAAATAAAACAAAACTCAGTTTATGAGACTGGGAACTTAGGAGGAAGGTGTTGCCCTCAACAGAAATAGGAAAGATTTTAGGTAATAGAAAAAGGAAAGGAAATGATTGGTTCAATTTTCAACACATTGAATTTGATATACTAATGGAACATCCAGGTAGAGCTGTCCAAAAGGCACCTACTTGACAACACTAAAATGAAATTTATGAAATATTTGGGGTTGATATATAAATATAAAAACATCTTGTAAAGAGATGACAATTATCACCAAGTATGGAGAGAGAGAGAGAGATGATGATGATGATGATGATGATGATGATGATGAAAGGTCCAGGGATATAACCTTAAGTACAACATGTCCAAAACTGACCTCATTATATTTCTCTGTAAACCTCCTCCCACTTACCAACTTCTCTATGACTGTTGTCAAGGTCACCACCAGCCTCCCAGTTCACCTGACTGGTAACCTATTTATTATCCTCAATTCCTTATGTCCTTTCAATGCTGCCTCATCCCTTTATCTAACATTTTGCCAAGGCCTGTAAGTTTTACCTTTGCAACATCTCTGGAATACACTACATACTCTCCCATGGTAATGGCTATCATCTTGATACAATCTATCATTGATTTATGATTAGACAGTTACAATAGTCTGCTAGTGGGTCTGCTGGTTGTGACTATGTCACACACACATCATCAAAAAACTTCAGTTGTTTCCTATCACGCCCATGATCACTTAAAAATCCTCTGTTTGGAATTCAAACACTTCAAAATTTAGCTTACCTCCTTCACCAGTCTTCTTTCACCTTGATTTACCACCATATTTATACTCTTAAATCTAGTCACAATGGCCTCTCTGCTATTCCAGTCTTTTGCCTCCATTTGTATTCCAAGGGCTTAGCACAGTGACTGGAACATAGTAGCCACTTAATAAATGTTTGTTGATTGACTGACTGATTGAATGATCTTGTGGCACAAACATGAGTAGAGGACATTGGATGTACACTGGGAGAAAACAATTGTGAAAGAGCAGTTTGACTGGTAAAAAGAGAACAAGGAAAGAGCAGTGTCATGGAGTATAAAAGAAATATAACTAGCAAGGAAAAAAAGGTAGTCACCATTTAGAAAAATTTTCCAAAAAAGTGAAAAGAATAAGGAAAGAATAGTTAATCAATTCTTGTATATGGGAAATACTAGGTATGCAATTTTCAATATAATTTGTGAGGCAAATCTTAATAATATAATAAATATTTGACAAAAAATGAAGTTACTAAACATATTAAAATATATTTTTATAAACTAAAATATATATATATTAAAGGTCTTCCACTGAATAGGAAAGAGATGTTGAATTTTCAATTATGAATGTTTATTCTATAATAGTTGGCAATACTAAAATATACATACATGTATATTATAGACATATATGTATAATATGTCTGCATATATATAAAGTTTATTGATTATCTTTGCATAAAGGTAATTACTATATTCTAATAAGCACACTCAAGATAATTGAAAATGAATAATTAGCCTGAAAAGTATTATTTATGTAATATAATATAGAGGCAAAATGCATATATGTATAACATAGTTATGTGCTTTGTAAAAAATCTCAATTCAATCCAACTGAACAAATGTTTATTAAGGATTTAGTATATGTCAAGTATTGAGGAAGTTTCTGGTACTATGGAAACAAAGTAAAATTTAGATTTTGCCAAAAGGAGGTTGCAATCTTTATGTTAATTCACTTTTCCTTAATTATAGAAATTATTTATCAATTTGATGACAACATGGCAATATTCAGCCCATCACATGGAAACTTTAGAGAAAGCTAATTCTAATTATTTTATTAGATACCTAAATCTTTTTAAACAGGGTAATACTTGGTTTATTTTATTTTATTTTACTTTTTACTTAATAGTACTTTTTTCCAATTACATGTAAAATTTGTTTTCAACATTCACTTTCATAAGTTTTTGAATTCCAACTTTTTTTCTCCCTCCATCCCCTCCTTTCCCTCCTTCCTCCCCAAGACAGAATGCAATCTGATATAGGCTATACATATACAATCATATTACACATATTTCCACATAAATCAGGATGTGAAAGAAGAATTAGAACAAAAGGGAAAAATCAAAAAAAAGAAAAAAAAAGAGAAAATAGAATGTTTTGATCTGAATTCAGATTCCATAGTTCTTCCTCTGGATGTGGATAACATTTTTCATCATGAGACGTTTGGAATTGTCTTAGATTATTGCTTTTATGAAAACAACTTAGTCTATCAAAGTTAATAAATGCACAATGTTGCTGTTACTCTGTACAATGTTTGCCTGGTTCTGCTCACTTCACTCAGCATCAGTTCATGTAGGTCTTTCCAAATTTTTCTGAAATCTGTCTGCTCATCACTTATTTTTAACAGTATTTTTTTCAATTACATGTAAAGAAAGTTTTCAACATTCACTTTTATAAGTTTTGAGTTCTAAACCTTTATCTCCTTTTCTCTTTCCCCTACCTCCTCCCTGAGACCTCCTTGAGACAGCAAGTAATCCAATATAGGTTATACATGTACAATCATATTTAACATATTCCCACATTAGTCATGTTGTGAAAGAAGAATCAAAACTGTCTGATCATCATTTTGTACAGAACAATAGTGTTCTATTACATTCATATACCACAACTTCTTCAGCCATTCATCAATTTATGGGCATACCCTCAATTACCAATTTTTGATGACCACAAAAAGAGCTGCTATGAATATTTTTGTATATGTGAGTTCATTTCCATTTTTTATTGTTTCTTCGGGATACAAATCTAGTAATGGTATCACTCTATCACAGGGTATGCACAATTTTATCATTCTTTGTATATAGTTCCAAACTGTACCCCAGAATGGTTGGATTTTATATTTTATTCTCTTGACTCTGCTTTCTTTATATTAAGAGCATTTAAAAAACAAAGTGTATTCTAAAACAAAGTAAAATATAGAAATTCTAAAGAGAATAGGAAAAGGCACACATAATAAATACACATACTAAGGCAGGTCTTTATCACTGAAAGGAAGCACGTTTCATATTTGAAAGCATTCTGATCCTAGAAAAACAAATATATCACATGATTACAAATGTACAAAAAATAGTCTCAGTCTATGACTTCATAATTATGAGGAAATTCTCATGTGACAATTCTTTCCACCTTTTTTTGTTTTTAGGCAATTGGGGTTAAGTGACTTGCCCAGGGTCACACAACTAGTAAGTGTCAAGTGTTTGGTCTGAGGCTGGATTTGAACTCAGGTCCTCTTGACTTCAGGGCTGGTGCTTTATCCACTGTGACACCTAGCTGCCCATCTTTCCACTTTTAAAGATTGAAAAATCACCTGTCACTTACAATGTTAGCAAGTTGCCTGAGGTATTGCAAGGTTAAGTCAATTCCCCATAGTTTTATAGCAATACTTATCAAAATACTAAAACATAGAAACTCATGTTAGCTTAGGTAACATTTCTTATTTAACAGGGAATTTAAAATTCATTTAATATATTGCAATTTTCTTCATTGATTCCAAGATGCATTGTTATGATGGGCATTTTATACCTTCAAAGACATCTAAGTCCTCAAAAAGAATCTGTATAATTCTTTGAAGTCATTAATATTTTTGGGACTCAGTTTCTGTAATGTTAAAATGAGGATATGAAACTAGGTAAGCTCTGAGGTCCCTTCCAGCTCTGAATCTATGATACTACGACATTTGACAGTGATTGCCATAGTTGTAATAATTGATCCCTAATCAGAATAAAATAATTCCAGAAATTTTCCTCCTCATTTTCCATCAGTAACTCTGATTGGTTTCAACTTCATGGAACATCATTTCTCTATACCAGGTATGCCCTTACCACAACCTCCACTTCAGCTTCCTTTTATGTGTTGTAATCTGCTTGAAGGCAGGGACTGTCTCTTTTGTTCTTTAACTCATTTGTATGCTAAGTACAGTGCCTGGCACAGAGAACATGCTAGATAAATATTTATTGACTTGAACTATTGAATTGAACTACTATTTCAAAACACTGTTACTGAACATATATACTTGCAATCATCAGTAATGATAAATATTTGTTAAAGAGTCATCCTGATTCCACCCCCGACCCTGACCAATCTTTTAGATAAAACAGTAGCTTTTGCAAATGTGTCTTGATATGGTGACTGCATAACAGAGGATCAAGAGAGAAGTTATCTCTATCAATACATACATATATTTCATATATATTTTATACATATATTAACCTTATCTCAAAGGGTCAAATGTATGGCATTCTTTCCTTATTAATGGGGATTTATTACATGATACCCAATGCTCATATGATAGGCAGATGTAATGAGAGCTGGCTTTGAAAAAGAAAGCATCAATTCCAATATTCTTAAATTCTCTGAAGGGAAAGAGAGACTCTTGAAAGAAGCTGACTTGTAGAGAAATAGATATTCTCTCTCTTGTCCCTATCACCAACTTGATATACTAGAGACTTCCGGAGAGTTTCCCTTTTGTTGAGACTTGGGACTCTTTCTATTGGTTGAATTGAGTTACCATGCTCCCAATGGGAGAACTGCTTCACTCTGTATTTTCTAATATATTCTGTTATGTAGACTTTAACTTATTTCTTTGTTGTTTAATAGGATAAAAGGGTTTGTTTGTTATTTGATATTTGTTTTCATTGTGGAATTGGCATCTGGTATAAAAGGGATCAAACCTTGACCATGAAGTTTAGATCGAATGCCTGGGGCTCTCCTTTGTTCATTAATGAATAGCACTAAGGAGTTGAGCATGAACCTTAAAGTTATTTCCCCTAGAAGCTGACCTAGGAATACCAGATCTCAAATTGTGTTATAAAGCAGCAATCATCAAAACTACTTGGTACTGGCTAAGAAATAGAGTGGTGGAACAGTAGAGTGGGTTGGGTACACATGACACAGTGGTCAATGACTGTGGTAATTTACTATTTGATGGACCCAAGAACTCCAGCTTCTGGAATAAGAGCTCACTATTTGGCAAAAAGTGCTGGGAAAACTGGAGAGTAGTGTGGCAGAAACTAGGCATAGAATAACATCTTACATTGTATACCTTAACAAAGTTAAAATAGGTACATAATTTAAATATAAAGGCTGATACTATAAGCAAACTTGGAGACCAAGATAGTTTATCTGTTAGATTTTTGGAAAATAGATGAATTTGTGACCACACAAGAGATATAGAACATTATGAAATGTAAAATAGATAATTTTGATTACTCTAAATTGAAAAGATTTTGCACAAACAAAACCAATGCAACCAAGATTAGGAGGGAAGCAGAAAACTGGGAAAGAATTTTTACAAACAGTGTGTCTAATGAAAACTTCATTTCCAAAATATATAGAGAACTGAGCCAAATTTATAAGAATACAAGTCATTCCCCAATTTATAAATGGTTAAAACATATGAACAGGCAGTTTTTCAGATGAAGAAATTAAAGCTATCTATAGTCATATGAAAAAATGCTCTAAATCACTATTGATTAGAGAAATGCAAATCAAAACAACTCTGAGGTACCACATTATACCTATCAGATTGGTTAACATGACAAAACAGGAAAATGATAAATGTTAGAGAAGATATGGGAAAATTGGAATATTAATGCATTGTTGGTTGAGTTGTGAACTGATCCAATCATTCTGGAGAGTAATTTGGAACTATACTCAAAGGGCTATAAAACTATTCAGACCATTTGACTCAGCAATACCACTTCTACATCTGTATCCCCAAAAAATCATACAAATGGGAAAAGGACCGACATGTGGAAAAATATTTATAGCAGATCTTTTTGTGATAGCCAAGAAGTGGAAATGGAGAGGATGTCCATCAGCTGGGGAGTGGCTGAACAAGTTGTGGTATATGAATGTAATTGAATACTATTGTTCTATAAGACATGATGAGCAGGAAGACTTCACAAAAATCTGGAATGACTTAGATGAACTGATGCTAAGTGAAGTGAGTAGAACCAGGAGAACATACACATTAACAGCCACATTGTGTGATGACCAACTTTAATAAACTTAGCTCTTCTCAGCAATGCAAGGATCTAAGACAACTCCAAAATACTCATGATGGAAGATGCTGTCCACATACAGAAAAAGGACTATGGAGTCTGAATACAGATAAAAGGATATTATTTGCTCTCTCTATGTCTCTCTCTCTGTCTTTCTCTCTGTCTTTGTCTGTCTCTCCTTCTCTCTCTGTCTCTCTATCTCTGTCTCTTTCTTTTCATTTTTTGCTTGTTTTTTTTCTTTCCTGTGGTTTCTCTAATTGGTTCTAATTCTTCTTTACAGCATGACTAATGTGAAAATAAGTTTAATATGAATGTATATGTAGAACCTTTATCAAATTGCATGCTCTCTTGGGGTAGGGGAAGTGGAGAGATGGGGAGAAAATTTGGGACTCAAAATCTTATGAAAACTAACAATAAATAAATAAATTCTTTAAAAAAGTTATTTCCCATAGGTTAACACTATTTTAAGGAGCAGATAGATATAATTCTGGTTTATTATTCCCTTCTCTCTGCAGAGACCAGAGTGACCAAGCTTTTAGTTCCAACCTCCTGCTTCCTCTCTTGGCAGGAATCATCCTCTCCATTTGGGAAGGGAACAGGGAGAAGATGCTAGAAGAAGATATCGATTTTTGCCTTCCTGCAAGTCATATGTAAACAAACTTATGGACATCCATAAACTTTGTTGACAAAATAGAACAGCATCAAACCAACACAACTCCTTTTTATTAATTTATTTTGATTTATCAACAATCACTTCCATAAGCTTTTGAGTTTTAAAATTTTCTCCCTCCCTTCTCCCTCCCTCCCCAAAATGGCTCACAATCTGATATGGGCTATATATATACACATTCCTATTAAACATATTTTCACATTAGTGATCTTGTAAGGAAAAATTAGAACCAATAGGAGGAACCATCAGAAAGAGGAAACAAAACAAACAGAAGAAAAAAAATAGCAAATAGTATGCTTCCATCTGCATTCAAACTCCATAGTTCTTTCTTTGGATGTGGATAGCATTTTCCATCATGAGAATTTTGGAGATGTCTTAGATCCTTGCATTGTTGAGAAGGGCTAAATCTGTCAATGTTAGTCCTTGCACAACATGGCTGTTACTGTGTACAAAGATATCCTGCTTCTGCTCACTTCACTCAGCATCAGTCCATACAAGTATTTTCAGGTTTTTTCTGAAGTCCACCTGCTCATCATTTTTTATAGTGCAATAGTTTTCCATTATACTCATATATCACAACTTGTTCAGCCATTCCCCAATTGATAGGCATTCTCTCAATTTCCAATTCCTCGCCACTACAAAAGACCTACTATAAATATTTTTGTACAGGTGGGTCCAACACAACTCTTACACACATAAATAAGTACATACACATATGTGTGCAACAGTTGTATGAGTATGTGGGTATGTACACACAAATGTTATGTCCCCTAATAAATGAACAGATCCTTGACTATCACATTTGTATTTTTCTCCCCTGTACCTGTAGGTATATAAGTTCCCAATGCTTATTGATTGACTTAGTGATTATCTAAGAAGAGTTTTGGATTGAAAAGTCGTCATGGCTGTTAAGCTTTGGAAATGCAAAAGTCATGTAGACAAAAGCATCAAACTTAAGGCCCACCATATGCAGCCTCAAAATTCCAGAGTAGAACCTTAATAATATTAAATGTAAATAAAAATACAATAAAATTTAGATAATGTTTATTTGTGGTTTCCTATATCAATATACGGGCCATGGTATTTGATTTTCATTTGAGTTTGAAAACTTTAATGTTAGTCATTTGGTAGTGTCATCTCACTATCATTTTTTCCCCTGCACATCTCTTAGAGACAGGAGAGAGGTGTGAAAGTTGACAAAGTTCCTTAAAGGAAAATAAAGAGAGGGTGAAGAAAAACCTCCTCTTTTCTCTCCTTTTAGACAATAAAAATTCCCCAGTGCCTAGAGGAGAAAAATATTTGGTGATATAGATATTATAAAGCTAAAAATTTCATTCCTTATCTGTCTTAGCCACAAGTTTAGTTTCAGAAGATAAGCACTCATTCAAATGGAAAGAATAGAGTGATGAGCTGTTTTTTTTTCAAGTAACTTTTCAAAATTACAAAATCCCTTGCCTCTAAGAGCTGAATAATTAGAGCTTAAAGGTAAAATGAAATGATGAAAAAGCAGGACACACATTGATTGAATTAGTAAAAGTCCAACATCTACAGCATCTAATTCTATTTATGTTCCACATCTTGTCACACAGTAATTCATCACATACCTTGGATATTATGACTACTGAATCATGTCTATTTGTTTCTAAATTGCATAATATGAATCTCTCAATGAGGTAAATACAGACATTCATGACTCATTAGATAATTTGCTGGATACAGTTTATTTTGTTTGCCTAGAAAGGCTGCTTATATATTGTTGGTAGAGAAGGGGGCACAATCCCAATGAATCAACAGTGTCAGTAATAGAATTCATACAGTTTCCTATCAGTAATATTTGATGTTGTGATTGAACAGATTTTTCTTGATGGCAATGTGAAATAATACAATAGTTTTCAATGAATATATTTCATGTAGAATCATTATTTATTTCCCCCTTCAATAGTACATGTTTTATAGTGTAAAGTATTATGAGAATAATTTGCAAAGATGTCTAACTGAGGATTAATGTTATTTCACAAAAAATAGCTGTTTTAGCATTTCTATGTTCCTCAGAATTATTTTTCTGTGCAAAGTTTTAAACATGTAACATAAACATAATTTGCTTTAAAATTTTGAAAAAGCAATGAAATAATTTGTCATAATAATATGATGAATTACTAAGTAATATGTTAAAGAAATAACAATGATTGTAAAAGTTGAATAGTCCATAAATTGTGCTTTTAAACCTCCTTTTACAAGGTGTGAGTTTTTTTCTTTCATTTTAAAAGCTTTTTTTCAAAAGACTCGTAAGCTAATCAGTGGGACATTCATGCTCTTAGAAGCAAGAGGTTGTGAGGCTGTAGTCCTGAATACAAAGTCTGTATAAGACAACCCTGATGGTAGCAGTGTCTGATTAGGGGAATTAAAGGACAGAGTTAAATAGAGGCCAGCCCATAGAGAATCAAGGGAATCCGGTAAGACTGCACATTAAGGGAGAACTAGGAACAAAAAGAGAAATGACCAAAAATAGTGGAATTAATCTTTTACTTTGAATCAGAAACCCTGGGCTGGAGTCCTAAATCCTTGATTAAGTAGCTATGTGACCATAATAACAGCCACATTGTGCAATGACTAACATTGATAGACTTAGCTCTTCTCAGCAATGCAAGGAACTAAGACATCTCCAAAGGTCTCCTGATGGAAAATGCTATCCACATCCAGAGAAAGAACTATGTAGTTGAAGACAGATAAAAGCATACCATTTGCCCTTTTTTTTCTTATTTTGTTTTGTTTCTTCATTCTTATGGTTCCTTCTATTGGTTCTAATTCTTCCTTACAACATGAATAGTGTGAAAATATGTTTAATAGGAATGTATATGTAGAGCCTGTATCAGATTGCATGCCATCTTGGGGAAGGAGGTAGAAAGGGGGCAGGGGATTTAAAACTCAAAAACTAATGGAAGTGATTGTTGAAAACTAAAAATAAATCAATTAATTAAAATAATCTTTGGAATTGAATGTGTGACATGGGAGACACTGTCACAGGACTACTGGACATGGCAAGCCCACATCAGAAAAAGTGCTCTGCTCTATGAGCAAAGCAGAATTGAGGTAGCTCAAAGAACATGTGAGATGCTCAAATTTAGAGAATCCACCTCAAAAATTCAAATGGGTTTTTTGTGCCCAACCTCTGGTAGAGCATTCTGAATTCATATTGGTCTGATCAACCATATTTGGACACATTGCAACTTGACTTTATCATAGTAATATCATTTTGGTCCTCCTGGAGAAGGAGGGACAGCAACCATGGGACCTTGGTAAAATCATTGCCCTATTTGGGCCTCAATTTCTTCAAGTACAAAATGATGAGTTGGACTAGAGAATTTCTAAGGGTTTTTTTGTTTTTTTATTTTTAACAAAAATTCTGTCAACCAGAGCCATGAAATCAATTCATGAGGAAGTCTGTTGCAGTACAGATGAGAATATATGATCTAATAATAGTTGTCATTTCTGACTTTCCTTTGTTGTTAGTTTTAATGCTCATAGAAACTTTTGTTAATTTATCTTGCTGGTATTGGCTAGGGATAGGAGGTTACAAGTGATAGGCAATGTGCTAAGACATTGATCACAGACTCTTTGGTATTGGAGGGGCTTAATTTGATTTATTTTTTCTATACCTTATAGAAAAGAAACAAAAAATGTATTCATACAAACAACAAATACAATGTAATAAATAATCAG
This sequence comes from Vombatus ursinus, assembly GCF_900497805.2. Classification (NCBI taxonomy): domain Eukaryota; kingdom Metazoa; phylum Chordata; class Mammalia; order Diprotodontia; family Vombatidae; genus Vombatus; species Vombatus ursinus. Next base: position 10,006,620 of record NW_020954569.1, read on the forward strand.
CAGGTGATAAACATTTTGCTCTTTAAATTTGGTTAACTGTGAATTTTTTTATATGCAAGCATTTAGTATAAAATGAGAAAAATTAAAAAATAAAGAAAGAATGTCAGTTAACATTTTACTAACAATAACAAAAAAAAGTGAGCAAAGTAATACGGGTGCCTACCAATATGCTGCTTCATTTTTTCTAATATCTTAATAAGAATGGTCTATGGAAACAAGAGAGCATCCTCTTGAAAGCACAGGAAGGGAAGTCACAGCCTTTTATTTTTTTCTAAAGCAGAATATACCTTTATAATCACATTACTAAAAGATCTAGGCAATATAAAATCAAGTCGGTTCCATTATTTATTGATTTTTAAAGAATATTTGATTTAGTAGAACACTAATCAGTCTTGAACACTCTGATCAGACAAAATGTTGCTCATTTGTACAAGATTCTGTTCGTTCCTTATTGTTCGACCTTTTAACAACAACGATGATGATGACAATAATGATAATAGTGTTTATGTTGCACTTTAAAGCTTACAAAACTTACAAATATTATCTCATTTTAACCTCATGACAACTTCAAGAAGAAGGTGTTATTATTTTTACCATCTTACAGGTGAAGAAACTGAGACAAAATGTTTAAGTGACTTGCCCAGGGTCTCTAAGCCAGGATCTGAGGCCATATTGGAACTTAATTCTTTCTGACCCCATGACCAGCTCTCTGTCCACTGAGTCACCTAATTATAACCCACTTCAGGCCATAAGCATAATAAGAAATGACACAGTGTTTGAAATTACATTGGAACATTGTTGTTCTTGGTAGCATAATGAATAACTGTTATACATATGGGAAGAAACTGAGATAACTACTAATCATTTTTAAATTGTCTGGGAGGTTTTCAAAAAATTGAATTTTTGAGTTTCAATAAATAGAATATGCTTAATCAACTTCCTGGGTAAATATATTTATCAAATTCTATTGCCTGTTACCTTCTTTTAAAATGCTCTTGCCTGCATGTGTGTCCTGTCTAACCCACCTACTACCCTACGCAGTACCAATCTTCACTACTACTAATACAATACAATGAAATAAAGTAGTGCATATAATGTAGTAGACAAAATTATTGTTAGTTAGTGGAGTAATATAATATCAACAATGTTATGAGAGGAAAAATGATATTGTGGGAAGAGTACTAAATCTGGCATGAGGAGCTGTCTGGGTTCCAATACAACACAGAAGCTTTGAAACTGTGTGTCTACAACCTTGTCATCAAACGCACAGCTTCTATTTCTATTTCTTCATCCATCAAATGAGAATTCAATTCAATACAATATTCATTTATTAAGCCCTTACTAAGGCTTATATGTCATGCATACATTGGGATGAAAAGAAGAATAAGTGAATCAGTACCTGTCCTTTCTTCAGATATTTGTATTCTGCTTTGGTGGATGGAGGCCATGCTCTCAGATATATCAAGATGAGGTAATTTGGGAGCCTACTGGAGGATGTGATGTTTGAGTTGTGCTTTGAAGAAAACTACATATTTTGGGAAAATTTATGCTTCACTTGTATCCATTAAATTTCAAGAGAACTAAACGAAAGTTTCTAGCACATTTTCTACCTTGTATTGGATTTGTAGAAAAACTTGGAAATAATCCCAAAATTAAGAAGTTATAGATGAGTAATGGTCTCTATATATGATTTTTCCTTTTTTAAAAATTCTTTGGAATACAGATGTAGTAGTGGTATTACTGGGTCAAAAGGTATGTATAGTTTTACAGCTCTTTGATCGTAATTCCAAATTGCTCTCCAGAATGGTTGGCTAAGCTCACAACTCCACCAACTGTCCATTAGTATCCAGATTTTCCCACATCTTCTGCAACATTTATCATTTTCCTGTTTTGTCATATTAGCCAATCTGATAGGTGTGAGGTGGTGGCTCAGAGTTGTTTTAATTTGTATATCTCTAATCAACAGTGATTTAGAGCACTTTTTTTCATATGACCATAGATAGCTTTGATTTCCTTCTCTAAAAACTTCCTATTTGTGTCTTTGACCTTTTATCAATTAGGGAATAGCTCTTTTTAAAAATAAATTTGACTCAGTTGTCTATATATTTGTGAAGTGAGGACTTTATCAGAGGAACTTGCTGTAATTTTTCCACAGTTATAGCTACTAAATGTATTTCCTCTATCCATTTCCTCCTCAGTTTTTCATACCTTCTCTCTCCTTCTACTCTGTCCACTCTCAAAAAAACTTTGCTTCTATCACCTCTCCTAATCCATCTTCCCTACAGTCACCAACCTCTTCTCTTATCTTTATCCTCTTCTTAGAGTAAGATAGATTTTTATGCCCAAATGAGTTTTTAATGTTATTCCCTCTTTGAGCTAATTCCAATGAGAACAAGGTTTAAGTGCTCCCACACACCACATTTTCCCTCTCACTGTACAAGCTCTTCCTTTAATGCTCCTTTTATGTGAGATAATTTACCCCATTCTACCTCCCACTTCACTTTCTGCCAGTGAATTATTCTTTCTCACCACTTAATTTTATTTTTTAGATATCATCACATCATTTTCAAGTCACACCTATGCCCCCTGCCTATATATTGTCCTTTTACATTTCCTAATTATGAGAAAGTAACAGGAGTTACAAATATCATCTTCCCAGGTAGGAATGTAAGCAATTTAATCTTATAGAGTTCCCTATTTTTGCTCTTTCCTGTTTGCCTTTTTATGCTTCTTTTGAGTCTAATATTTTAACCAAATTTTCTATGCACCTCTGTTCTTTTCATCAGGAATGCATGAAAGTCTTCTGTTTTGCTGAAAATCTATTTTCTCCCTGAAATGATTACATTTAGCTTTGCTTGTTAGGTGATTCTTGGTTGTAATTCTAGCTCCATTGCCCTCCAAATTATTATATTCCCAGTCTTCTGATATTTTAAGGGAGATGCTGCTAAATCTTGTGTCATCCTGATTGTAGCTCCCTGATATTTGAATTGTTTCTTTCTGGCTATGTGCAATATTTTCTTCTCAGCCTGAGAGCTCTGGAATGTGGCTATAATATTCCTGGGGATTTTCATTTTGGGATCTCTTTTAGGAGATGACTGGTGGATTATTTTTTCAATTTTTATTTTACCATCCAGTGCTAAAATATCAGGGCAGTTTTCCTTAAAAATTTCTTGAAAGATGATGTCTAGACTTTTTTACTGTTACTTTCACTTAGTCCAATAATTTTTAAATTATCTCTCTTCTACCTATTTTGCAGGTTAGTTTTTTTCAATGAGATATTTTATACTTTCTCATATTTTTGTCATATTTTTGATTTTTTTTATTACTCCATGATGTCTCATGGATTTATTAGCTTCCACTTGCATAATTCTAATTATTTTTTTTCTTCATTGAACTTTTGTACATCTTTTATCATTAAGCAAATTCTACATTTTAAGAAGTTCTTCTCTTTAGTGAATTTTTGAATGTTTACTTCCATTTGGTCAATTCTGCTTTTTAAAGAATTCTTCTCTTCATTGGATTTTTGTGTCTTTTTTGCTCATTTGGTCTGTTTTGGTTAATAAGGCGTTATTTTCTTCAGCATATTTTTTGTGCTTTCTTTACCTAGATGCTGACATTTTCATGATTTCCTTTTCTCACTCTCAGTTCTTTTCCAAAAATTCCCTCTATCTCTCTTATTTTATTTTTAAGATCCTATTGACTTCTTTTTGGATTTTATTTTGGAGGGGGCAGAGACCAATTTTTGTTTTTCTTTTAGTCTTTGGATATGGTAAATTTTACTTTGTTGTCTTTTCTGAGTTTGTTTTTTGATCTCCCCTGTCACCATAATAACTTCCTATGGTTAGGATCTTTTTTATGTAGTTTGTTCATTTTCAAACTTTTTCTTGACATTTAGCCTTTTTAAAAAAATAAACCTGGGGGATGGAGCCAAGATGGCAGAGTAAAAGCAGTGACTTGCTTGAGCTCTCCCCCAAACCCCTCCAAATACCTGTAAAAAATAACTCTAAACAAATTCTAAAGCAGCAGAACCCACAAAAAGACAGAATGAAAGAAATGTCCAGGCCATGAAAATCTGGATAGTGGATCAGAAAGGTCTATCATGCAGGAGTGGGAGCAGAACACAATTCAGCATGGGTGCACAGGCAAACCAAGCCTCATTGAACTTAGAACTGCTCTTAGGGGACTGAATCATGGGCAGCTGTGGTGCTTTCCAGACTTCTTAACCCACAAATGCCAAAGAGAACTTAGAAGGTCAGTAGGAAAAGTCTGTGCCTGAGGTGAGAGAGAAGCTCAGTCTGAGCCCCAGTTCTGAGCCCTGGGATGGTTGTTTCTGGAGCTTCTGGACCATAGACTGAGGGCAAATTGAGTGGCTAATCAGAGGAGGATTGCAGGGATCTCTTTGCTAGCACTTATTTTGCACATGCTTGGATCTGGGTGATGATCCTGGAAAAAGGAGGACAGCTGGAATGGTGGAACTTGTATTGACAGTGAAGAAAGAATCCTCCTCACAGTTCCAAGGCACAAAAGAGTGCTTATGGTCACTCATAGACCTGAACCTAGGCCAGGAAATAAATAAACACCTTGCCCTTGATCATACCACCCTTGAAGAACTGAGAACTTACAGAAGTATCTCTGAAAACAGCTGCACAAAACCTCCAAAGACCCCTACCTTAACAAAGAGTTTATAACTCAAGTAGTTGTCTGAGATCATTAGCAAACCAAAAAAAAAAAAAGGCAAACCACAAAATCTTTCTTTGGTGACAAAGAAGATCTAAACATACAACCAGAAGAAGACAATAAAGTCAAAGCTCCTACATTCAAAGCCTTCAAGAAAAATATGAATTCGTCCCAGGCCATGGAAGAGCTCAAAAAGGATTTTGAGAAGCCAATGAGGAGAAAAATGCTTTAAAAAGCAGAATTGGCCAAATGGAAAAGGAACTTCATAAGCTCACTGAAGAAAATACTTCCTTAAAAATTAGAATAGAACAATTGGAAGCTACTGACTTTATGAGAAATCAAGACACTGTAAAAAAAAAAAAAAACAAAAGAATTAAAAAATAGAAAATAATGTGAAATATCTCATTGGAAAAACAACTGACCTGGAAAATAGATCCAGGAGAAAGAATTTAAAAATTATTGGAGTATTTGAAAACTAGGATAAAAAAAATACTAGACATCATCTTTCAAGAAATTATCAAGGAAAACTGCCCTGATATTCTAGATCCAGCAGGCAAAATAGAAATGGAAAGAATCCACCAAACACCTCCTGAAAGAGATCCCCAAAGAAAAACTCCTAGCAATACTATAAATTCCAGAGTACCCAGGTCAAGGAGAAAATAATTCAAGCAGCCAGAAAGAAACAATTCAAGTATTGTGGAAACACAATCATGATAACACAACTTCTAGTAGCTTCTACATTAAGGGACCAGAGGGCTTGAATATAATATTCCAGAGGTCAAAGGAGATAAGATTACAACAAGAATCACCTACCCAGCAAAAGTGAGCATAATCCTTCAGGGGGAAAAACAGATATTCAATGAAATAGAGGACTTTCAAGAATTCTTGATGAATAGACCAGAGCTGAATAGAAAATTTGACTTTCAAATACAAGACTCAAGAGAAACATGAAGAGGTAAACAGGAAACAGAAATCACTAGGGATTTATTGAGGTTGAATTGTTTATATTCTTAAATGGAAAGATGATATTTGTAACTCATGAGACCTTTGTCAGTATTAGGATAGTTGGAGGGAAAAATTATATGTATGTATATAGAGATAGATAGAGGGCACAGGGTGAGTTGAAGATGAATGTGTGATATCTGGAGAATAAAATTAAGGTTTGAGAGAGGATTTTATGTGGAGAAGGAGAAGGGGAGAGGTAGAAAGGGGTAAATTATCTCCCATTAAAAAAACAAGAAAAGGCTTTTACAGTGGAAGGGAAATGGGGGAAGGTGAGAGGGAATGAGTGAATCTTATTCTCATCAGATTTGGCTTAAGGAGGGAATAACACATATACTCAATTGAGTATGGAAATCTTTCTTACCCTACAGGAAAATAGAGGGGGGAAAGAGACCAGAGAGCAGGGAGATGATAGAGGGGAGAACAGATTGGGGGAGGGGGTCATCAGAAGCAAACACTTCTGAGGAGGGACAGGGTCAAAAGAGAGAATAGAATAAATGAGGGGTGGGATAGGATTAAGGGAAATATACTTAGTTTTTCACAACATGACTACTGCGGAAATGTTTTGCATGACTACACATGTATAACCTAAATTTTGAGTGGCTTCCCTTCTCAATGAGGGTGGGTGGGGAGGGAGGAAGGGAGAAAATTTGGAACCTAAAGTTTTAGAAACAAATGTTAAAAAATTGTTTCACATGCAAATGGGAAATAAGATATGCAGGCAATAGAGTATAGAACTATATCCTGCCCTACAGGAAAATTGAGGAGGAAGGGAATAAGAGAAGGGGGGGGAGAGATAGAAGGGAGGGCAGATTAGGCGAAGGGCTATTCAGAATGCATGCCATCTTGGGGTGGGTGAAGGTCTAGATGGGGAGAAAATTTGGAACTCAATACCTTCTGGAAGTGAATATTGAAAACTAAAAATAAATAAATTAATAAAATGAGGAGGGAGAGAAGAAGGAAGGAAGAGAGAAGGCAGGAAGAAGCCAAATGAATGGCAAGGGGTGATAAGAAAGACCAAATGATGAGGAAGAGGAGGAGGAAATAGGATTTCACAAAATCACCTACACTATTTCTCTTGGACAAAATTCAGCAGGGCTGGGGACCGTGTGCCCAGATAGAGTCAGGATTTGTTGTTGTTGTTGTTCAATCATTTTTAATTATGTCTGACTCTTCATGACCCCATTTGGAGTTTTCTTCTCAGAGAGAAGTAACTTCCTTATTGTTGGGGCCAGGGAGCGAAGGCTGCAGAGCCCAAGTGAAATACAAGATTTGGAAACACATACTATGAAGATGGAGGTCCTTACAAGAGAAGGAAGTAGGAAAAACCCAAATCTATCTTGGGCCCCAAAGAGAGTTTGGAGAGAGTAAAGGAAGGTGGAGACCAAGAACCCCTTTACCCTACATTGTTCAATTCAATCTGTGACTAACCACTAAATTGGGGAGAAAGAGTCTGAGAAAGGAAGGAGATAGGAGACCACAGGAGTTCTCTCTTCCAATTACTGGAAAAGAGTGAAAAGCACCGAATGAGGGGAGAATAAGAAAGATGATTAAAAGGTATACGAATGCTGATGCTTCCACCTCTGTCCTTGCTGTTTCAGAGGAGGCATTAGGGGCTGATATGATCAGGCACTGATATGGTCAGGAGGGAGATCATAAAACCTGCAGATTAATGTAGGATTGGAAATCTGTATAGAAATTTGTATAGAAAATATACAAACTTCCATGCCAAAAAAAAAATAGACTCTACTCCCAGGGTGAAGAGGGGACTGTTTCACACTTCGGGGTTTTTTTTTTGTTTGTTTCTTTGTTTCTTTGTTTGTATTTGGTTTTTTGTTTGTTTGTTTGTTTTAATGTAGCTGTTTTTAGAGGTAGTTCTGAAGTCTGTAAGCTTTCATTACTTCCAAAGTGCTATGATCCAAGGAGAAGTGTGTTTCCTAAGGGATCACAATTTTTCTTTTCTGCCCTTGAACTGTGACCATGATCCTGGTTCCCCAGTGGCCACAAGCTCTGGTGTGTCAGTGCTTCTTGCTCTGGGACAACAACCCAAGACTGTGTCTGCATCTGAGTATGAGCAATGAAACAAAGTCCTGTATCCTCTGTCATCAAAAGAACCCATATTATGTCCTGATCAGTTGTCTGTCCACCTTGCCTTCTGTTGGCTGAGAGCTCTGGAAGTAGACATTGCTGCTGCTGCTTATTTGATCACCTCAAGACCTGATGATAGTTTCCTGCTGCATGGCCTGTACTGGGGCTTCCTTTACTGGACTACACATAACTCTCAACCTGGTGTAATAGACTTTTCCTGCTGACTTTCTAAGTTGTCTTGGATTGGATAATTATTTCACTCCATCCTTTTTTTTATGCTTTCTCCTGCTCCAGAATTAGTTTTGAGTTGTTATTCAAAGTTATTTGGAATCTGAAAGTTATTTGAATCTGGGAGAACTCAGGCAAGCCCTTACTTTTCTTCCACCATCTTGGCTCCAACCTCAACGTATTAATCCTATAAGGCTTAGTTACATTATTATCTTATTGCCCTTTCCACAACCCCTACCCACATATTCTAGAAATTGTAGAATTGCTTCAGCAGTTCAAAATTCAATACCATTCATCCTAGCAAATTAAAAACAATCAAATAAAAATACAATTTACATAGAACATGATGCTTTTTGGGAAAGGTGTTAGATATGACACTATCTAAATTTATGGACCGTAAAATACAGGTATGCATAATGTTATCCCTGAAAACCAATGAACATTCATAAAATATCATTTATAATATAAAATAATATGTGATAAGCAAATGAAGGGCAAAGCATGTCCTTTTTTGATGTACAAGATAATTATCCATATCAATGAAAGTTTCAAGGATATTTTATGGCTACGATAAAACAAAAAAACAAAATTTAAATCTCTCACAGTGAATGTAAAGTCGGTTCATTATTTCAATAAAAACATAAGGCATATGAACCCTCCATATGTGTTTTTTTAACTGATCATTTAGAATATACCTCAGTAAAAGAATTTACATGAAATCTTTAAGTCTCACATATTTCCTTTGCCATTAGAAGATATTTATAGTGAAATTTCCCACTTTAATGTGGTAGACTAAACTGAGTGTTCATTACCAAGTCTTGCTGATTTAGTTTTGAAGACTACTTGAAGCACATTATATGACAGATGTCTCCTTAGGATTTTCACACAAACATGTTCTCTATTTTAGGAAGCTCCCAGTGATCCCAATACATTTCTATAAATAAATATGTAAATATATTTATATAAATTATACATAGTCTGTATTTTTTTGAAGTCAGTGAGTGATTCATAGTCATTTCTTGATAAAATACATACTGGTGTGAGCCAATAACCTGCAAGTGCTTATAATGGAAATGCTTAGAGTGTTATTCTTTTTAAGCAATGTAATGAAAAATAAGAAATCATATGGCTAAAAGCATGCAAAATGACTTTAAAATAACTTTACTATCCATAAGGATAAATAACTAATTTGAAATAAAATAAATATTTCCCATGAAAAACCTATATGATATATAATAAATTGTAATTATACTCATTTTATTTATAAAATAAATATATTTTCAAAAGATTAAATCATTCTCATTATAATTATGTATATCCTTAATTATTCTTTTTTATGGTTTAGCTTAGTTTTTGCTATAGGCCATATATTATTTTCAAAGTCAATATGATCCTTAAGGCATTCATTATAAATAACCTTTGGAGAGCAGTAATGCTCTCAGATTTTATATTTCAGATGTTTATATTTCAGATATTTCAGTGTAAATGCAAACTTCTAAGAAATAGAATATTAATCTAAGCATATGGTCTAAGTGATTATTTCTTTATTGAAACAAAGAAGCAATAGGTTTATAAGTGTTTTAAAATTAATAGTAACCCTGGAGAGTCATAGATTTTGACATTTTTTGGATGCACATAATTTGTAAACTGTGGCAACATGGATACTTACGAGCTTTCCAATTTGTACTTTAACTCATATAATAAATTCTATTCAAATGAAGAGTAATAAAAATATTGATAACATTTTGATACTTTCAGGTATAACAGCCTAGTAGGGGAATGACACAAATACAGAAAATACCCAAAAAAAGGTTACATTTGAGTTGCACTTTAAAGGATGAGAAAGCATAGATCCAAGTCAGAGGGAGCATGAAAAGAAAATTTACCAAAGCAGAAAAGCTTAGGGCATATTCTCTGTCATAGGACTGAGAAGATGTGAGTGTGGTGTGAAAATGGTTTCCTTGATATAAAGGAGTATGGGATATAGGTGCAAAAGTAGATTGGTACCTGACTGTGAAAAGCCTTGAAGTACTGACAAAATAATTTAACGTGGTAGACAATAGAAAATCACAAGATGTTTATGCACAATTCCAGGATCACATGAATATCAATGGAAGAATATACTGATAGTACTAAGAAACACTATTATAACACTGATCATTCTGATAATCATATATAAAAACCACTAACATTTTTATAGCACTTACAGGTTTGCAAAATGTTTTACATATATGATCTCTTGTAATTCTCAAACAGTTATGTGTTGGTAATAAAATATCTGTGCATTACTCCTAAAGCCCTCTATCTTTGTGGCATGCTAAATATTCCATATATGTGACTTTCAGTCAGCTAATTCTATGCCTCTGCACAACCTGGCCTCTTCGGATGCTCACTAACCCTGGAATCAGTTGTACTTGACAATAATATTTGAGCTAACAAATAGTAAGAATTGTAGGTTAACATGCATCTATGAATATTCATTTGAATGTTGTTGCTATAAATTTTAAGTTCCCTTTTCAATGATCAATAAGTGGTATTCCACTATCAGTATTACCAACATACTTTTCATTGATAATGACTTTTATATACCTTCTCACATTAAATTTTTTGAATAACATGCTATATCATACTAATATCTGCCATGTGATGTTTCTTGCTACCCTGGATCATTTCTAAGCTTGAAATCTCTACCTGCCCACCCACCTCCACTGCCATATAGTAATGTTTTATGATTACATGCAGGCACAGCCTTAGGAGACTACTGGTGTTAAAGAGATGAAGTTTTGAATTGGCAAGCAGTTTGTGTCAATTTACAAATTCTCATTTATAATCTAGACCAAAATTATCCTCACACTTAATGTTGACTAAAATTTTCCATCTGCCACTATTGTCTGAATATATCTGTAGCAAAGGGTGGTGTCAAATGTGACTCCCAGTGAGGAAAGAATATATTTCTCTAACATTTCCTCTCTAAATTTTTGACACATTGATTTTAATTCCTGCCATGGGAAAAGTATGAGGTTAGAGTTAGAATCTGTGCCACTATACTTTTTTTTTTCCAGAAAGAAGGGGAACTGGGCTAGAATTATATGCATCTACTCCCTTATATAGTATTTTTGGATATACTTTTTGGGTTTAAGCTAAACTCCTGTTCACTATTCATTTATGGGGAAAAGGAGTTCCAAGCTCTATATCAGAGAGTTAACCTCTGTCTCACTAGATGCAAGTTCTACAATGAACATACTTAGGAAACAGCAAAGAAACTCATTTACTCAAGTCAACAGCAGAAAAAAAAGAAACCATATAATATACAGAGATATAGATTTACAAACACAAACACATAAATATATACATACATATGAGTCTGTGTCCATATCTTGCATTGAGTTGTGAAGGATTAATCTACAGAAAAATAAAATCTGGACATTGTTATTATAACAATTCTGAGGAAATTTTCCTATGTGAAAGAAGGGCTAATTGTCTCATAGAAGAGGCAAAAAATATGATAATAATATCTCATAATGATTTAGAAAATAGATAATATGTCAAACTCTTTAATTCTGTGGTTCTGGATTTTTAGCCTTTAAGTCTTTAAAAGTACACAAAACAAGTCCGTTAAAAAATGTTCCCAAGGGCTCTAAGAATGTCAGTGGCTATCATTCATCTATAAATGATGAAATGATAATGACAACTTACTATTTCCTTGTAAGAGTCTCAGAAAGAAAATAAAAAAAAAGCATTTGCTTCTAACCCAAAATAATTACTCTTATCTTCAACCACTTTTCAAAAAAAATTCTGAAGTGATATGGAATATTTCTATGGAGGCTAACTGAGTTATGAACAAAAGAAGATAAAGTCCTCCTTCTTATTGATACATACAAGGTGCAAAGAAGTATTTATGTGTCTGCATCTACAAACTACCCTCTTACCAAGCCTAATGTTGCTGTTAAAATGTGATATGCTGTTATTTAATAAAGGTCATTTAAAACTTGCATTCACATAATGTTTTAAGGTTTATAAGGTGACAGCATCAGATACAGTTGGAACAGACTTTAGAGGTCCTATAATCTAATTGCCAGTTGAGCTATTTAAAATCCTAAAAAATTGTGTTGTTAAAGTGCTACATTCAATATACCAGCAAATTTGGAAAACTCAGCAGTGGCCACTGGATTAGAAAAAACCAGTTTATATCCCAATCTTAAATGGGATATAAATTTCTTAAATTTCCTGGCAAGGCCAGGAAATATTCAAATTAACAAAAAATGCTCATTTCACACATCAATAAGGTCACACTTAAGATTCTGCAAGCTAGACTTCAGCAATATGTGAACCAAGAATTAGCAGAAGAACAGACTGGTTTCTAAAGAGGCAAAGGAACTACAAACAAAATTGCCAATATTCACTGGATTAAAGAGACACTCCAGAAGTTCCAGAAAAGAATCTAATTCTGCTTCATTGACTAAACTAAAGTCTTTGACTCTGTGAATCTGAACAAAATGTGGCAAGTTTTCAAAGAGGAGTTGTATCAGATCATCTTATTTGTCTCCTGAGGAACTTGTATTCAGGTCAGGAAGCAAAAGTTAGAATAGAACACAGAAGAACTGATGGGCTTAAGAATGGGGGTAAAAAAGAATGTAACAAGGCTATACATTGTCACTTTTATTTGTTTAACTTAGGGGCAGACTAAATTTTATGAAATTACAGACTGGACAAAGCAAAAGCTGGAATTAATACAGCAAGGAGCAATATAAAAAACCTCTAATATGCAGATGATGCCACTTCTGATAGCAAAAAGTGAAGAAGAATTAAAAAATCTTTTTTTAATTTTTTAAAAAAATAATTCAATAGTTATTTTTAAAAAAATTTTCAACACTTACTTTTTAAAGTTAATTTATTTATTTTTCATTTTCAACATTCACTTCCACAAGATTTTGGGTTCCAGTTTTCTTCCCATCTCTCCCCTTCCCCCACCTCAAGATGGTATGCATTCTGAATACCCCTTCCCCCAATCTGCCCTCCCTTCTATCACCCTCCATTCCCTTCTCCCTTTCCCCTTCTGTTTTCCTGTAGGGCAAGGATAGATTTCTACACTCCATTGCCTGTATATTTTGTTACTCAGTTGCATGTAAAGACAATTTTTATCATTTGTTTTAAAAACTTTGAGTTCCAAATTCACTCCCTTCCTCACTCCCCACACACCCTCATTGAGAAGGTAAGCAATTCAATATAGGATATACATGTGTAGTCATGCAAAAAACTTCTGTAATAGTTATGTTGTGAAAGATCATATTTCTCTCCATCCTATCCTGCTCTCCCATTTATTCTATACTCTCCTTTGACCCTGTCCCTCCTCAAAAGTGTTTGTTTCCAATTACCCACTCCCCCAATATACCCTCCCTTCTATCATCCCTACACCTTATTTCCTTTCCCCCAATTTCCTGTAGAGTAAGATAGATTTTCAGACCCAACTGAATGTGTTTGTTATTCTCTCCTTAAGCCAAATCCAATGAGAGTAAGATTCATTCATTCCCTCTCACCTTCCCCCACTTATCCCCCATTGTAAAAGTTTTTTCTTGCATCTTTTATGTGAGATAATTTACCCCAATCTACCTATCTCTTTCTCCTTCTCTCAGTACAATTCTCTCTCACCTCTTATTTTATTTTTTACATATCATTCCTTCATATTCAACTCACCCTGTGACCCCCTCTCTGTGTGTATATATATGTATGTATACATATGTATATGTGTATGTATATATATACATATATGTATACATATATATGTATATATATGTATGTATGTAGGTATATGTTCCCTCCAACTACCCTAATACTGAGAAAGTTCTCATGAGTTACAAATATCATTTTTCCATGTAGGAAGTAGGAATTGAAACTGTTCACTTTTAAAAGTCCCTTATGATTTTTCTTTCCTGTTTACCTTTTCATACTCCTCTTGACTCTTGTAACTGAAAGTCAAATTTTCTGTTCAGCTCTGGTCTTTTCATCAACAATGCTTGAAAGTTTTCTCTCTCATTGAATTTCCACTTTTTCCCTCGAAAGATTATATTCAGTTTTGCTGGATTGGTGATTCTTGGTTGTAATTCTATCTCCTTTGACCTCCAGAATATCATATTCCAAGCCCTCTGGTGCCTTAATATAGAAGCTGCTAAATCTTGGGTTATCCTGATTGAATTTCCACAGTCCTTGAATTGTTTTTTCTGGTTGCTTAAAATGTTTTCTCCTTGACCTGGGAACTCTGGAATTTGGCTATAATATTGTTTGGAGTTTTCCTTTGGGGATCTCTTTCAGGAGGTGGTTGGGGAATTCTTTCAATTCCTATTTTACTCCCTGGTTTTGGAATATTAGGGCAATTTTCCTTGATAATTTCTTGAAAGATGATGCTTAAACTCTTTTTTTTTTAATCACGATTTTCAGGAAGTTCAATAATTTTAAAATTATATCTCCTATATCTTTTTTTTTCCAGGCCAGTTGTTTTTCCAAGAAATCTTGCATTGTCTCCTATTTTTTTTTATTCTTTTAGTTTCATTTTACAATTTCTTGATTTCTCATAATGTCATTAGCTTTCATTTGTTCCATTCTAATTATTAAGGAAATATTTTCTTCAGTGAGCTTTTGGACTTTCTTTTCCAATTGGTCAATTATGCTTTTTAAAGCATTCTCCTCATTGTATTTTTGGACCTCTTTTGCCATTTGAGTTAGGCAATTTTTTAAGGTGTTATTTTCTTCAGTATATTTTTGGGTCTCCTTTAGCAAACTGTTGACTTGTTTTTCATGATTTTCTTGCATCACTCTCATTTCTCTTCCCAGTTTTTCCTCTACTTCCTTACTTGCTTCTCAAATTCCTTTTTGAGTTCTTCCATTGCCTGGGACTGTTTCATATTTTCCTCTGAAGCTTGGGGTGTAGGAGCTTTGACTTTGTTGTCTTCTTCTGGTTGTATGTTTTGATCAAAGTGAGATTCTATGGTCTGATTTTTTTGTGTTGTTTGCTCATGTTCCTAGCCAATTACCTGAGTTTTAAATACTTTGTTAAGGTAGGGCTCTGTTTCCAAGTGGGGAAGGTGTATTGTCCAAGCTTCAGGGGTTTTGTGCAGCTGTTTTCAGAGATACTTCTAACAACCTGTAAATTTTCACTTCTTCCAAGGTGGCATGATCAAAGGTGAGGTGTTTACTCCTTCCTTGGCCTGGACTCTGGTCTATGATTGACCACAAGTACTCTTTTCTGCCTTGGAATTGTGGAGGAGGTTTCCCTCTCCACTGCCACTACAAGCTCCACCATGCCAGCATTCTTCCTCACCCCTGGACCTCCACTCAGGCCTGAGACTCAGATCCAAGTATGGAGAAAGCAAGAGAATCCTGCTTCTACACCAGCAAATAGATCCTTGCAGTCCCCCTCTGATCAGACTCTTGATCCCCCCACCATCTGTAGGCTAAGAGTTCTGGAAGCAGCCACACAGGGCTGCACCTGGACTGGGACTGGACCAAGCTTTTCTCTCACTGTGGTCCAACAGACCTTTCCTACTGACCTTCTAAGTTGTTTTTGGCATTTGTGGGTTGAGAAGTCTGGAAACCACCACAGTTGCCTGTGATTCAGTCCCCTGAGGCCTGCTCCTGGGTTGCTGATGCCCAGTCTTTGCCTGCTCTGCCCATGCTGAACTGTGCTGTTCACCCAGCCTGGTGCAATAGACCTTTCCCATCAACCATCCTGGTTGTCTTGGGCTGGAAATTTGTTTCACTCTTTCTTTTTGTTGCTCTAGAATTTGTTTAGAGCCATCTTTACAGGTATTTGGATGCGTTTGGTGGAGAGCTCATGCAAGTCACTGATTTTACTCCACCATCTTGGCTCTGTGCCTCCAAATCTAACTTTTCTAAAATTCTATTCATCTCCTTAACTTCTTTCTTGTTCATTTTGTGGCTAGATTCATGTAGTTCAGAGACAGGGAGGTTGAGGTCCCACACTAGTATATTTTTGTTCTGTATTTCTTCCTGTAATTCACTTAACAGCTCCACTAAGAATTTGAATACTATAATACTTGGTTTAGTATTGATATTAGTTCATTGTCTATGGTACTTTTTAGCAGGATGTAGTTTCTCATTCCTTGTATCTTAATTAGTTCTATTTTTGCTTTTGCTTTGTTTGAGATCAGGATTGCTACCCCTGCACAATGCTCTCTTTCCTACCTCCCTTCTTTCCCTCTAATGTAATAGATCCTTGTAACTCTTTATGTGATGTAATTTACCCTTTTCTGTCTCTTCCTTTCCCCTTCTGGTACAATCCTTTTTTTCCCCACCCTTTCCAAACATTTGTCAATCTGATACATGGAAGGCAGTAGCTCGGAGTTATTTTAATGTGTATTTCTCAAATCAGTATTGATTTAGAGTATTTTTTTCATTTCACTATGGATAGCTTAATTTTTTTCATCGGCAAACTGCCTTTTCATATCCTTTGAATGTTTATCAAATGGTGAATGACTTGTGTTTCTACAAATTTGACTCAGTTCTCTGTCCATTTTAGAAATGAAGCCTTTTTAAGACACACTGGTTGTAACAATTCTTTCCCAGTTTTCTGCTTTCCTCCTAATATTAGTTACATTGGTTTCATTTGTGTAAAATATTTTCAATTTAGTATAATCAAAATTATTCATTTTATATTTCATGATGTACTCTAACTCTTGTGTGGTCATAAATTCTTCCCTTCTCCATAGATCTGAAAGGTAAACTATTCTTTGCTCTCCTGATTTGCTTATACTCTCACCCTTTATGTATAAGTGAGGTATGCATTTTTACCTAATGTTAGTATATGGTGTAGGATGTCAGTCTTTGTCTAATTAATGCCATACTGCTTTTGATTTTTCCCAGCAGATTTTGTCAAATAGTGAGTTCTAATCCCAAAGGCAGGAGCCTGTAGGCTTTTCAAACAGTAGATCACTATACTCATCAACTACTATGTCTATTGGACCTAATCTATTGCAGTGATCCACCACTTTATTTCTTAGCCATTACCAAATAGATTTGATAATTGCCACTTTATAATATAGTTTTATATCTGTTATAGGTAGGTCAGCTTCTTTTGCATTTTTTTCATTGATTTTCTTGATATTCTTGACTTTTGTTCCTCCAGATGATTTTTTGTTACTATTTTTTCTAGCTCTATCAAATAATTTTTTTGGTAATTTGATTGATATGACACTGAATAAAGTAATTTAAGTAGAATTAACATTTTTCTTACATTAGCTCAGCATCCTCATGAGCAAATGATCTTTTCCTGGTTTTTTAGATCTGGCTTTATTTGTGTATTTATTTGTGTAAAAAGTGTTTTCTAATTGTGTTTGTATAATTCCTGGGTTTGTCTTAGCAGGTAGATTCCCAAATATTTTTACTGTCTACAGTTATTTTAAGTAGATTTTTTCATTCTGTTTCTTGCTGCTAGCATACACACACATTCTTGTATTTTGTTATATAGATGCTAGCATACACACACACGTACACACACACATATAATATATATATATATATACACAATATATAGAAATATAGAAATATGGATGATTTATGTGGGTTTATTTTATATTGTGCAACTATGCTAACATTGCTAATTATTTAAAGTTTTTGTTTTATTTTGTTTCATTTTGTTTTTGCTTCTCTAGGATTCTCTAAGAATTCCATCATACCATCTGCAAAGAGTAATAGTTTTGTTTCCCCATTGCTTATTATAATTCATTGAGTTTTTACTTCTCTTATTGCTAAAGCTAACATTTCTAGTGCAACATTGAGTAGTAGTGGTGATAATGGACATCCTTGTTCCACCCATGATCTCATTGGGAAGGCTCCCAACTTATCACCATTACACATAATGCTTGTTGGTGGTTTTAGATAGATACTGCTTGTCATTTTCAGGAAAACTCCTTTTATTACTATGCTCTCTAATGTTTTTAATATGAATGAGTGCTGTATTTTGTCAAAAGATTTTTCTGAATCTATTGAGATAATCATATGATTTTTGTTAATTATGTTACTGATAAAGTCAAGTGTGATAAAGTCAATACAGAACCAGCCCTGCATTCCTGGTACAAATCCCACCTGGTCATAGTGTATCATCCTAATGATGAATTGCTATAATCTCTATGCTAATATTTTATTTAAAATTTTTTGCATCTATGTTCATTATGGAAATTGGTCTATAATTTTTTTTTCTGTTTTGACTCTTCCCAGTTTACGTTTAAGTATTATATTTGTATCTTAGAAAGGATTTGGTAGCATTCCTTTTTCACCTACTTCTCAAAACACTCTGTATATTATTGGAATTAATGGTTCTTTAAAGGTTTGATAGAAATTAATTGGAAATCCATTTGGCCCTGGAGATTTTTTCCTAGGGAGTTCATTGATAGTTTTTTCAATTTCTTTTTTCTGAGAGGGGGTTATTTAATTATTTCACTTCATCTTCTGTTAATCTGGTCAATTACTACTTTTGTAAATATTCATCCATTTCAGTCAGATTTTCAATTTATTGGGATACAGTTAAAAAATAGTTCCTAATTATTGTTTTAATTTCCTCTTCATTGGTGGTGAATTCACTATTTTCATTTTTGATACTGGTAATTTGGTTTTGTTTCTTTCTTTTTAAATCAAATTAACCAAAAAGTTTATCTATTTTATTATTTTTCTCTCATAAATCCAGCTCTTAGTTTTATTTTTTATTTCAATAATTTTATTAAGTTCAATTTTATTAATCTTTCTTTTGTTTTTCAGTGTTACTAATTTGGTATTTAATTAAGGATGTTTAAATTTTTTTTAGTTTTTTTAATTGCATGCCCATTTCATTGATCTTCTCTTTCTCTATTTTATTCATGTTAGCATTTAGAAATATTTTCACTGTATCCCATAAATTTTGGTATATTGTCTCATTATTGTCATTCTCTTATATGAAGTTATTGATTGTTTCTATGATTTGTTGTTTGACCCATTCATTCTTGAGGATTAGATCATTTAGTTCCCAATTAATTTTAGTCTATCTTTTTATTGCCCTTTATTATATAAAATTTTTATTTCATTATGATCTGAAAAGGATACATTTAATATTTCTGACTTTCTGCATTGGATTGTGAGGTTTTTATGCCTTAGTACACGGGCAATTTTGTGTAGGCACCATGTGCCACTAAGAAAAAGGTATATCCCTTTCTATCCCCATTCACTTTGCTCCAGAGGTCTACCATATCTAACTTTTCTAAAATTCTGTTCACCACCTTAACTTCTTTCTTGTTTTTTTTTTTTTGTTTCTTTTTTGTCGTTAGATTAATCTAGTTCAGAGAAGGGGGGGGGTTGAAGTCTATAACTATTATAGTTTTGCTATTCATTTCTTCCTGTAACTCCCTTAACTTCTCCAAGAATTTGGATGCTACACACCTTGGTGCATATATGTTTAGTAATGGGATTACTTCTTTTACATTATTGTAAATTATATTTACAATTACACAGACAACTGCATGTGTCTGTGGTGTCTTTTAGCATAATATGGTTTCCTTCTTTATCTCTTTTAATTAGATTGATTTCTGCTTCTGCTGTGTCTGAGATCAGGATTGCTACCCTTCCTTTTTTTGTTTTTACTTCAGATGAAGCATAATATATTCTACTCCAGACTTTTACCTTTACCCTGTGTGTGTGTCCCTCTGTTTCAAATATGTGTCTTGTAAATAACATATTGTAAGATTATGGTTTTTAATCCATTTTACTATTTGCTTCCACTTTGTGGGAGAGTTCATCCCATTCACATTCACAGTTATGATAAATGTATGTGTGTCTCTCCATATTATCCTCCTTCCCATTTATGCTTTTTATTTCTCCTTTCTCTTTTTCCCTCCTCAAAAAAGTATTGTCTTTGATCACCACCTTCCTCAATCTTTCCTCCCTTGTATCAGCCCTCTCTCTTTTCTTTCCCTTTTCTCTTACTACTTCTTCTCTCCCTTCAAACCACTCCCTCCCTTTTCTTTTCCCTTTCCACTTTTACTCCCTTTAGGGCAAGTTATTGTAATATAATATAATTGATTGTAATATAATATAATATTCTTGATTGTACTGTATACAATTGTAATATAATTGTGTTATAATACAATATAATTGTATATATTGACTATAATCATAATCTGATTGTAATATAATATAATATTATTGTATCATAATATACAATTGTAATATAATATAATATTCCTTCCTTGAGGCAAATCCAATGAGAGTAAGGTCAAAACACTGTGCATCTCCCTCCATTCTTTCTCTGTACTCTAAAAAGTCTTTGTGCCTTTTCATGTGATGTAATTAGTGCTTTTCTACCTCCTCCTTTCCTCTTCTCCCTTTACAATCCCTTTTTATCCCTTAATTAGTTTTTTTTTGTCATCACATCAAAGGCAATTCATACCCACAACCTCTGACTGTTTATAACTCTTCTAAATGTCTTAATAAAGGTATAGTTCTCTAGAGTTATAAGTATCAACTTCCCATGTAGAGATGTAAACAGTTTTATCTTATTGAATAAATTTTTTTCTACCATTTACCTTCTGATGTCTCTCTTGTGTCTTTTATTTGAAGATCAAATTTTCCATTGAGCTCTGGTCTTTTCATCAGGAAGGTCTATAATTACCCTATTCCATTGAATATACATCTCTTTACCTAAAATGTTATGCTCAATTTTGTGGGTAGTTGATGTCTGGTTGTAATTCAAGCTCATTTGCCTTATGGAATGTCATACTCCAAATCTTCCAATCTTTTAATGTAGAAGCTGCAAGGTCTTGTGTAATCCTGACCATGGTTCCACAATATTTGAATTGTTTCTTTCTGCTTGCTTGCATTTTCTCCTTGAACTAACAATTCTGGAATTTGACTATAATATTCCTTGGCATTTTCAAATGGGGGTCGCTTTCAGGGAGTGGTCAGTGGATTTTTTCTATGATTATTTTACCCTCTGCTTCTAGGACCTCAGGGAAGTTTTCCTTGATGATTTCTTTTTAATTAATTAATTACTTTATTTATTTTTAGTTTTCAAGATTCACTTCCACAAGATTTTCAGTGCCAAATATGCTCCCCTTCTATCACCCCCTTCCTTCTGTTATTCTCTTTTCCTTCTATTTTCCTGTAGGGCAGGATTGATTTCTATACCCCTTTGCCTGTATATGTGATTTCCTAGTTGCATGTAAAAACAATTTTTAACATTTGATTTTAAAACTTTGAACTCCAAAATCTCTCCCTTCTTCCATCCCATCCACCCTCATTCAGAAGGCAAGCAATTTGATATAGGTTATGTAGTTATGCGAAATACTTCCATAGCAGTCATGTTGTGAAAGATTATATTTCCCTCCTTTCTATCCCTCCTACCATTTATTCTATTCTCTCATTTGATGCTGTCCCTCCTCAAAAGTGTTTGCTTGTGATTACCCTCTACCCTGATCTGTCCTTCCTTCTACCTTTCCCCTTTCTCTTATTCCCTTCCCCCCATTTTCCTGTAGAGTAAGATAAATTTCCATACCCAATTGAGTATATATGTTACTCCCTCCTTAAGACAAATGAAATGAGAGTAAGATCCACTCATTTCCTCTCACCTCCCTCGTTTTCCCCTCATCTCCCTCCTTTTCCCCTGTACTGTAAAAACTTTTTCTTATCTCTTTTAAGTGAAATAATTTACCCCATTCTAACTCTCTCTTTCTCCTTCTCCCAATACAATGCTCTCTCACCCTTTAATTTTATTTTTTAGATAATTTTTCCTTCATATTCAATTCACCCTGTGCACGCTCTCTCTCTCTCTCTCTCTCTCTCTCTCTCTCTCTCTCTCTCTCTCCTCTCCCTCTCTCTCTCTATATATACATGTGTGTATGTATGCATGTATGTATGTATATATGTTCATATATGTATGTATATATGTATATGCTTGTGTGCGTATTCCTTCCAGCTACCTTTATACTAAGAAATGTCTCATGAGTTAAAAATATTGTCTTTCCATGTTGGAATGGAAACAGTTCAACTTTAGTAAATCCCTTGTCATTTCTCTTTCCTGTTTAACTTTTCATGCTTCTCTTGAGTCTTGTATTTGAAAGTCAAATTTTCTATTCAGCTCTGGTCTTTTCATCAAGAAAGCTTGAAAGTTCTATATTTCACTGAATATCCATTTTTTTCCTCTGGATGATTATCCTCAGTTTAGCTGGGTGGGGGATTCTTGGCTACAATCCTATCTCCTTTGACCTCCAGAATATTATATTCTAAGCACTCTGATTCCTAAAAGTACAAGCTGCTAAATCTTGTGTTATCCTGATTATGTTTCCACAATCCTTAAATTGTTTATTTCTGGCTGCTTGTAATATTTTCTGCTTGACCTGGGAACTCTGGAATTTGGCTATAATATTCCTATGGGTTTTCCTTTGGAGATCTCTTTCAGGAGATGATTGATGGATTCTTTCCATTTCTATTTTACCCTATGGTTCAAGAATATCAGGGCAGTTTTCCTTGATAATTTCATGAAAGATGATGTCTAGGCTCTTTTTTGGATCATGATTTTCAGGTATTCCAATAATTTTTAAATTATCTCTCCTGGATCTATTTTCCATGTCAGTTGTTTTAGCAATGAGATATTTCACATTGTCTTCTATTTTTTTTTCATTCTTTTGGTTTTGTTTTATAATTTCTTGATTTCTCATACAATCATTAGCTTCCATTTGCTCCATTCTAATTTTTAAAGAATTATTTTCTTCAGGGAGTTTTTGTATATCCTTTTACATTTGGACTACTTTGCTTTTTAGAGCATTCTCCTCATTGGCTTTTTGGATCTCTTTTGTTATTTGGGTTAATCTATTTCTTAAGGTGTTATTTTTTCAGTATTTTTTGGATCTCTTCTAGCAAACTGTTGACTTGTTTTTCATGATTGTCTTGCATCACTCTCATTTCTATTCCCCATTTTATTGTCCTTCTTTTACTTGGTTTTCAAAATCTTTTTTGAGCTCTTCCATGGCCTGAGACCATGGAAGGTCTTTCTTGGAGGCTTTGGATCTAAGCATTTTGACTTTGTTGTCTTCTTCTAATATATATATTTTTTAATCTTCTTTGTCACCAAAGTAAAACTTTCCAGTCTGAGTTTTTATCCTCTGTTTTCTCATGTTCCTAGTCAATTGTTTAACTTATTGACTCTTTGTTAAGGCAGAACTCTGCTTCCAGTGTGAAGGGTGTACTGTCTCAAGCTTCACAGGTTTTGTGCAGTTGTTTTCAGAGATACTTCTAAAGAACTGTAAATTTTCAGTTCTTCAAGGTGGTATAATTAAAGGAGAGGTGTTTATTTGTTTCTTGCCCTGTGCTCTGATCTATGAGTGACCACAAATGTTCCTTTCTGCCTTGGAACTGTGAGGAGGATTTCCTTTCCACCACACCACAAGGTCTGCCTCACCAGTGCCCCTCCTCACCCCAGGACCTCCACCCAGAACTGCGACCCAGATTCAAGAACTGGCAAAGCAAAATAATCCTGCCTCAGAGCCAAAAAAGAATTCCTTGTAATCCCCCTCTGAATAGTCACTTGACCACCTCACTGTCCATGGGCCAAGAGTTCCAGACAAGGCCACTGCCATTGTGGCCACAGCACTTATGCTAGGGCCAAGTTTGGATTGAGCTCCTCTGTCACCCACATCCAACAGACTTTTCCCACTGACCTTCTAAGTTGTTTTTGGTGTTTGTGGGATGAGAAGTCTGGAAACCGCCATAGCTACCTATGATTCAATCTCCTGATGTCTTCTCCATCTTTGCCTGCACAGTCCACACTGAACTATGCTCCACTCCCAGCCTGTTGCAACAGACCTTTCCTGTCAGCCTTCCAAGTTGTCTTTGACTGGAAATTTGTTTCACTCTATCTTTTTGTGGCTTCTGATGCTCCAGAATTTGTTTAGATTCATTTTTACAGGTATTTACAAGGGTTTGGAGGAAAGTTCAAGCAAGTCACTGCCTTTACTCTGCTGTCTTGGCTCTGTCTTTTTGATAATTTTTTGAAAAATGCTATCCAGGCTTTTTTTCATTATGAATTTTAGGTAGAGCAACAATTCTTAAATTTTCTCTCCTGAATCTGTTTTTTCCCCTGTGGTAGTTTACATTTTCTTCATTTTTTTTTCATTCTTTTTATTTTGTTTTACTTTGTTTTACTTTGTTTATTGTGTTTTGTTTTGTTTTGTTTTATTTTGTTTCATTATCAACTGATACTTGATATCTCAGAGAGTCAATTTCCACTTGTCAAATTCTGATTTTTAAGGAATTATTCTCTTCAGTTAGCTTTTGTCCCTCCTCTTCCATTTGTCCAATTCCACTTTACAAAGAGTTGCTTTTCTCAGTGTATTATTTTTTTTCATTTTGTTGATTGCATTTTTAAAGTAATGATTCAATTTTTCTTCTGCCCCTCTGATTTTACTTTTAAATTCCTTCTTGACTTCTTTGAAGAAGTCATTTTCGGCTTGAGACCAGTTCATATTTCACTTTGAGTTTTCAGATGTGGGTATATTGTCAATGCTGTCTTCTTCTGAATTTGTGTTGATCTCTGCTTCTGAGGCACTGTCCCACATTTCTAGTACTGGGGACTAAGAGTCTGGTTACTGGCTTTGTGTGCTTGGGCCTCAGGTGCTGGCAGTTGGAGGCTGTAGATGCTGTAGTTTAGCAGATGCTGAGCTGTAGGTGGTGGTGGTGGCTGGTATGTGTGCTGAGGTAAAGTGGCATTTTTCTACATCTCCCCAGGATTACTCTGAGGCTTGTGGGGTGAAGAAAGGAGATAGGCGTTGTTACCTCCTCATCCAGAATTGTACTAGACCATGGGTAGGCTCAGCTGCTGGTGAACATCTGTCTGCCACATAAGTGATTGTTCCCAATGATGGCTTCTACTGGTTCCCCTGGCTGTGTCTTCCTGGTGTTGGTGCTTGTGCAGTCCACCTCCCTGGCACTCAAGATCTCCCATTGTTTTGCTGGGGTGGCACTTTCCATGATGCCTCCCATTCTATACTGGTCCCCTTCAGCCACAGCAAGAGTGAACTTTCCTGTTAATCTCTCAAGCCTCATGAGTTAAAAAAAAATGCTATCCCCCACTCCTGTCTTTCTGCTAGCTTCAGTGTTCCAGGATTTTTCCTGTGGATTTTCTGTGTTTTTCAACATTAATAAGGGAGAGCAAGAGTGCATTACTGCTTACTCAACTATCTTGGCTCCTGGGAAGAGCTCTTGTCTTTTCATCAGGAAAGTTTAGAAGTTCCCTATTTTATTGAATGTTCATCTCCTCCCCTGAAAGATAATGTTCAATTTTCCTGGGTAGTTGATCCTTGGCTGTAATCCAACCTCTTTTACCTTATAGAATATCATATTCCATACCCTCCAATCTTTTAATGTAGAAGCTGCACAGTCCAATCCTGACTGTGGTTCCATGATATTTAAATTGTTTCTTTCTGTATACTTGCAGCATTTTCTCTTTGAACTCATAAATTTGGAATTTGGCTACAATATTCCTTGGTGCTTTCAATTTGGGATCTCTTTCAGGAGGTGATCCATGGATTCTTTCAATGACTAATTTACCTTATGCTTCTGGGACCTGAGGACAATTTTCCTCGATTTTCTGAAAGATGTTATCCAGGCTCTTTTTTTCATCATGGTTTTCAGGTAAACTAATAATTTTTAGATTGCCTCTCCTGTATCTATTTTCCATGTCAGTTGTTTTTACCAATGAGGTATTTTATGATTTCTTCCATTTTTTTCATTCTTTTGTTTCTGTTTGACTGATTCTTGATATCACATAGAGTCATTAGCTTCCACTTGCACAATTCTAATTTTTAATGATTGTTTTCCTTTTATTAGATTTTGTACCTCTTTTTCCATTTGCAATATTTTACTTTTTAAGGAGTTCTTCTCTTCAGTGAGTTTTTCTGCGTCCTTTTCCATTTGGCAAATTGTATTTTTGGAATTATTTTCTTCAGTGAGCTTTTGGGCCTTCTTTTCCATTTGGCCGGGTCTGCTTTTTAAGGCATTCTTCTCCTCATTGGCTTTTTGGACCTCTTTTACCATTTAGCCCAGTTTATTTTTAAGGTGATATTTTCCTCAGTAATTTTTGTCTCCTTTACCAAACTGTTGACTTGTTTTTCATGATTTTATTGCATCACTATCATTTCTCTTCCCAATTTTTCCTCTACCTATCTTTCTTGATTTTCAAATCCTTTTTAAGCTCTTCCATAACCTGATACCAATTCACATTTTTCTTGGAGACTTTTGGTGTAGTTGCTTTGACTTTGTTATCTTCTTATGAGTGTATCTTTTGATGTCCCTTGTAACTTTATTACTAGTATATATTTTTTACCATTGTTTGCTCATTTTCCTAGCCTATTACATGACTTTTAACTTTTTACTAAAGTAGGCCTTGGCTTCCAGGGTGGAGGGCACATTGTTCCAAGCTTCAGAAGTTTTGTATAGCTGTTTTGATAGATTTTCTAGGGACCTATAAGCTTTTCCATGGACCCAAACTGGTATGATCTAAGGAAAGATGTTTATTCTTCTCCTGGCCTATTCTCTGGTCTGTGAGTGACCACCAGCACTCTTTTCTTCCCTGCAATTCTGATGTGGGTCCCCTTTCCACTGTGACCCAATCTCTGTTGTGCTAGCATTCCTTCTCACCTTGGAACTGCTACCCAGACCTGTGACCTTTAACTGTGTATGGGCAAAGCTAAGAATTTTGCCTCAGTGCTAGCAAAAAAGACTCCTGCAATCTCTTTCTGACCCATTGTTTGACCCCCTTACCATTTGTGGGCTAAGAGATCTGGAAGCAGCCTTTGCCACTGATAATTCAGTCACTCTCAAGGCCTGCTCCTTGTTTGCTGTGGCCAGGGCTGTGCTGCTGTGGCCTGTGCCATACTATGCTCCACTCTTACCCAGGTACCTCTGAACTTTCCTGCTGAACTTCTAAGGTCTCTTTGGCATCTGCAGGTCTGAAAGATCTGGAAAGCACCACTGCTACCAGTGATTCCATTGCCATGAGGCCTGTTCCAGTTCTTCTTGGGCCCAAACTGTACTAACATGGTCTGCATTAGACTGCACGCCTTTCTCACCCTGGTGCAGCAAATCTTTTATGCTGACTTTCCAGGTTGTCTAGGGCTGGATATTTATTTCACTTTTTTGTGGGTTTTATTGCTCTAGAATTTGTTTAGAGTAATTTTAAAGTTATTTTGAGGGCTTTAGTAGAGAGTTCAGGAGTGTCCCTGCCTTTACTCTGCAATCTTGTCTCTGCCCCTATAATTACTCTTGTTATTAGTAGCTTTTATCTGTAACATTTCCTAGCAAAATATTTCTCACATAGTAAGCAGTTAGTAAACATCAAAAATATAGAATGTTCAAATTTTGTGTATGAGATGGACATATTTACATTGCAAAGAAAAGAATATGAAATATTTGACTTCTAGTATGACACATGTTACAGTACAACCAAATTAAATGGAATGTATGACAAAATCCAAGATCAATAACTTGAGTTTGTAATCAAAAAAGGTGTGCAATAAGATACAGGCTTCACATATCCATTCCTATTAAACATATTTTGACATCAGTCACGTTATAAAGAAGAATTAGAACCAATAGGAGAAACAACAAGAAGAAACAAAACAAAACAGAAGGAAAAAAAGAGTAAATAGTATGCTTTGATCTGCATTAAAACTCCATTTTTTTTTCCTCTGGATGTGGATAACATTTTCTATCATGAGACTTTTGGAGATGTCTTAGATCCTTGCATTGTTGAGAAGAGCTAAGTCTGTCAAAGTTAGTCATCACACAACATGGCTGTTACTGTGTACCATGTTCTCCTGTTTCTGCTCATTTCACTCAGCATCAGTCCTTACAAGTCTTTCCAGGTTTTTCTGAAGTCTGCTTCCTCGTCATTTCTTATAGCACAATAGTATTCCATTACATTCGTGCATCACATTCACAATTATGATTACTATCTGTGTCTTTCTCTCCATTCTTTTTTCTGCCATTTATGCTTTTTTTCTCCTTTCACCTTTTCCCTCCTTGCTCATATTTTGCTTTTGACCACCACCTCCCTCAGTCCAACCTCCCTTCTATTAGCCCCCTCCCTTTTCTTCCCCTTTACCCTTACTACTTCTTCCCTCCCTTCTATCAGCCCTCCCTTTTCTTTCCCCTTTTCCCTCCTACTGCCTACAGGGCTACTTAAATTTCTGTGCCTAACTGTTTATGTTATTCTCTTCTTGAGCCAAGTCTGATGAGAGTAAGGTTTAAACAATGCTCATCTCCCTCCCTTCTTTCCCTATGCTGTAGTAGGTTTTCATGCCTTTTCCTGTAATATAATTTACCCTTGTCTGCCTCCTCCTTTCCTTTTTCTCTTAGTATGCTTTCTTAGATCAGATTAATCCACTTACTTGGATCCATTTAACCCAGTTGATTAGATTTTTTTTTATCATTACATCAAAGTCAACTTATACCCACCCCCTTTATTTATACTCCTTTAAAATGTTGTAATAGCAATACAGCTCTCAAGAGTTACAAATGTCATCTTCCCTTGTAGGGATGTAAACTGTTTGCCCTCATTAATAATATATTGTTGTTGTTATATTTTTCTGTCCTGTTTACCTTTTTATGTCTCTCTTGTCTCTTGAGTCTTGTATTTGAAGACCAAATATTCTGTTGAGCTCTGGTATTTTTATCAGGAAGGTTTGGAAGTCCCTTATTTCACTGAATATCCATCTCCTCCCCTGAAAGATCATGCTCATTTTATCTGGCTAATTGATCCTTGGTTGTAATTCAAGCTCCTTTGCCTTATGAGCTATCATATTCCATGCCCTATGGTCTTTTAATGTAGAAGCTGCAAGATCCTGTGTAATCCTGATTGTGGTTCCATGATATTTAAATTGTTTCTTTCTGGCTGCTTGCAAGATTTTCTCTTTATTGTGGAAATTTTGTAATTTGACTGCTATATTTCTTGGTATTTTCAATTTGGAATTTCTTTCAGGAGGTGATTGGTGGATTCTTTCTATGGCTATTTTACTTTCAGGTTCTGGGACTTGAGGGCAGTTTTCCTTGATGATTTCTTGAAGGATATTTTCCAGGCACTTTTTTTCATCATGATTTTCAGGTAGACCAATAATTTTTAAATTGTCTCTCTTGGATTAATTTTCCAGCTCAGTTGTTTTTCCAATGAGATATTTCACATTATCTTCTATTTTTTCATTCTTTTGGTTTTGTTTTATAATTTCTTGATTTCTCATAAAGTCACTAGATTCCAATTTTTCCATTCTAATTTTTAAGGAAGTATTTTCTTCAGTGAGCTTTTGGACTTCCTTTTCCATCTGGTCAATTCTGCATTTTAAGGCATTCTTCTCCTCATTGGCTTTTTGGACCTCTTTTGCCATTAGGTTAGGCTATTTTTTAATATGTCATTTTCTTCAGTATTTTTTTGGGTCTCCTTTAGCAAGTTGTTGACTTGTTTTTCATGATTTTCTTGCCCCAATCTCATTTCTCTTCTCATTTTTTCCTCTACTTCTCTAACTTGCTTCTCAAAATCCTTTTTGAGCTCTTCCATAGCCTTAGACTGATTCATATTTTTCTTGGATGGTTTGGATGTAGGAGTTTTGACTTTGTTGTCTTCTTCCGGCTGTATGTTTTGATCTTTTTCACCAAGGAAAGATGCTATGGTCTGACATTTTTTACACAGTTTGCTCATGTTCACAGCTGATTACTTAACTTTTAAACTCTTTGTTAAGGTAGGGGTCTCTGTCCAGTGTGGAGAATGTGCTGTCACAAGCTTTGGGGGGGGGGGCATTGTGAAGCTTTTTCCAGAGATATTTCTAAAGGCCTGTAAATTTTCAGTTCTTCCAAGACAGCATGATTAAAGGAGAGTTGCTTACTCCTTTCCTGGCCTGTACTGTGGTCTATGAGTGGCCACAAGCACTCTTTTCTGCCTTAGAATTGTGAGGAAGATTCCTTCTCCACCTCCACTGTAAGCTCCATCATGCCAGTGCTCCTCCTTGCCCCAGAGTCTCTGTCCGGAACAGGGACCCAGATCCAAACACAGATAAAGCAAGAGAATCCTGCCTCAAGACCAGCAGAGAGATCTCTGTAATCCCTCTCTGATCAGCCATTAGATTCTCCCTCAGACTATGGGCAAAGAGCTCTGGAAGAAGCTGCTGCCCCGGGGATGCCTCAGGACTGGGACTGGGACTGAACTTCTCTCTCACAGAGATCATAGACATTTCCTACTGACCTTCTAAGTTGTCTTTGGCATTTGTGGGTTGAGAAGTCTGGAAACCTCCACAGCTGTCTATGATTCAATCCTCTGAGACCTGTTCAAGGTTCCTGAGGCCTGATCTTTGCCTTTGTGCCCACACTGAACTGTGTTCCTTTCCAACCCTGGCACAATAGACCTTTCTAATCAGCCATCCAGGTTGACTTGGGTTGGAAATTTGTTTCACTCTGTCTTTTTGTGGGTTTTGCTGCTCTAGAATTTGTTTAGAGCCATTTTTACAGGTATTTGGAGGGCTTTGGGGAAGCACTCAAGCAAGTCACTGCTTTCACTCCTCCACCTTTGAATGACTTTCTTAATAGCACCACATCCTACTGAATGATTATATCTGGTCATTTTTATTCAAATATTAACTTGCTACAATTCAAATATTATATAAACTCTAAAATGCAAAGAATTTAATTGAGGAATAACAGAATTTCAAAAGGTAGCAGCAGCTAAATAATCCAAATTGTATCTTTCAAAAGAAATATCTCTAAAAAACACTCAATAAGTAGTTGTTCTGCCTTTGCTTTCAAAGATCTCCATTAAGGATAAAACCATTGTCTCTCAAGACAGCCTATTTTACTTTCATATTTCCCTAATTTTAGGAAGTTTTTTTTCTTTATATGAAGCCGAAGTTTACATCTTTGCCACTTCTACTTGTTACTCCTAGTTTGAGCTCCTAGACAAATAGAAGTCTAATCATTCTTTGTGATAAGAGACCTTTATATGTTGCATATTCTAGATTTAAACTCCAAATCTTTCATAAATTAATTTTCTTATAGGAAAATATGTTCTCAAACACATAGAGCAAAATGATGGCAGTTACCAATTTGTGTTTTTTAAAAGAATATTTAAATTTTCCTGTATTATAAAGCAGCAATCATAAAAACTACTTTGTACTGGCTAAGAAATAGAGTGGTGGATCAGTGGAATTGATTAGGTACACAAGATACAGTAGTCAATGACTACAGTAATCTACTGTCTGATAAACTCAAAGACTCCAGCTTCTAGGTAAGAACTCACTGTTTGAAAAAAAAAAGTGCTAGGAAAACCAGAAAACAGTATGGTAGAAACTCAGTATAGACCAATATCTTACACTGCATAGCAAGATAAAGTCAAAATGGGTACAGAATTTAAATATAAAGGTTGATACTATAAGTAAATTTGGAGAGTAAGTAATACTTTAACTGTCAGATCTATGTAGAAGGGAAGAATTTATGACCAAACCAGATAGAGAACATTATGAAATGTAAAATAGACAACTTTCATTTCATTATTTTTTTTGTGAAAATAAAGACAATGCAACCAAGATAAGAAGGGAAGCAGAAAGCTGGGAAACCATTTTTATATTCTGTGTCTCTGATAAAGGCCTCATCTCTAAAATATATAGAGAACTGAATCAAGTTTATAAGAATTCAAGTCATTCCTCAATTGATAAATGTGACATAAAGCAACAAAAACAACAAAAATAATTTTTATTTTATAATTAGTATTTCTTGAAAATGTGATGAGAGATGATAGGTCCCATGTAGAACTCAAAATCAATCCTTTCCCTTAATTGCATCTCTCAGCATTTTTCAGACTTTGTAATATACATGCTTTTTTTGTTTAATGAGCCAGTTGTTTCACAAATGCCATTATTAGGAAAAACAAAATCAAAAACAAAAACTACCCACAAAAACAACTGGAATGCTATTAAGTATATATTTCCATAATTAACTAGAACCTAAGAAAATTATTTGCTCTACCAGAAAAATTACAATGTCAATAATACTTCATACTTTAATCTGGTTCTTGAGCTCCCTCATGATTACTTATGATTTGGTTTAATATTCTTTGTCAAATAAATTTATAGTTTAGAAGCAAATTTAACATGATGTCACTCAAACACTATAGATACAATATCATTTCTATAAGAATTTATGTTAGCAATATTATTTAGAGCAGAAATAATAATAAGGTTCATAATTCAATGATTAATCACATTTTAAATAATAATTGTTGTGATGGCATGAGAAGCTATCCTATAGCTTTAAGTACCTGTTATCCTTGCATTGTAAATATTACATGACTAATATAAAACATACATGACTAATAATAGAAATATAATATAGATTTGTTTATCCTTCAAATGAATTATTTTATCTTGATGATAACATTATAATGTGAGTTGGTCTTTCAATTAGATTTTTATAAAACTCCTTGGAAAGGACTACTAAATCAATTCTGTATTTGAAATGAATTTATATTAACTGAACAGTACAAATATGGGTGTGTCACTTTTATAGAAGAAAATATTTCATTTTTTAAAATTCTTATATCTGAAAGTGGGAAAAGAGATAAAGAGGCAAAAGTAAGCAGGGATGCGAAAGAGTAAAAAAGGAGGAATAGAAAGAGAGATATAAAGAGAAAGAGAAGGAAAAGGAAAGGGAGAAGGAGGAAATGGATAAGGAGGACAAGAACAGGAGGAACAGAAAGAAGAGGAAAAGGAATTAAAGGTAGTGCTGGTAATAGTGGTTTAATAACTATATGAATAAAACTTGTTAACATGGATTATCTACTAGCTTAAACACATAAAAGAATGACAATCCCATTATTTGATTATCAAATTTATAGAATAATAACTGAATTTTCATTTGTTTTGGTAATCAGGTTTATTCAATGTGTTCTTATTTTTTCAGATCTTCAACATATACCCTGCTGTGATGCTACATTATGATGTGAAGATGACAATCCCCTTTTAAGGCTATGACAGTAGAGTATAAATTCAATCAAGTTCTGCAAAAATGGAAAGACTTCAAGTATGGCCACTCAAAGGCATTTCAACCTCCCAACCCCTACCAATGTCACTTAGTTTTACACAACTCATTTGCATTTCTATGCACACAGCTGAGAAATAAGAACCTAAGAATTCATGAAATCAAAGCATTAGATAAGGAATTGTCATTAAGTTCAAAACCTCTGACTTTGCAAATAAGGAAACTAAGACCAAGAGAGGTTAACTAACTCACAGAGATCCACATAGCTAGTATTCATTATATGAATTGAAACCAGGATTTCTTGATTCCAGACCCTGGGTTTTGTTTACTTTATCACATTGCCTTTCAAGGTGTTAACATCTAAAGAAACTTTTAAGTTTACAACATTGTTCAATATCTTGTCTTTCTCTTCCCTCTTTAAACTATGAAACTGGTCACAAAAAACAAAAAAGAATCTTTATCTTTTAAAAAGTTGATTAATCTTTATAATTATTCCATAATTCATTTTCTTTCCCAAAATACCCAAATCCTATCTGAGAACTGAGTTGATTTAGGCATATATTTAAGCAGTTTTTAATTAATCCAAAATTCATTTTCATAGAATGTTTAGACATGAAAATGTTCATCCATGCCAGAGGCAGCATGTTATCTTTTAACAATTGAAATACATACTTTTTTCTTTTACACAATACTTTCCCTATGCCTTTCAGCAGCAAATGTGTTCTTAAGAAAAAGCCAAAACAGACATGTTCCCCAGAAGGCATATAATTTCTAGGTGGGGCTAGTTAAAGAGTTTAGCTCCCCCAACTATTACATTATAATCATTTGCTTCACAAGTCACAACTTCACCACTATTACATCTCTACTTTGAAATACCTCATAGCTGTGATCTGCCAGAGACTTTTGCCTTAGAAAAAAACAGTCAGTCACTAATCTTGGAGCAATTACTAATGTCTCACCTTTAACATTTTCTCACCCTGAAGTAAAGCTCCAGTGGTCCTCTCCTACTTATAGCTCTGAAAAGAATGGGAGAGAAAGGCTTCCTCAGAAAATACAGAAATAGTCAAGACATGTACACTGAATTACAAAACATTTGTAATACAAAATAGAGAAATTATTACATTCATAGGCTGCCTTGTTATTGGACCAGAGATATGTATTTCTATAACATGACTCATGAGATAAAGAGATATTTGAAACTGTACAAGTAAGAGGTGATGAGAGACCAAAGGAGGCCCATCCTTGTATAAATGAGATTAAAATGACACATGCCAGAGATAATTTAGACTAATTAGAATAAAACATGTTAACTCCTAAGGATGGATAGATTGGGCTCAATCATGAAGAAAAAGAGAAGTAAGACACAGGAGGAGATAGAATGAGATTATGCTCACAAAACAAAGAGCTTCAAAGTTCTTAGCAAAAGAAGTGAAACACTGGTGGTTGATGATGATATAAGTATCAAGACTTCACAATGTACTGTTGAGCTAGGTTGTCAGAGCACATTATAGGAGTTGAGGAGATTAAGGAATTGGAAACTTAGACTATTTGAATTAACATCAACATTTCTGTTGAATTTTACTAGTAGGAAGGATTGTGTATATTCCTACATAATTTTACTTTTTTACAGATTACTTTGTCATATTTTTACACCTTTCTTTTCTAAATCAAGATGTGGTATATGATTCACTTCCAGAAGCCAAAATGGCGGAGTATGAAGTAAGTTGCTTTTACCCTCCCGTATTAACTTCTAAAAACCCAGAAAATATCATCCAAAGAAAAACCCTGGAACAGCTGACTCAGAAGATAGATGGGGTGCAGCAGTCCTGTAGCCCAGGCAGCTTGAGGGATTAACAAGAAAGGCCCCTCTTGCCCTGGGGGAAGGGAAGCAGTACAGAACAGGAGGCATCCTAGCAAGCTAGCTGAAAGCCCCACCTCAGCATACCAGGAGGAGATCCTGAAACCCAGGTGGTGGAGCAGGCAAACACCAACACCTGGACACCTGAGTGCCTCAGTGAGGGCTGGGGAACCAGTGGAAACCAGCATGGAAAAACACCAGGTGCCTCAGCATTCTACAGCAACCAGGTCTTCCAGTGCCTCAGTAAAAATAGGGGAAGTAGACTTACAAAGAGCCCCAGGCAGATAAACAACATAAATCTGAAAGGAACTGAAGAAAGTGAAAAGAAAGGAAAGGAAAACAGGCAACCTAGAGTTGCCCAAGAGTCACAGCATAGCTGATTCCAGTCCAACATCAGGCAAGTGGCCAGAATCCCACAGCCTCCAATTGCCAATGTTGGAGGTCCCAACAAAGCCAGTGACCAGGCCCTAGGCTCCTAACACAAGAAGCTTGGGACAGTGCCCTCTGCTCCCCAGCAGGAGAGTTCAATCTCTTTAAAGGACAGGAAATAAGCAAACACCATGAGCAAAAAGAAACATACCATACATTTATATTATGAGAACAGTGAAGATCAAGGCAGACATTCTGAAGAGGACAACATTGACAACAAATCAATATCGGGAACCTCAAAAGAGAATATGAACTTGTCTGAAGCCCAAAAAGTCTTCTTAGAAGAGCTCAAGAAGTATTTTAAAAGTCAAATGAGAGAGGAAGAAGAAAAAAATGAGAGATATGCAAGAAATAGACAATATCTTGGAAAAACAAGGACAAAAATAAAGTATAGAAAACTAATCATTAAAAAATACAGTTGGTCAATTTACAAAAGAAGAACAGTGAAGAAAACAAGAGGGGCAGAGCCAAGATGGAGTAAAATCAGTGACTTGTTTGAGCTCTCCCCCAAACCCCTGCAAATACCTGTAAAAAATCACTCTAAACAAATTCTAAAGCAACAGAACCCACAAAAAGACAGAGCAAAACAAATTTCCAGTCCAAGACAGCCTGGATGGTTGATCAGAAAGTTATATCTCACTGGGCTGGGAGAGGATCACAGTTCAGCGTGGACATGCAGGCCATAGTGACCCTAGAGCAGGCCTCAGAGGACTGAATGAAAGGCAGCTGTGATGGTTTCCAGACTTCTCAATCCATGAATGCCAAAGACAACTTAGAAGGTCAGTGGGAAAAGTCTGTGTCTGTGGTGAAGAGAGAGAAGCCAGTGGTCTCACCTCCAGTCCCTGAGCTCTGCAGAAGCAGCAGCTGCCTCCTGAGCTTCCAGCCCACAGACTGAGGAGGAATCAAGTGGCTGATCAGAGGGGATTGCAGGGGTCTCTCTGCTTTTTCAGAATTCTCTTCCTTTGCCTGTGCTTGAATCTGGGTCTCAGTTCTGGGTGGTGGTCCTGGTGCAAGCAGGAGTGCTGGCGTGGTGAAGCTTATAGTGGCAGCATAGAGGAAAACCTCCTCATAATTCCAAGACAGAAAAGAGTGCTCATAGATCAGAGCACAGGCCAGGAAAGGAGTAAACACCTTGCCCTAAATCATATCATCTTGGAAGAACTGAAAATTTACATGTCCCTAGAAGTATCTCTGAAAACAGCTGCACAAAACCCCTGAAGCTTGGGACAGTACATTCTCCATACTGGAAACAGACTCTTACCTTAAGAAAAAGTTTATAATTCAAGTAATTGGCCTGGATCACGAGGAAGCAGTGCAAAAAGAATCAGACTATATTATCTTACTTTGATGACAAAGAAGATCAAAACATACAATCAGTAGAAGACAACGAAGCCAAAGTTCCTACATTATAAACCTGCAAGAAAAATATGAATTGTTCCCAGGCCATGGAAGAGCTCAAAAAGGATTTTTGAGAAGCAAGTAGGAGAAGTAGAAGAAAAGCTGAGAGTGATGCTAAAGGAAACCCAAAAAAATACTGAAGAAAAGAAAACCTTAAGAAATAGATTAACCCAAATAGCAAAAGAGGTTCAAAAAGCTAATGAGGAGAAGAATGCCCTTAAAAGCAAAATTGGACAAATAGAAAAGAAGGTCCAAAAGATTACTGAAGAAAATACTTCCTCAAAAATTAGAATGGAGAAATTGGAAGAAAGGGACAACTTGAGAAATCAAGGCACTGTAACACTAATCTAAAGGAATGAAAAAATAAAAGAGAATGTGAAAAATCTCATTAGAAAAAAAACTGACCTGGAAATAGATCCAGGAGAGACAATTTAAAAATTATTGGACTATCTGAAAGCCATGATCAAAAAAAAGAGCTTAGACAGCATCTTTCAAGAAATTATCAAGGAAAACTGCCCTGATATTTTAGAACCAGAAGGCAAAATAGAAAGTGAAAGAATCCACCTATCACCTCCTGAAAGACATCACCAAAGGAAAACTCTTAGGAATGTTATAGTCAAATTCCTGAATTCCCAGGTCAAGGAGAAGATATCACAAGCAGCCAGAAGGAAACAATTCAAGTATTGTGGAAACACAATCAGGGTAACACAAGATTTAGCAGCCTCCACATTAAGGGTCCACAGGGCATGGTGTATGATATTCTGGAGGGCAAAGGAGATAGGACTACAACCTAGAATCACCTACCCAGCAAAACAGTATAATCCTTCAGGGCAAAAAATAGCCATTCAATGAAATAGGAGACTTTCAAGCATTCCTGTGGAAAAGATCAGAGTTGAATGGAATATTTGACCTTCAAATACAAGACCAAAATGAAACATGGAAGAGGTAAACAGTAAATAGAAATCATAAGAGATTTTATTAAGGTTTAACTGCTTACATAACTGCAGGGAAAGATGATATTTGTAACTCATGAGTCCTTTGTCAGTTTTAGGGTAGTGGGAGGGGGAAAATCATATGTTTATATAGATAGGTAGATAGATAGATAGATAGATAGATAGATAGATAGATAGATAGATAGATAGATAGA
>NW_020954569.1:10044500-10050131 GCF_900497805.2 Vombatus ursinus
AGATAGATAGATAGATAGATAGATAGATAGATAGATAGATAGATAGAGGGCACAGGGTGAGTTGAAGATGAAGGGGTGATAACTGGAAAATAAAATTAAGGGATGGGAGAAGGTTATACTGGGAGAAGGAGACAGGGAGAAGTAGAATGAGGTAAAATATCTCACATGAAACTGACAAGAAAAGGCTCTTTCAGTGGAAGGGAAATGGGGGAAGGTGAGAAGAAATGAGTGAGTCTTATTCTCATAGTATTTGGCTTAAGGAGGGAATAACATACACAATGGGGTATGGAAATCTATCTTACCCTACATGAAAATAAGGGGGGGTGGGGACAAGAGAGCAAGGGGTTGATAGAGAGGAAGGCAGATTGGGGGAGGGGATAATCAATAGCAAACACTTCTGAGGAGGGACAGGGTCAAAAGAGAGAATAGAATAAATGGGGGATGGGATAGGATGAAGGGAAATATACTTAGTTTTTCACAACAGAACTACTATGGAAGTGTTTTGCATGACTACACATCTATAACCTGTATCAAGATGCTTGCTTTTTCAATGAGGGTGTATGGAGAGGGAGGAAGGGAGAAAATTTGTAACCCAAAGTTTTAAAAACACATGTTAAAAATTAAAAAAAAGAAAAAAAGAGAACAAGTCCTTAAAAAATGCAATTGGCCAACTGGAAAAAAAGTACACTGAAGAAAACAAGTCCCTAAAAAATACAATTGGCCAAATGGAAAAAAAAAAGTACACTGAAGGAAACAAGTCCCTAAAAAATGCAATTGGCAAAATGGGGAAGGAGGTACAAAATATAGTAAGAGAAAAGAATTTTTTTTAAAAATTAGAATTGGGCAAATGGAAGGTAATGACTCTAAATGCTTACATGAATAAAATATAAAAATAGGAAATCAATGAATTGGGCATACAACTAAAACAAAAAACTAGAAAAAGAACAAATTAAAAATCCTCAAACACCAAATTAGAAATATTGAAAACCAAAAGCAAAATTAGGAAAATTGAAATTAAGAGAACTATTGAACTAATAAATAAAACTAAGAGCTGGTTTTATGAAATAAAACAATACAATAGATAAACCTTTGGTCAATTTAATTTAAAAAAAGGAGAAAACCAAATTACCAGTATCAAAAATGAAAAGGATGAAGCCAACACCAAGGAAAAGAAAATTAAAACAATAATTAGGAACTATTTTGCCCAACTGTATGCCAATAAATTTGACAATCTTAGTGCAATGGATAAATATTTACAAAAATATAAATTGCCCAGATTAACAGAAGAGGAAGTAAAATACTTAAATAACCCCATGTCAGAAAAAGAAATTGAATAAGCCATTGATGAAATCCCTAGGAAAAAATCTCCAGGACCAGATGGATTTACAAGTGAATTCTATCAAACATTTAAAGAACAATAGACTCCAATACTATATAGACTGTTTGGGAAAATAAGTGAAGAAAGGGTCTTACCAAATTCTTTTATGATACAAATATGGTGTT
This sequence comes from Vombatus ursinus, assembly GCF_900497805.2. Taxonomy (NCBI): domain Eukaryota; kingdom Metazoa; phylum Chordata; class Mammalia; order Diprotodontia; family Vombatidae; genus Vombatus; species Vombatus ursinus. Next base: position 10,046,004 of record NW_020954569.1, read on the forward strand.
GATACCTAAACCAGGAAAAGTCAAAACAGAGAAAGAAAATTATAGACTGATCTTTCTAATGAATAAAGATGCAAAAATTTTAAACAGAATATTAGCAAATAGTTTACAGCAACTTGTCACAGGAATAATACACTATGACCAGGTAGGATTTATACCAAGAATGCAGGGCTGGTTCAATATAAGGAAAACCATCAGCATAATTCAACATATCAACACCAAAATTAACAGAAATCACATGATCATCTCAATAGATGCAGAAAAAGCTTTTGACAAAATACAACACCCGTTCCTATTAAAAACAGTAGGGAGCATAGGTATAAATGGAGTCTTCCTTAAAATAATAAATAGCATCTATCTAAAACATTCAGCAAGCATAATATGTAATGGGGACAAGCTAGAAGCATTTCCAATAAGACCAATGGTGAAACAAGGCTATGCATTATCACCACTGTTATTCAACATCATACTGGAAATGTTAGCTTTAGCAATAGGAGAAGAAAAATACATTGAAGGTATTAGAATAGGCAAAAAAGAAACAAAGCTATCACTCTTTGTAGATGATATGATGATATACTTAGAGAATCCTAGAGAATCAAGCAAAAAACTACTTGAAATAATAGATAACTTTAGCAAAGTTACAGGCTATAAAATAAACCCACATAAATCATAGGCATTTCTATATATTACCAACAAAGCCCAATGGCAAGAGATAGAAAGAGAAATTCCATTTAAACTTACTGTAGACATTATAAAATATTTAGGAGTCTACCTCCTGAACCAAACCCAGGAACTCTATGAACACAATTACAAAACACTTTTCACACAAATAAAGTCAGATCTCAATAACTGGAAAAACATTAGTTGCTCATGGGTAGGCCAAACTAGTATAATAAAAATGACAATTCTACCTCAGCTAATTTACTTATTCAGTGCCATGCTAATCAAACTACCAAAAATTATTTTACAGAGTTAGAAAAAATAATAACAAGATTCATTTGGAAGAACAAAAGGTCCAGAATATGAAGAAAACTAATGAAAAGAAATATAGGGGAAGGTGGCCTAGACATTCTAGATCTTAAATTGTATTATAAAGCAGCAATCATCAAAACTGCTTGGTACTGGCTAAGAAATAGAGTGGTGGATCAATGGAATAGGTTAAATATGCAAGACATAGTAGTCAATGACTATACTAATCAATTATTTGATAAACCCAAAGACCCCAGCTTCTGGGATGAGAACTCACATTTTGACAAAAAATACTGAGAAAACTGGAAAAGAGTATGGCAGAAACTAGGCATAGATCAAAAACTCACACCATATACCAAAATAAAGTAAAAATGGGTTCATGATTTAGCTGTAAAGGCTGATACTATAAGCAAACTGAGAGAGCAAGGAATATTTCACCTATCAGATTTATGAAGAATGGAAGTATTCATGACCAAACAGGAGTTAGAGAACATTATGAAAAGCAAAATGGATAACTTTGATTACATTAAATGAAACATTTTTGCACAAACAAAGCCAATGAACCAAAATTAGAAGGAAGGTAGAAAATGGGAAAGAATTTTTACAACCAGTCTCTCTGATAAAGGCCTCATTTCTAAAATGTATAGAGAATTGTCAAATCTATAAGAATACAAGTCATTCCTCTATCGATAAATGGTCAAAGGATATGAACAGGCAGTTCTCAGATGAAGAAATTAAAGCTATCTATAGTTATATGAAAAAATGCTCTAAATCACCAGTAATCAGAGAAATGCATATCAAAGCAACTCTGAGGTACCACATCACACCTATCCGATTGGCCAACATGACAAAACAGGAAAAAGATAAATGTTGGAGAAGATGTGGGAAAATTGGAACATTAATGCATTGTTGGTGGAGTTGTGTAATGAACCAACCATTTTGGAAAGAAATTTGGAACTATGCCCAAAAGGCTATAAAAATGTGCATACCCTTTGACCCAGCAATAGCACTTCTAGGGCTATCTATATCCCAGAGAGATCATATAAATGGGAAAAGGAACTACACGTACAAAAATATTGATAGCAGTTCTTTTTGTGGTGGCAAAGAACTGGAAATTGAGGAATGGCCGAACAAGTTGTGCTATATGAATGTAATGGAATACTATTGTGCTATAAGAAATGATGAGCAGATAGACTTCAGAAAAACCTGGAAAGACTTGTGTGGTCTGATGCTGAGTGAAGTGAGCATAACCATTAGAATGTTGTACACAATAACAGCCTTGTTGTGCAATGACTAATATTGATAGACTTAATTAAGCCTTCTCAGCAATACAGGGATCTAGGACATCTCCAAAGGCCTCGTGTTGGAAAATGCTATACACATTCAAAGAAAGAACTATGGAGTTTGAATGCATATTGAAGCATACTATTTGCTATTTTTTTCTTCTGTTGTGTTTTGTTTCCTCTTTCTGGTGGTTACTCCTTTTGGTTCATATTCTTACTTACAACATCACCACTGTGAAAATATGTTTAATATACATATATATATACATATATATATTCCTATTAAACATATATACATATATAACCTACATGTATAGCTATATATACAGCCTATATCATATTGTGTCCCCTCTTGAGGACAAGGTGGGTAAGGAGAGGGAAAAAAATTAAAACTCAAAAGCTTATGGAAGTGATTGTTGATAATTTGAAATAAATTAATTAAAATTTTAAAAAAAGATGTGGTATGTGCAGTGTTGATTAACTGTGACTAGAATCCTTAGGAAATGACTGATGTCACAATTTTGAAAAGAAATCATTACTGGTAGTCCAAAACATGATAGTAATTACTTCAGATGATATACTGCTAAATTTCCCAGGCTAGAAAATTTTCTTATATGTTATGGTAGAAAGCTATAACTTCTCTGTTAATTTGCTTTTCACTTTACTTTAATTTCCTACATGATTTGTCATTCCTTTACTTCATTTAATTGTACTTTTTTTCTCAAGCTATAGGCTGGTATAACGGGGTTGAAAAGAACAGACCAATTTCCTTGAGGAATTAAATCATCAAGCTAAGTCCCTCTTAAATAAAGCAGAATCTCAACTTAATGCATTCAATGATTCCATTTGCTTCTAGTGAATAAAATCACTACACCATCAGCCTGGTCACTAACACACAATCAATTCTATGTCCGTCATGCTCCTCCTGTTCATTCTTTTGGGGCATAGATACAGAAACTAATGATTAATGCAAAGATGACTTTTTAGTGCATCTTCTTTCTTTTTTTGTATTAATTTATTTATTTTTCATTTTCAACATTCACTTCCACAAGATTTTGAGTTCCAAATTTTCTCCCCATCTTGTCCCTCCCCCCACTCCAAGATTGCATGCAATCTGAGTACCTCTTCTCCTAATCTGCCTCCCTTCTATCTCACCCCCCTTCTCTTATTGCCTATCCCTTCAATTTTCCTGTAGGGCAGGATAGATTTCTATATGCCATTTCCTGTATATCTTAATTCCCAGTTGCATGTGAAAACAATTTTTTAACTCTTGTTTTTAAAATTTTGGGTTACAAATTTTTTACCTTCCTCCCTGCTCACCCACCCTCATTCAGAAGGCAAGTAACCCAATGCAGCTTATACACGTGTAGTCATACAAAACACTTCCATGGTAGTCAGGTTGTGAAAAACTAAGTATATTTCTCTTCATCCTATCCCACCCCCAATTCATTCTATTCTCTCTTTTCACCCTATCCCTCCTTAGAAGTGTTTGCTTCTCATTACCTCCTCCCCCAATCTGCCCTCCCTTCTATCATCACCCTGCTCTCTTGTCCTCCCCCCCCATTTTCCTGTAGGGTAAGACAGATTTCCATACCCAATTAATTGTGTGTTATTCCCTCCTTAAGCCAAATCCTATGAGAATAAGATTCACTCATTTCCTCTCACCTTCCCCCACTTCCCCTCCACTGTAAAAGGCTTTTCTTGTCTGTTTTATGTGAGATAATTTACTCAATTTTACTTCTCTCTTTCTCTTTCTTTCTGTATAATCCTCTCTCACCCCTTAATTTTATTCTCCATATATCACTCCTTCATCCTCAATGCACACTGTGCCCTCTATCTATCTATCTATCTATCTATCTATCTATCTATCTATCTATCT
>NW_020954569.1:10050141-10077481 GCF_900497805.2 Vombatus ursinus
TCTATCTATCTATCTATCTATCTATCTATCTATCTATCTATCTATCTACACATACATATAATTTTCCCTCCAACTACTCTAATACTGACAAAGGACTCATGAGTTACAAATATCATTGTTCCATGCAAAATGTAAGCAGTTCAACTTTAATAAATCTCTTATGGTTTCTCTTTCCTGTTTACCTCTTCATGTTTCTCTTGAGTCTTGTATCTAAAAGTCAAATTTTCTATTCAGTTCTGGTCTTTTCATCAGGAATGCTTCAAAGTCCTCTATTTCATTGAACATCCATTTTTTCCCCTGAAGGATTATGGTCAGTTTTGCTGGGTAGGTGATTCTTGGTTGTAATCCTATCTCCTTTGCCCTTGGAATATTATATCCCATGCCCTGCAGTCCCTTAATGGAGAAGCTGCTAAGTCTTGTGTTATCCTTATTGTGTTTCCACAATACTTGAATTGTTTCTTTCTGGCTGCTTGTAATATTTTCTTCTTGACCTGGGAACTCTGGAATTTGACTACAATATTCGTAGGAGTTTTCCTTTGGGCATCTCTTTCAGGAGGTGATTGGTGGATTCTTTCAATTTCTATTTTGTCCTCTAGTTCTAAAATATCAGGGCAGTTTTCTTGGATAATTTCTTGAAAGATGGTGTCTAAGCTCTTCTTTGATCATGGCTTTCAGGTAGTCCAATAATTTTTAAATTATCTCTCCTGTATCAATTTTCCAGGTCAGTTGTTTTTCCAATGAGATACTTCACATTGTTTTCTATTTTGTTTGTTCTTTTGAATTTGTTTTTCAATGTCTTGATTTCTTGTAAAGTCGCTAGCTTAAAACTGCTCAATTCTAATTTTTAAGGAAGTGTTTTTGGTGAGCTTTTGGACTTCCTTTTCCATTTTGCCAATTTTGCTTTCTAAAACATTCTTTTCCTCATTGGCTTTTTGGACCTCTTTTGCCATTTGGGTTAGGCTATTTTTTAAGGTGTCATTTTCTTCAGTATTTTCTTTTTTTGGGGATCTCCTCTAGCAAGCTGTTGGTTTGTTTTTCATGATTTTCTTGTATCACTCTCAGTTTTTTCCTCTACTTCTCTTACTTACTTCTTAAAATCCTTTTTGAGCTCTTCCATTGCCTGAGAACAATTCATAATTTTCTTGGAGGCTTTGGATGTAGGAACTTTGACTTTGTTGTCTTCTGGTTGTATGTTTTGATTTTCTTTATCATCAAAGTAAGATAATACAGTCTCACTCTTTTTGCACTGGTTGTTCACAATCCCAGCCAATTATTTGAGTTATAAACTCTTTGTTAAGGTAGGAGTCTGTTTCCAGTTTGTAGAATGTACTGTCCCAAGCTCCAGATGTTTTGTGCAGCTATGTTCAGAGATACTTCTAGGGACCTGTAAATCTTCTGTTCTTCCAAGGAGCTATGATCAAGGGCGAGGTGTTTACTCCTTTCCTGGAATGTGCTCTGGTCTATGAATGACCACAAGCACTCTTTTCTGCCTTAGAACTTTGAGGAGGATTTCCTCTCCACCACCACTACAAGCTCCACCTTGCCCCAGGACTACCACCTAGAACTGTGACCCAGATCCAAGCATGGGCAAAGCAAGAGAATCCTGCATCAGCAAAGAAATCCCTGCAATCCCCCTCTGATTGGTCACTAGAACCCCCCTTAGTCTGTGGGCTGGAAGCTTAGGAAGCAGCTGCCACCCTGGGACTATGCTCGAGGACTTGGGCTGGTACCTCATGCTTCTCTCACACCACAGACACAGAGTTTTCCTACTGACCTTCTAAGTTGTCTTTGCCATTCATGGGTTGAGAGGTCTGGAAACCACCACAGCTGCCTTTCATTAAGTCCTCTGAGGCCTGCTCCAGGTTTTCTGAGGCTTGCGCACCCATGCCGAACTGCATTCCTTTCCCAGCCCAGCACAATATATCTTTCAGATCAACCATCCAGGTTATCTTGGGCTGGAAATTGTTTCACTGTTGTTTTTTGGGTTCTGCTGCTTTAGAATTTTTTTAGAGGAATTTTTACAGGTATTTGGAGGGGTTTGGGGGAGAGCTCAAGCAATTCACTGCTTTTACTCTGCCATCTTGCTCCACCCCCTCTCCTCCTTAGTGCATCTTTCTTAAAGGAATACTAACAAATTCTGTACCCATCTGATCCACTTTGGACCTGAGAATAAGGACCAAACCATGATTTCCTTACAATTTACTAAATTGTAAGTTTATTTTTTTACTTGCAAAATCTGTCATTTTCTTTTTTTTTTTGCTAGCAGAAGTTATTATTTTACTTAAATTTCTTTTCAATATTTTTTTATTATTACATAATCTATAAATACTGATTTTAACATTGATGTATTCATATAAACTTAAAGCTGAATGACTGAGGCTTATGGATTGAATAGTATGTTACTTAGATCTCTTAAGTGTTTTAGAACCTGTCCCCTTGAGAAAGAGTGACAACAGTAATTTTTTTTTTTACACAATTAAGGGTTTTATGCCTTCATTAAATCACTTTATTTATCCTATAACTATGCAGATAGAATGTATAATATCCAGTTATTTGCACATCTATTTTTCCCCTTAATATTTTCTAGCTGCTGATCAGGAAATTCAAGTGAATTATTACTGGCAATTTATTCAGAAGTTGGAATAACAAATAAGTTTCCTTCTTTTCTCCTCATGCCTCTAAATGAGGAATGCAATTTTATAACTATCTTAACTATAGCAAAGTCAAAGGAAAAAAAAAAACAAATAAACATTAAAGTGGGATGTGAAATGGAAGTTGAGTGACTTTTGCTTGTAAGATTTAAATAGCCTACTGTTAATTTGTGTTAACAGGAAAATAATTCATGTTGACTTCTTGGAAATAGATTATTATTATTCCCAAAAGCACATAAGTAATTCAAATGAATTAGTGATTGTCTCATTTTTTCAATTAGAATACCATTTTTTTTAACATTTAAAAGTAATAAAAACCTATTTCAACTTTCGGTAGCCAAGGTGGTGGAGTAAGCAGAAAGCTGCTCTCACCTCTCTTATTAACTTTGAAAAACCCAGAGAATATTGCTCCAATAAAAATTCTGAAATAGTGGAGCGAGCAGAAAGATGAGGTATGACAGTCTTTTAGTTCTGGATAGTAGGGGGATTAACGGGGAAAAGTCCCTTTGGCTATGACTGAAGGGTACTAGCAAAGGAGGGGAACCATCCCAGCAAGGTAGTGGCAAGCCCTACCTCAGCAAGCCAGTAACCATGCCTCTAGTGCCCAGCAAAAGAATCCTGGGACAGTGCCCCCTTTGTCCCAGAAGCAGAGATCAACTTTGAAATCAAGGAAAAAGGCAAACAACATGAGCAAAAAGCAACATAGAAAAACAATGACCACAGAGAAGTATCTTGGAGCAGGGGATATCAAAGCACAAATTCATGAGAGAACAACATTGTCAATATGCCCACATCCGAAACTTTAGAGGAGAATATGAAATGGTCTCAAGCTCAAAAAGGAAGCGCTCAAGAAGGACTTTAAAATCAAATAATGGAGATAGAAGAAAAATTGAACAATTCCTTTAAAAATACAGATGACAAAATGGGCAAAAAGTACAATGAGGAAGACAATTCCTTAAAAAAGTATAATTGGCTAAATGGAAAAGGAGGCACAAAAATCCAGTGAAGAGAACTCCCCAAAAAGGAAAATGGGTCAAATGGAAGAGAAGGTACAAAAGCAAACTGAAGAAAACAATTCAATAAAAATTAGAATTGGGGAATTGAAGCCAATGAGTCTATGAGACATCAAGAATCAGTCAAAGAAAATCAAAAGAATGAAAAAAAAATAAAAGAAAATTTGAAATACCTCACTGGAAAAACAAGTGATCTGGAAAATAGATCCAAGAGAGATAATTTAAGAATTATTGGTCTACCTGAAAGCCATGATCAAAAAAATAAAAAAGCCTGGAAAGCATTTTTCAATAAATCATCATGGAAAACTGTCCTCAGGCCCTAGACTCAGAGGGTAAATAGTCATCAAAAGAATCCACCAATCACCTCCTGAAAGAGATTTCTAATTGAAAATGCCAAGGAATATTGTAGTCAAAAGGATAAAATTGTGCAAGCAGCCAGAACAGAACAATTCAAATATACTAAAATCACAGTCAAGATTATGCAGGACCTTACAGCTTCTACATTAAAAGATCAGAGGGCTTGGAATAGGATATTATGTAAAGCAAAGGAGCTTGGATTACAATCAAGGATCAACTACCCACTGAAATTCAGCATAATCTTTCAGAGGAGGAGATGGACATTCAATACAATAGGGAACTTCCAGGCTTTCCTGAAAAAAAGACCAGAGCTCAATAGAAAATGTGATCTTCAAATACAAGAATCAAGAGTGGCATAAAAAAGTAAACAGGAAAGGGGGAAAAATGTTATTCAATAAGGGTAATTCATTTACATCCCTAAATGGGAAGATGATCCTTATGACTCTTGAGAACAGTATCTTTATTACAACATTTAGAAGGGATACACATAAACAGAGACAGTAAGTTTAAGTTGACTTTGATGTGATGACAAAAAACCTAAGTGGTGCTGAAAAGGAACTGTAACAGGAGAAGAGTAAAGGAGGAGACATAAAAGGGTAAATTACATCACATGAAGAGACACAAAGACATATTACATTAGAGGGAATAAAGGGAGGAAGATGAGTGTTATTTGAACTTTACTCTCAGTGGGTTTGACTCAAGGAGGGAATAGCATATTCATTTATATATAAAATTTTAGCTTGCCATATAGGTAGTAGGAGGGAAAATGGAAAGAATAGGGAAGGTGGCATTAGAAGGGAGGGAAGAAGTAGTAAGGGAAAAGGGAAAGAATGGAGAGGGAGTGGATATTAGGGAGGGCATATCGAGAGAGGTGGTGACTAAAGGCATAATTCTAGTGAGGAGGAAAAAGGAGAAAAGGAGAAAGAAAAGCATAAATGGAGGGGAATAGGATGGGGAGAAACACATAGATGGTAATCATAATTGTGTATGTGAATGGGATGAACTGTTCCATAAAAATGGAAAAATGGAAGTGGATAGCAGAATGGATTAAAAACCATAACCCTACAATATGTTGTTTACAAGAAACATGTTTGAAACACAGGGATACACACAGGAAAAAGTTAAAATGCTGGAGTGAAATATAGTATGCTTCAGCTGAAGTAAAAAAAAAAAAGAAGGAGTAGCAATCCTGATCTCAGACAAAATAAAAGCAAAAATATGTCTAATTAAAAGAGATAATGAAGCAAACTGCATCCTTATAAAATGCATCAAAAACAATGAAGTAGCATTACTAAACATATATGCACCAAATAGTATAGCATTCAAATTATTTTTTCTTTCTTTCAATATGCGATGAATACAAAGTTATATTTGACAATAAAGATACAGAGTGAACCTATTCCATTCAACAGGAGATAAAGGGGTCCAATAGCTTGTTGATGATTTATTGGAATACTGAGTAGGTAAGCCCAATTTCTACTTTTCAGAGAGGAAGTGAGTGAGCCTGGACTGTGTTGATATCAGTATAGTTCCTTTGCATCTAAACAGTCCAACTTGTTACAGTATGTGGGATACTGAGGTTTTGTGAGCCATCTAGATATTGAAAATTGTCATGTAAAACAAAAGCTTAAATCACAGATTACCAAATGTAGGAGGGAATTTGGAAATAATTCAGCTTAACTCTTTTTATTTTTGATGAGGAAAATGAGGCCAAAGAGAAGACATGTCTTACTTAAAGTGTCACTCCCTAATCAAGCTTGTTCTTGGTGTTCAAGTAGAAACAATGAGGTATCATAGATAAAGTGCTGAATTTAGAGTCAGAAAATCCTATATTTAACCTCAAAAATTTCTTAGCTGTGTGAGCCCTGGAAAAACACTGAACCTTTCTGCAGCCTTGGTTTGGAGTCAGCCCAATAAAGATGGTATACTGCCTATATTATGTTTGTAAACTTATGGAAGCTATTTAATCCTCCTGTCCTCAGTTTCTTCTTCCATTTAAGTAGAAGATTCGGCTCAATGATTTCTGGGGTCCCTTATAATTCTGGTAATTTTATTATTCTGATTAATCATGATCCTATGCTTAATAAAATAATGAGTTCAGGAGTTCAAGGATGATTCAATTGTCCATCTCTATAAAGGAAAATAAAATAAAATGTACTGTGACATAAAATGTACTCTCTTAGTCATTGAAGGCAAGATTCTTGCTAGAGTCCACCTCAATAGACCATTCCTTCACCTGGAAGATGGTATTCTACCAATTCCAGCAGAAATATCATGAGCAGAACAGAGGTCTGTATGCAATGACCATTGATCTGGCCAGGGTCTTTGATACTATAGAAGATCATGGCAAAGTTTGGTTGCCTGGAGATGTTTATCGCTATTGTATGACAGTTTCATGACTGCATAATTGCACAGGTTCTGGATAATGAACAGTGTTCTTGTGCTTTCCCATTCACCAGCAGAATGAAGCAGGGCTGTGTGATTGTTCCCATGATTTTATGTATGATATTATCAGCAGTGTTGTTGGAAACCTTTTCATACTTCCCTTGAGTCTTGTATTTGAAAGTCGAATTTTCTAATCAGCTCTGGTCTTTTCATCAAGAATGCTTAAAAGTCTTCTATTTCATTAAATTTCACTTTTTCCCTTGAAGTATTATACTCAGTTATGCTGGGTAGGTGATTCTTGACTGTAATCCTACCTATTTTGACCTCTGGAAAATTATATTCCAAGTCCTCTGGTACCTTAAGGTAGAAGCTGCTGAAACTTGTGTTACCCTGATCGTGTTTCCACAATACTTGAATTGTTTCCTTCTCACTGTTTGCAATATTTTCTCCATGACCTGGGAACTCTGGAATTTGACTATAATATTCCTAGGAGTTTTAATTTCAGGATCTCTTTCGGGATGTGATTGGTGGATTCTTTCCATTTCTATTTTACCTTTGCTTCTAGAATTATCAGGGCAGTTTCCCTTCATAATTTCTTGAAAGATGATGTGTAGGCTCTTTTTTTGATCATGGTTACATATACATATATATTTTTTTGGCTAGGCAATGTGGCTAAGTGACTTGCCCAGGGTCACATGGCTAGTAAATGTTATGTGTCTGAGACTGGATTTGAACTCAGGTCTTCCTGACTCCAGGGCTGGTGCTTTATCTACTGTGCCACGTAGTTGCCTCATAGTCCAATAATTTTTAAATTATCTCTCCTATTTTCCAGGTCAATTTTTTTTCAATGAGATATTTCACATTGTCTTCTGTTTTTTCATTCTTTTGATTTTGTTTTACAACATAATGATTTCTTATAAAGTCACTAGCTTCCATTTGTCCCATTCTAATTTTTAAGGAAGTATTTTCTTCAGTGAGCTTTTGAACTTCCTTTTCCATCTGGTCAATTCTGCTTTTTAAGGCAATCTTTTCCTCATTGGCTTTTTTGGGTTAGGCTATTTTTTGAGGGTCATAAGTCAAGAATTTATTATTTAAGTTGATGAACAGGTTATGAAAGGGGTGGGGGGCACATTCATAACAGAGAGGGGGAAGAAGGGAGGAGACAGCAAGACTTGAGTGTCTTCTCTATGCCTGCTGTAAAAAGGGTTTATCCTGATTTCTGAGCCTTGGTCCAGGGAACACAATGAAGCACACAGTAAGGGGCTACAGGTCTAGGAAACATCAAGAAGTGGCCAAAGTTGCTCATCCAACCAGAGGTTGGGGGCTGGGATTTTCCTTGGATCAGCAGCACCGCATCCCTTTAGGAATTGAAGCATAGTAATAAGTTCCAACCCAGTTATTTCACCTCTTATGAAACATTCTTGTAGTTAAAGTCTTTTCACTAAAGAATTCTTTCATCACCGCTCTAACTTCTTGTACTTTGCTTCTAGTTTCTTTGAATATGCATCCAAGTTGTAACTTGCCTGCTGAAGAGCTGCTACTTGCTCCTCAGTTAAAGTGATCTGATCCAGATAAGGCTGAAGTGCTGCATATTACTGGTTTAAGTCCTTTAGGTTTCTACTTATGCTTACCTTTATGCAATACCTTTCATTTCTAGATACTTTAAGGTAGCCAGTTTGTTTATATTTTCCTGAAGTTTATAGTCTTTACTGGTGGCTGTCAGCTTGCCTGTCAGGTATATGGCCATTTTGGAGAACATATGCTGGCACAGCCCCATGATCTCCACTATGATATCATTGAGGCTTGGGAAAGGGAAGAAGGAGAAAGAATGAAGAAATGATGAGGATGATGGAGGAGGAGAGAGGGAGGAGGAAAGAGAGGTGAGAGGAGGGGAGGAAGGAAGGGAAGGAAAGAAGAAAAGAAAGGGTGAAGAGTCAGAGAAGGAGGTAAGGGGAGTGGCTAGTCTATTATTTAAGGTGCTATTTTCTTCAGTATTTTTTTGGGTCTCCTTCAGCAAGCTATTGACTTCTTTTTCATGATTTTCTTGCATTGATCTAAGTTCTCTTCTGAGTTTTTATTCTATTTCTCTTACTTGCTTCTCAAAATCCTTTTTGAGTTGTTTCATGGCCTGGGACTGATTCATATTCTTCTTGGAGGGTTTGGATGTGGGAGTTTTGACTTTGTTGTCTTCCTCTAGTTGTGTTTTCACCTTCTTTGTCACCAAAGAAACATTCTATGGTCTGACTTTTTGTGCATTTTGCTCATGTTCCCAGCCAATTGCTTAACTTGTAAACTCTTTGTTAAGGTAGAGATCTGCTTCCAGTTTGAAGAATGTACTGTTCCAAGCAGCTGTTTTCAGAGATAGTCCTAAGGACCTGTAAATTTTCAGTTCTTCCAAAGTGCTATGACCAAGGGAGAGATGTTTACTCCTTTCTTGGCCTGTACTCTGGTCTATGAGTGATGACAAGAATTCTTTTCTGCTTTAAAACTGTGAGAAAGAACCCCTTTCCACCTCCACTACAAGCCCCATAATGCCAGCAGTCCTCACCCCAAGACCTACACCCAGAACCGTGACTCAGATCCAAGCATGGACAAACCAAGAGAATCTTGCCTTAGCACCAGCAAAGTGATCTCTGCAATCCCCCTCTGATCAGCCACTCAATCCCTCCTCCATCTGTGAGCCAAGAGGTCCAGGAGCAGCCACCACCCCAGGGCTGCACCAACACTGGAGCTGGGACCGAGCTTCTCTCTCACTGAGATCATAGACCTTCCCTACTGACATTCAAAGGTGTTTTTGACATTTGTGGGTTGAGAAGTCTGGAACCCACCACAGTTGCCTGTGATTCAATGACCTCAGGCCTGGTCTTTGCCTTTGTGCCCATGCTGAACTGTGTTCCTTTCCTAGCCCAACACAATTGGAGTCTTCTCCAATCAACCATCCAGGTTGTCTTAGGCTGGAAATTTGTTTCACCCTGTCTTTTTGTGAGTTCTGCTGCTCTAGGATTTGTTTAGAGGTATATTTTACAGGTATTTGGAAGAGTTTGGGGGAGAGCTCAAGCAAGTCACTTCTTTTACTCCATCGTGTTGGCTCTGCCTCCTCCATCCAAATTCTTAAAGAAAAAGTTAAGGGAGTTATAGGAAGAAATAGACAGCAAAGCAATTCTAGTGGGTGACCTCAATCTTCCCATCTCTGAACTAGATGAATCTAACTATAAAGCAAATAAGAAAGAAGTTAAGGAGGCAAACAGAATTTTAGAAAAGTGAGATATAGTTGACCTCTGGAAAAATTTGAAAGGGGAAAGAAGGGAATATCCATTTTTTCCCCTCAGTGGTACATGGTACCTACACAAAAATGATCATGTATCAGGGCCTAAAAACCTCACAATCCAATGCAGAAAGGCAGAAGTATTAAATGCATCCTTTTCAGATTGTGATTCAATAAAAATTATATGTAATAAAGGGCCATGGAAAAATAGACTAAAAGTTAGTTGGAAACTTTATAATCTAATCTTAAAGAATGAGTGGGTCAAACAACAAATCATATAAACAATCAATAACTTCATACAAGAGAGTAACAATAATGAGACAACATACCAAAACTTACAGGATGCAGCCAAAGCAGTTCTTATGGGACGTTTTATAAATCTAAATGCCTACATGAATAAAATAGAGAAAGAATAGATCAATGAATTGAACATGCAAATAAAAAAGCTAGAAAAATAACAAATTAAACATCCTCAACTAAATATCAAATTAGAAATACTGAAAACCAAAGGAAAGGTTAATAAAATTAAAATGAAGAAAACTATTGAATTAGTAAATAAAATTAAGAGCTAATTTTATGAAAAAAATAGATAAAATTAAAAATAAATTAAACTAAAAAAGATAAAATAGATAAAATAAATTAGTTAATTAGATTTTTAAAAAGAAAGAAGGAAACCAAATTACCAGTATCAAAAATGTAAAGGGTGTATTCAACACCAAGGAAAAGGAAATTAAAATCATAGTTAGGAATTATTTTGCCTAACTTTATGATAATAAATTTGACAATCTTAATGAAATGGATGAATATTAAAAAAAATATAAATTGCCCAGATTAACAGAAGAGGAAGTAAACTACTTAAATAACCATATCTCAGAAAAAATAAATTGAACAAGTCATCAGTGAAATCCCTAGGAAAAAATTTCCAGGGTCAGATGGATTTACAAGTGAATTCTATGAAATATTTAAAGAACAATTAATTCCAATACTATGTAAGCTTTGGGAAAATAGGCAAAAAAGGAGTCCTACCACATTGTTTTAATGATACAAATATGATGCTGATACCTAAACCTGGAAAAGTCAAAGGAGAGACAGAAAATCATAGACAAATTACCCTAATGAATGTAGATGCAAAATTTTTAAATTAATATTAGCAAAAAGACTACAGCAATATATAATAAGCACAATACTCTTTGACCAGATAGCATTTATAGCAGGAATACAGGGAAGGTTGAATATTAGGAAAGCTATCAGTATAATTGATCATATCAACAACAAAACTGACAGAAACCACATAGATGTAGAAAAAGTTTTTGACAAAATACAACACCCATTCTGATTACAAACACTAGAGAGCATTGGAATAAATGGAATATTCCCAAAAATGGTAAGTATCATCTACCTAAAGACTTCAGCAAACATTAAATGTAATGGGGATAAGCTAGAAGCATTTCCAATAAATCAGGGATGAAACAAGAATGTCCATTATTACTACTGCTGTTTGGTACTAGAAATGTTAGCTTTAGCATTAAGAGAAGAAAAAGAAATTGAAGATATTGAAATAGGTAAAGAAGAAACACAACTATTATTCTTTGCAGATTATATGATGATATGCTTAGAAAATCTTAGAGAATCAAGTAAAAAATTACTTGAAATAATAAATAACTTTAGTGAAGTTGCAAGATATAAAATAAACCCACATAAATCATCAGTATTCCTATATACTACTAACAAAGATCAACAGTAAGAGATAGAAAGAGAAATTCCATTTAAAGTTAATGTAGACATTATGAAATACTTAGGTGTCTAACTGCTGAAAGAAGCCCAGGAACTACATGAATACTATTACAAAATACTTTTCACACAAATAAAGTCATATCTAAATAATTGGGAAAAAATCAGTTGTTCATAGCTAGACTGAGCTAATGCAATAAAATGACAATTCTACCTAAATTAACTTACTTATTTAGTGCCATATCAACCAAACTAAAAAAAAATTATTTTATAGAGCATGAAAAAATAATAACAAGATTCATATGAAGGAACACAAGGTCCGAAATGTCAAGGGAAATAATGAAAAAAATGCGATGGAAAAGCAGTGACTTGCTTGAAGTCTCCCACAAACCCTTCCAAATACCCCTAAAATATGGTTCTAAACAAATTCTAGAGTGCAGACCCACAAAAGACAGAATGAAACAAATTTCCAGCCCAAGACAAACTGGATGGTTGATTAGAGAGGTCTATTGCACCAGGCTTGGAGAGGAACGCAGTATAGCATGGACGTGAAGGTAAAGACCAGGCCTCAGTGAACCTGGAGCAGGCCACAGAGGGGTCACAGGCAGCTGTGGCAGTTTCCAGACTTCTCAACCCAAAAATGCCAAAGACAACTGAGAAGGTCAGTAGGAAATGTCTATGATCTCAGTGAGAAAGAAGCTCAGTCCCAGTCCCAATACCAAGGCAGCTCCAGGGCACTGACTGTTTCCAAAATATTTGGCCCATAGATAGAAGGGGAATTGAGTGGATGATAAGAGGGGATTGCACGGATCTCTTTGCTGGTGCTGAGGCAGGAGTCTCTTACTTTGCCTGAGTTAGATCTGGGTTTCAGTTTTGGATAGCAATCATGGGAAAAGAAGGACGCTGGCATGGTAGAGCTTATAGTGGAGGTGGATATGGAATCTTTCTCACATTTTCAAGGCAGAAAAGAGTACTTGTAGTAACTCATAGATGAGAGTCCAGGCCAAGAAAGGAGTAAACAACTCTCCTTTGATCAACCACTTTGAAAGAAGTGAAAATTTACATGTCCTTAGAAGTATCTTTACAAACAGCTTCACAAACCCCTGAAATTTGAGACAATACATTCTCCACACTGGAAGCAGACTTCTACCTTAACAAAGAGTTCAAAAGTTAAGTAATTGGCTGGGAACATGAACAAACTGTACAAAAATGTCAGAGCACAGAATATTTCTTTCGTGACAAAGAAGATGAAAACACACAACTAGAAGACAACAAAGTCAAAGCTCTTACATCCAAAAACTCCAAGAAAAATATGAATCATTCCTAGGCCATGAAAAAATTCAAAAAAGATTTGGAGAAGCAAGTAAGAGAAGTAGAAGAAAAACTGGGAAGAGAAATAAGAGTAATGCAAGAAAATCATGAAAAATAAGTCAACAGCTTGCTAAAGGAGACCCTAAAAATACTGAAGAAAATAGCACCTTAAAAAATAGCCTAACCTAAATGACAAAAGAGGTCCAAAAAGCCAATGAGTAAAAGAATGTCTTAAAAAGCAGAATTGGCAAAATGGAAAAGGAGGTACAAAAACTCACTGAAGAAAGTACTTCCTTAAAATTGGAAGCTAGTGATTTTAAGAGAAAATAAGACACAATAAAAACAAATCAAAAAGAATGAAAAAATAGAAAACAATGTGAAATACCTCATTAGAAGAACAACTGACCTTGGAAAATAGATACAGGAGAGAGAACTTAAAAATTATTGGACTATCTGAAAGCCATGATCAAAAAAAGAACCTAGACATCATCTTTCAAGAGGTTATCAAGGAAAACTGTCCTAATATTTTAGAACCATAAGGCAAAATAGAAATTGAAAGAATCCACCAATCACCTCCTGAAAAAGATCCCCAAAGGAAAACTCCTAGGAATATTGTAGCCAAATTCCAGAGTTCCCAGGTCAAGGAGAAAATACTTCAACCAGAAAATAACAGTTCAAGGATATTGGAAACACAGATGGCTCTAAACAAATTCTGGAGTGCAGACCCACAAAAAGACAGAGTGAAACAAACAGAATACAAGATTTATAGCAGCTTCTACCTCTAGGCACTGGGGGAGGCGGTGGGGTTGGAATATAATGTTCTGAAAGTCCAAGGAGACAGGTTTACAGCAAAGAATCACTTACCCAACAAAACTGAGTATAATCCTTCGGGAGGAAAATGGATATTCAGTGAAATAGAGGGCTTTCAAGCATTCTTGATGAAAAGACCAGAGCTGAATAGAAAATCTGACATTCAAATACAAGACTCAAGAGAAACATGAAGAGATAAACAGGGAAGAGAAATCATAAGTGACTTATTAAATGGAATTGTTTACATTCCTGCATGATGATATTTGTAACTCATGAGACCTTTGTCAGTATTAGGGTAGTTAGAGGGGGAAAAATTATATGTTTAGATATATAGGTAAGTAGATAGATAGATAGATAGATAGATAGATAGATAGATAGATAGATAGATAGATTAGATTAGATAGATAGATAGATAGATAGATAGATAGATAGATAGATAGATAGATAGATGGCACAGGGTGAGTTGAAAATGAAGGGGTGATATCTGGAGAATAAAGTTAAGGGTTGAGAGAGAATTATGCTAGGAGAAGTAGAAAGGGGGAGGTAGAATGGGGTAAATTATCTCATATAAAATAGACAAGAAAAGGCTTTTACAGGGGAGGGGAAGTGGGGGAAGGTGAGAGGGAACGAGTGAATCTTATTCTAATTGGAATTTGCTTAAAGAGGGAATAACATACACAATCAATTGGTTATGGAAATCTATCTTACCCTACAGGAAAATAGGTGGGAAGAGGATAAGACAGTGAGGCAATGATATAGGGGAGGGCTGATTGGGGGAGAGGGTAATCATAAGCAAACACTTCTGAGGAGGCACAAGGTCAAAAGAGAGAATAGAATAAATAGAAGGCAGGATAGAATGAAGTGAAATATAGTTAATTTTTCACAACATGACTACTATGGAAGTGTTTTGCACGATTACATATTTATAGTCTGTATTGAGTTGCTTGTCTTCTTAATGAGGGTGGGTGGGAAGGGAGGAAGGGAGAAAATTTGGAACCCAAAGAAATCTATCTTGCCCTACATGAAAATAGAAGGGGAATATGATAAGAGAAGGGGGGTGATTGAAGGGAGGGCAGATTAGGGGAGGAGTATTCAGAATGCATGGCATCTTGAGCTGGGGCTAGGATAGATTTCTATACCCCATTGCCTGTATATCTTATTTCCCAGTTGTGTGGGAAAACAATTTTTAACATATGTTTTGAAAACTTTGGGTTCTAAATTTTCTCCCTTCCTCCCTCCCCACCTACATTCATTGAGAAGGCAAGCAAATCAATACAAGGTATAAATGTGTAATCATGCAAAACATTTCCATAGTAATCATATTGTGGAAAACTAACTATATTTCCCTTCATCTTAACCTGCCCCCTGTTTATTCTATTCTCTCTTTTGACCTTGTCCCTCCTCAGAAGTGTTTGCTTCTGATTACCCCTTCACCCAATCTGCCCTTCCCTTTATCATTCCCTGCCCTCATCATCTTCCCTCCTATTTTCCTATAGTGTAAGACAGATTTCTATGCCCATTTGAGTCTTCATGTTTTTCTCTCCTTAAGCCAAATCAGATGAGAATGAGATTCACTCATTCCCTCTCACCTCCTTCTCCCAGTATAATCCTCTCTCACCTCTTAATTTTATTATCCAGCTATCACCCCTTAATTTTCAATTCACCCTGTGCACTCTCTCTATCCATCCATCCATCTATCTATCTATCTATCTATCTATCTATCTATCTATCTATCTATCTATCTATCTATCTATACATACATACATATATATCTATCTATATATCTATATCTATATATCTATCTATATCTATATCTATCTATATATAGATATCTATAGATATTTGTAGATATATATGGATATATGTATCTATAGCTATACCTATACCTAAATCTATATCTATATCTATACTAATACATTGTTGATGGAGTTGTGAAATGATCCAACCATTTTAGAGAACAATTTGGAACTATGCCCAAAGGGCTATAAAAATGTGCATATCCTTTGACCCAGCAATAGTATTTCTAGGGCTATATCCCAAAGAGATCATACAAAAGGGAAAAGAACCCACATGTACAAAAATATTCAAAGCACCTCTTTTTGTGGTGGCAAATAATTGGAAATTGAGAGGATGCCCACCAATTGGGGAATGACTGAGTAAGTTGTGGTATATGAATGTAATGAAATACTGTTGTTCTATAAGAAATCATGAACAGGCTGACTTCAGAAAAACCTGGAAAGACTTGTGTGGTCTGATGCTAAGTGCAGTGAGCAGAACCAAGAGAATGATGTATACAATAACAGCCACATTGGGCGATGACTAATATTGATAAACTTAACCCTTCCCAGCAATACAAGTATCTAAGACATCTCCAAAGGCCTCATGATGGAAAATGCTATCTACAGTCAAAGAAAGAAGTATGGAAGTTGAATTGCTATTTTTTTCTCTTCTGTTGAGTTTTGTCTCCTCTTTCTGGTGGTTCCTCCTATTGGTTCTAATTTTTACTTACAACATCACTAATGTGAAAATATGTTCAAGAGAAATGTATGTTTAGCCTATATCAGATTGTGTGCCATCTTGGGAAGGGTGGTGGGGAGGAAGGGAGAGAAAAATTTTAAACTCAAAAGCTAAGGGAAGTGATTGTTGATAAATGAAAATGAATTAATAAAAATTTTTAAAAAACAAATATCATCTCTCCACGCAGGAATGTAAATAGTTCAATCTTAATAAGTCCCTTATGATTTCTCTTTCCTGTTTACCTCTTTATGCTTCTCTTGAGTCTTGTATTTGAATGTCAAATTTTCCATTCAGCTCTGGTCTTTTCATCAAGAATGCATGAAAGTCCTCTATTCCACTGAATGTCCATTTTTCCCCTGATGGATTATACTCAGTTTTGCTGGGTAGGTGAATCTTGACTGTAATCGTATCTCCTTTGACCTCCAGAATGTTATATTTCCTGGCCTAGCCTCTGGTCTATGAGTGACCACAAATATTCTTTTCTGCCTTGGAACTATGTGGAGAATTCTCTCTTCACCTCTACTACATGCTCCATCATGGCATTGCTCCTTCTTGCCCCAGGACCACCACCTAGAAGTGTGACCCAGACACAAGCATGGACAAAGCAAGACAATCTTGCCTCAGCACCAGCAAAGAGATTGCTGTAATCCCCCTCTGATCAGTCACTAGATTCCCCCTCAGTCTGTGAGCCAAGAGCTCCAGAAGCAGATGCTGCCCTGGAGCAGCACAAGAACTGGCACTGGGACAGAGCTACTTTCTCACTGTGGTCACAGATTTTTCCTACTGATCTTCTAAATTGTCTTTTGTGCGTGTGAGTTTAGAAGTATGGAAGCCACCACAGCTGCCTGTGATTCAGTCCTCTGAGGCCTGCTATTGCTTCCCTGAAGCCTCGTCTTTGTCATGTGCACTCCTGCTGAACTGCATTCCTCTCCAACCCTGGTGCAATAGACCTTTCCAATTAACCATCCAGGATGTCTTGGGCTAGAAATTTGTTTCACTCTACCTTTTTATGGGTTCTGCTGCTCTAGAATTTGTTTAGAGCCTTTTTACAGGTATTTGGAGGACTTTGGGGGAGAGCTCAAGAAAGTCACTACTTTCACTCTGCCTTCTTGGCTCCACCCCCTCTAATTCTTTTTAAGATGATAAAGAAAGAATATGAAAACTGAATAGAATTATCTTTGAAGATGACTACCATTTTAACCTAATTACAGTAAATTTCAAGGGACAGTATTTAATATATACATAACCACTTTGAGTGAATGCTTTTAGCATTTTTGCCCACTAAAAAAAAAAAAAAAACACTTATTTAAATGGGAATGGAAAATTCCACAAAGTGAAGTCAACTATTTCTGTAAATAAAAATAAATTAATGGTAATAACACATAGAAATCATTACAGTTGTTTAAAGAATGAAATTAGAAAAGAGTGATCCAAGTTGACACTTGCTTATGTGTAATTTCACTGAATCAGACTTTGAGAACTGAAAGGACCATCAGCATTTACCCAACTTAATTCACTCTAGAAAGCTTTACTGCTAACATTATAAGTTTATGAAGATCCACTGGTGTGTTTCCCTGTACAATTATTCCTCTCTAGCCTATATTCCTGTTGCTGTTGTTATTTATTTCCAGTTGTGTTCAACTCTTTATGACCACCCCCCTTGGAGTTTTCTTGGCAGTGAAATTTGAGTGTTTTGGCATTTCCTTTTCTAGTTCACTTTACCCATGAGGAATCTGAGGCAAACAGGTTAAATGACTTTCCCAGGGTTATATAGCAGTAAGTATTTTTGGCCAAATTTGAACTCAAGAAGATGATTCTTTCTTACTTTAGACCCTTTGCTCTATCCACTGTTCAATCTAGCTGCCCCATATTCTTGAGTCTTCAAAATGTTGTCTACTGTGACCCAAGAACTTCGTTTTCATGGAAGTTTATATTAATCATGGAATTCACAGAAAGGAAGCATTCTCTCCCCTTATTGTCTTTCCATCTAATTGTATTATAATTCCTAGATAAAACTTTTTAAGGAGGAGGCCCAGGACAGCCATGTCCTCATTTCTCTCCAGGCTATACTCCTGATAATCATGAACATCCTCTACTGTGTCCCAGACAAATATCTTCATCATCTCTTTGCCTCTTAACTTTCTTCTATGTTTAGTTTTTCCCCATTAAAATATGAACTCCATGAGGTCAAGGACTGTGTTTTTTTTTCCCCTTGAATTTGCATACTCAGGGACTAGCACAGTGCCTGACATAGAGGAAACACTTATGAAATGTTTGTTGACTGGTTGATAAGCCAGTAAACTTAATTAGCTCTTATTAATTACATTTATTCAAGTGGAATAGCAATTAACTTCAGTTACAAAAATATCCTCTTCTAAATCTGGATAAACTCTCTCAGAGATATGCATAGGTCTATGGAGAAAACATAGATGTATGGTAAAATGATACTGTCTAGCACATTTGTAGCTAAAACAGTTAGGATAATGCACAACCCCCAGTAATTGAAGTCCTTCTTTGAGTTAATAACTGGCATGTCTCTGATAAATAAGTGGTCATACTCTCCAAAGCTGCAACCTCCCTTATATGACTGTTTTGTTGAATCTGCCTATCCTTGTTATGACTGTCTGCTCCCAGATAGATGTATTTTCTCCTAATTATCTAATCTCTGTGGTGGCATGGTCAACAGGAACTGGTAGGAGTTTAAAACATCATTAAATGTAATCTTAAATTATTGTGGGATTGTAGGAAAAATTTTAACCCTTACTTTTCAGTGTATTGATTAATTCATTCAACAGAGATGTCTGAGCTGTCAAGGATTCCATTAATTGAGTTTGGGGGGGTGGAACTATATCTTGGCACATTTAAAAAGGTAATTGTATTTAGCTTTTGATCATTTCTAAATAAGAGAATTCTGAATCATAGAAATTTTACTTTACCAATAGGAGAAATAAGGAGTCACTATTGATCTTTAATTATTTTTCATCAATGATCCTGACATTTATAGTCTTTCTAATTACAGCAGTAAATCAATACTGCTAGATCTAAAAGTAGAGAGCTTTCATAGGGCTCATGAATCAGAAGGTCTCAACCATGGTTACTTTTGAATATGACTTTTAAAAGAATAAACATTGATATATTTAATTATAGACATTTCTAATTTCCATGGAACTTAGATATCAACTAGGATTTGTTGCAATGATGATTTAGAGTTTCCAGTGATCAGCTTAAGAAATGGTGACTCAATTTGCAAATGCAGCAGAATATAATTTTGAAGCCTTACCTAAGACATACAATTTTCATAATCACTCTGATGAACATATTAAAATTAGGGAACTGATATTAGTCTAGCTCATATCTACAGTTTATATATACATATGCAAATAGTTGTATTCTAGGCATCCTAAACTCAGCTTGTCCAAAGTATAACCCATTGTCTTTCTACCTAAATTCTTTGTCCTTTCTAACTTCCATATTACTATAGAGGATATCATCATCTTCACCCAGGATCTTCAGCTAGGTGCTACCCTCAACTCCTTATTCTTATCCCAGGTATGAATCTAATCAGTAGACAAATTTTGTCATTTTTCTAACACCTCTCCTACATATTTCTTTGTGTCCTCTGACACTGCAGTCACCCTAGCGCAGTCCCTTATTATCTCATAACTGAACAGTTGTAATAGCTTTCTAGTTGGTTTCCATATCTCAAATCTCTCCCCACTCTGGTCCATGTTCTTGTTCTGTGATTGTCAAATTGACCTTGCTAAAATGAAAATGTAATCAGTTAGCCCCCTATTTCACAATAAACTATAAAATCCTTTTTTGGCTCATAATGTCCCCCATAATTTGGTCCCTTTCTAAATTTCCTTACCATCTTACCTCTTATCCTGATACCCCTCTGTGAATAAATGATACTTATGTCCTTGTTATTTATCTATCTAGACACTCCCTTTCCCACATCTGAGCATTTTCACAGGTAGTCTCCCATGTCTGGATTTATCTGCTTCCTCATCTCTGCCTTCTAGTTTCCCTGGCTTTTTTCCAAATTTCAGCTTAAGTGTTACCTTCTGCACAAAGCCTTTTACATTCCATCCTAGTGCTTCTGCCTTCCCTTTGTTGATTATTTCCAATTCATTCTGTATATATCTTGCCCCAACATAATTGTTTGCTTGTTATCTCCTCTATTATACTATTACCACTCTGAGAGCAGGAAATGCCTTTTCTTTTTTTCTTTCTATCTTCATTGCTTAAGACTGTGTGTGGCACATGATAGTCACTAAATAAATATTAGTTGACTGATTGACTTTAATTTTTTTCCATGATCAACTGAATGCAAACTAAAAAAAAAAACATAAACTAAAAACAAGCCAGCCATATTCATATTATTAAATTATGCTGTTAAAATGTTATATTTATTTAGCAAATTTATTGCAATTTCATTAAAGCTTCTTTTTGAATTGCTTTATTCTTTTCTTAAGCAGATTTAAATATGCAGTTTTTCTCAAAAAACTAGTTTGACCTGTAGTAAATATAAGGAGACAAATGACATTGGTCATAAAATAATTTAATAAATTATGCAAAATATTCTAAAATTATAATATTAAGCTTTTTCAATTTTGTAAATCTTCCATCATTTCAGTATATCTTATACATATGTCAATAGCATGTCTTAAATTTTCCATAGATTATACAAATACCTGATATTTACATAGTAGTTTAGAGACTTAAATATCCTTTACTTTATGTCCTTCATTGTTCTAACTTGAGATAATGGAAGGAGAAGTCAAGGGAGATTTGAGAAGGGTTTAATAAGTTTAGAAGAGCTACTCTGGAGAATGAAAAAGTGAGTTGATAAGGGATACTATAGTAGTGTTGACTAGTAGCAGTTAGTGCCTAGTTGAGGTCATATAACATATTTTTTTAATTGGGCCCAGTCAGAATGGTTGTGTTATTTCTTCCACAGTATGTATTCAGCAGTGTATATGTAAGAGTGAAGATGACATTTCTTAAGAATGACCTAAGGCTGAGGTTTGGCTAGGCATAATTGGTGATATTATAAGAAAGATAGAGATTAAAGAGAGATGAACAGTGTAGAATTGAATTGGTTCACTAAAAAGTCAAAATGGGGAGTAGGTGAGAGAGTGGTTAGTGCAAGGAAAATGACCTGGAAAAAAAATTAAAGGTCAAGAGATTGGAGGTCATGGTTCATATGAAAAGTAGGAATAAGTAAGGGAAGGCAGAGGTGAAGACAAAAAGACAATAGATTATGACCAGATAAGAAAATTTTACAATTCTTGAATGTAAAGATCAAAGATCAACTTTGTGGATAACTGAGGTTGGGTGAAAAAATAGTTCATGGGAATTGAGGAGGTTGAGAAATTGAATGGTTATGATATTTAATAAAGTATCAACATGTAAGCCGCAGTCTCTTAGTATGAGAGAATGAGTTGGGGAGTAGAGAAAAATTGTAAACCAAGTATTGGACTCAAATATTAGGCTCAAATTATAAGTGATCATTGAATGATCACATTAAATAAATGACTAATGAGTGTAAGCAATTAATATTTAAGTATATTTGCATCATCAAGACTGTGAAGGGGGAGAACTGAGGAGGCTAGTATGGGGGCAATATATTTTAGAAATGGGAGGAGTAGGAAAAGTTGTGGCTCATGGTGAGGTCACTGAATGAATTTAGGCAAAAACAAGAAAAAGGAAGAACAAAAAATTTGAAAGACAAAATATAATTTTATGGTTCAATATCACATAAGACTCAGGGGTGGGGAATCTGTGGCCTTGAGGCCACAAGTGGCCTTCTAAGTTTTCAAGTGCAGCCTTTTGGCTGAATCCAAATTTCACAGAATAAATCACCTTAATATAAAGGATTTGCTCTATAAAACTTAGACTCAAGCAGAAGGCCACACCCAAGGACCTAGAAGGTCACTTGTGGTCTTGAGGCCACAGGTTCCCTACCCCTGAATAGGTGATATACTTTGGGATAATTATAAAATTGAAAGTATGATCATATCTGCATCTGGGTGAGGTAGAGTAGAGGTAGAAGTTGTGGGAGTTGAGGAGGTTCACAGAATGAAGTTCAAATTAATTAAAAGTAGGCAAGAGTTTAACATTATTCAGTGTTTATTATGTTCTAGGAACTTCCTGAGGATATGAATATACAAAAATAGTAAGAGCCTTTCCTCAAGGAGTTTGCACTGTAATAGGTGAAGAAAGGAATATATAAATGAATGTTGAATTACACAAAGATTCTGGTAGAAATTCCAAGAAATTCCAAGAAAAAAGGACTATGTGATACTGTAGTCCTAAGGTGGTAAGAAATGATGGAGAGTAAACAAGTAATAGAAAGAAGAATCAAAATAACAGATAACAGAAGAAAGAACCAAAGTAAGGTGATTTGGGAAAAATAGTGAACATCCAAAAAGAAGAGGTCCCTGGGTAAGAGTGGAAGAGAAATGGCCTGAAAGTGACAATTACATATGCCACGGTTCATCCTGGCATGAGAGGAAGTACAGTCAGTACTGGAGAAAACGATGAGATATGAAGGAGCCATATTTCTCATAATGTTAAAGGATATAATGAATATGTGAAGAAGGGATCTGTATTAAAAAGTAATGTGTTGGTAGCTTCCCCAGGTATCTGACCAGCTTTATTGGCATTACAATAAACTTTGTCGACCATTCCTGGGGGCAGAGCCAAGATGGTGGAGGGAAAGCAATGACTGTCTTGAGCTCTCTCCCAAAGCCCTCCAAATACCTAAAAAAAATGGCTCTAAACAAATTCTAAAGCAGCAGAACTCACAAGAAGGCAGAGTGGTTGTCTTTTCAGTCAAAGACAGCTTGGATGGTTGATCAGAAAGGTATATCACGCCAGGAGGGGAGAGGAGCGCAGTTTGGCATGGGCTCTCAGGCTGCAGTGACGCTGGAGCAGGCCTCAGAGGACTGAATTGCAGGCAGCTGTGGTGGTTTCCAGACTTCTCAACCCCTGAACACCAAAGACAACTTAGAAGGTCAGTGGGAAAAGTCTGAGACTGCAGTGAGAGAGGAGTTAGGTCTCAGCCACAAGTCTCTAGCAGAGCCCGGGGCCATGGCTTTTTCCTGAGCTTCTGGCTCACAGACTGAGGGGGAATCAAGTGGCTGATCAGAAGGGGACTGCAGGGAACTCTTTGCCAGTGCTGAGGCAGGAATCTCTTGCTTTGTCAGTGCTTGGATATGAGTCACAGTTCTGAGGGGCAGTCCTGGGGCAAGGAGGGATGCTGGTGTGGTGGAGCTTGTTGTGGTGGTGGAGGGAAAACACCTTGCCCCTTATCATACCATCTTGGAGGAACTGAAATTTTACAGGTTCCTAGAAGTACCTCTAAAAATAGCTGTAAAAACCCCTGAAGCTTGCGACAGTACACTCTTCACATTGGAAGCAGACTTTTACCTTAACAAAGAGTTTAAAACTCAAGTAATTGGCCGGGATAATGAGTAAGAAGCACAAAAAGAGTCAGACTATATTATCTTACTTTGGTGACAAAGAAGATGAAAACATACAACCAGAAGAAGACAACAAAGCCAAAGCTCCTACATCCAAAGCCTCCAAGAAAAATATCAATCAGTCCCAGGCCTTGGAAGAGCTCAAAAGGGATTTTGAGAAGCAAGTAAGAGAAGTAAAGGAAAAACTGAGAGTGATGCAAGAAAATCATGAAAAACAAGTCAACAGCTTGCTGAAGGAGACCCAAAAAATACTGAAGAAAATAACACCTTAAAAAGTATCCTAACCCAAATGGCAAAGAGGTCCAAAAAGCCAATGAGGAGAAGAATGCCCTCAAAAGCAAAATTGACCAAATGGAAAAAAAAAAGTCAAAAAGATAAAATTAGAATAGAGCAATTGGAACCTAGTGACTTTATGAGAAATAATGACACTGTAAAACAAATCCAAAAGAATGAAAAATTAGAAAACAATGTGAAGTATCTCATTGGAAAAACAACTGACCTGGAAAATAGATCCAGGAGAGAGAATTTAAAAATTATTGAACTATCTGAAAGCCACAATCAAAAAAAGAGCCTAGACATCATCTTTCAAGAGATGATCAAGGAAAACTGTCCTGATATTTTAGAACCAGAGGGCAAAATAGAAATGGAAAGAATCCACTGATGTCCTCCTGAAAGAGATCCCCAAAGGAAAACTCCTAGGAATATTGTAACCAAATTCCAGAGTTCCCAGGTCAAGGAGAAAATATTACAATCAGCAAGAAAGAAATAATTCAAATATTGTGGAAACACAATCAGGATAACACAAGATTTAGCAGCTTCTACATTAAGGGACCACAGGGCATGGAATATAATATTCCAGAGAGCAAAGGAGATAGGATTACAACCAAGAATCACCTACCCAACAAAACTGAGTATAATCCTGCAGGGGAAAAAATGGTCATTCAGTAGAATAGAGGACTTTCAAGCATTCTTGATGAAAAGACCAGAGCTGAACAGAAAATTTGATTTTCAAATATAAGACTTGAGTGGAACATGAAGAGGTAAACAGGAAGGAGAAAATCATAAGAGACTCATTAAGGTTGAACTGTTTACATTCCTGCATGGAAAGATGATATGTGTAACTCATGAGACCTTTGTCAGTATTAGGGTAGTTGGAGGGGAAAAAATTGTATGTACATATATATGGATATAGATAGATAGATAGATAGAGGGCACAGGGCGAGTCGAAAATGAAGGGATCATATCTGGAGAATAAAATTAAGGGGTGAGAGAGTATACTAGGAGAAGGAGAAAGGGAGAGGTACAATGGTAAATTATTCCACAAAAAAAAACAACCAAACAAACAAAAAACAAAAGGCTCTTACAGTGGAGCGGAAATGGGGGAAGGTGAGAGGGAATGAGTGAATCTTATTTTCATAGGATTTGACTTAAGGAGGGAATAACATACATGCTCAATTGGGTGTGGAAATCTGTCTTACCCTACAGGAAAATAGGGGGGGAAGGGGACAAGAGAGTAGGGAAATGATAGAAAGGAGGGCAGATTGGGAAAGGGAGTAATCAGAAGCAAATACTTCTGAGGAGTGTCAGGGTCAAAAAAAAGAATAGAATAAATTGGTGGGCAGGATAGGATTAAGGGAAATAGAATTAGTTTTTCACAGCATGTCTACTATGGAAGTGTTTTGCATAACTGCACATATATAACCTATATTTAGTTGCTTGCCTTATCAATGAGGGTGGGTGGGGAGGAAGGAAAGGAGAAAATTTGGAACCCAAAGTTTTAAAAACACATGTTTAAAAAAAGGAAAAAAGAAAAATACAATTAACTTTGTCACTTTACTGGAAAAAAAAAGTAATGTGTTAAGTTTTGTTATTGTTCTTGTTGCTACTTTTGCTGTTTTTATTTTTCTATGTACCTTACGCAGATGGTACTAGAACGCTTTTGGGTTTGAGTTCATAAATGCAAATAGCAGATGAAACAGTTTCAAGGAGAGCAGACTAGGTATTGCTTCTATAGATGATAAAGGCAGACTGTTGGAAATGGGGCAAGAATACCTCCAATCCAATTCCTGAAAGATGTTGAGATTCTACTGGTTGATATATAATGACAAAGGGTATAACCTACTGGGCCATTAGTGATGATAGAGGGCTGATTAGGTGCTAAGTTAGAAAATGTTAATGTACCTATGCTAATGTAATATTAAGCATCAATGCTCTCAGAAAATTCATATACCAGTGCCTCTGTGTTTTCATCCATTAAAATGCATTTAAAAACAATGAGAAAAATGTGATTATACATGACTAACTTGTGAAAAGAGTGGAGATCCTTAAGATTAAAGAAAATTCAGCAACTCTGATGCTAGAGTACTTTATAAAAGACATGTAAACAATTGTGGTGCAATTTTCAAACTGAGAAAATTATATTTTTGGCTTAATGTAAATATTTCTTATTTTGGTCCAATTTGTCCTTTGAATTTTTCAGGATTATATGTTTGGGAAATGATACAAATAAAAGGATACTCAAATCATACTAACATAGAACCATCATGGAAGCAACAAGAGACTATGGGATTTAAACCAATTCTATGCAAAAAGCAAATCATGGATATACCTTTGTTCTTTATTTTGAGGAGTGATAACAGAGCACACCTGCTCTTCCAAATCTCCTATCCAAGGTTTATTGTCATAGCATCTTAAAAGGACAAGAGAAAAACCTGAATACTGAATATGTTTTCTCAGGGCAGCCTTTGATAAAATACCACACAAAGACTCTAATATATCATCTTAATTTTCTTTTTCTATTCTAGAGCTTTGCAAATATACAATAGTTATGGTAGTATATTTGATGGTACATGTAGACCTTACTTTTTGGCTGTCCTTCTGAAAATATTTGAGTGAAGGCAATCAAACTTAAGTGAAAGAAAAACCGGGCCACTTCATTTTAGAAATTTCTCATGATGTAAGTTGCTGCCATGCTTCTCTCGGAAATGTGATACAATCTAGTGATAGATTCTGCAAATAATGCACAAATATTGATCAAGGAACTTAGAGCTGGAAAAAATTGTTCTTTCTAAAGTAATTACTTGATTGTTTTACTCATTATTATTATGGATGTGATGGCAGCATTTGAAAATTATTATTTAGGTGTCTTTTGTTAATTTTCATTTTTACTTGAGTATTCCACAGAATGCCCTATTTTTCTTACATCTAATTTCCCCTACTCCATTTCCTCTAATTATATATGTATTCACATTATTTTAAAATTATATCATATACGTGTTTTCATCTTCAATGTAGAAATGAATAGATTATTGGGAACTCAGATTAAATTTTTACATCAGTGTTTAACAAGATTACAGGAGAACACATATTGATGACTTCAAAATTGTTACAAATTTTCCAGTTTTATTATGTGTCTTGATTTATTTTTAAAATGCTTCTTTGTTGCTTCCAGACCTTGTTCCTACTTCTGCCTCCTATTATTGAACAGAACAGGTCTAATCCCTCTTCTACATTACATTTGACTCTTATTCAGTGTATTAGAGTTGCCTCTCAGCTTTGTTTCATCTGCAAATTTTAGGAATATATCATCTATTCCTGTTTTCAAGTCACTAAAATATGTTCAACAACATAGGAGCAGATACCTGGGGTATTACACCGCAGACCTCCTGGAAAGTCCATATTGAACAATTAACAACTTATCTTTTGGTTTGGCCATTCAACCACCATTGAATCCATTTTCTTAAATCACCATCCATTCAATCTATCTATCTATCTATCTATCTATCTATCTATCTATCTATCTATCTATCTATC
>NW_020954569.1:10077491-10108652 GCF_900497805.2 Vombatus ursinus
ATCTATCTATCTATCTATCTATCTATCTATCTATCTATCTATCTATCCACACGCATATATGTATATGTATATATACACATATGTATATATGGGTGTGTATGTAGGTATATATGTATATGTACATGTGTGTATATATTACATATATATATGTGTGTGTGTATATATATATATATATTCCATACAAAAAATGTTACACTCTTAACAAACTGCATTCAAAAATCAAATTGTACTCACATTGTTTAACAAGAGTTAGAATTTCTGGTGGTTCCTCTTCTGGGAACCAAGATGGTGGAGAAAAAAGTAAGTCACTTTCACTCTACCTCACTGACCTCTGAAGGTCCAGAAAATATCGACCCAGGAAAAACCCTGAGCCAGTAAAAAGACAGCGCACAGCAGTTTTGTACCCCAGGAAGCTTGGGGGATTAACAGGAAAGGCCGCTCTCACTTGGGGGTAGGGGAAGCAGTATAGGACTGAAGGCATCCCAGGAATCCAGTGGCAATCCCCACCTCAGCATACTAGGGAGATCCAGAGACCCAGGAGGGTGGAGCAGGCAAGTGCCAACACCAGGAACTCTCCCCCCACTAAGAGACTCAATACAAGAAGGGGAACTGGTAGACACCAGCTTGGAAAACTACCACAGGTGATAGCATTCTCTAATAGGGAAATCACCTGGTGTATCAACGCAAGTCTGGGAAGCACAACTCCAGAAGGCAAAAATCTAGGATGACAGAAATCCACCAGAATTAAAACATCCCTGTGCAAGGCCCAGAAGACCAGGAGACAA
The DNA here is from genome assembly GCF_900497805.2 of Vombatus ursinus. NCBI lineage: Eukaryota > Metazoa > Chordata > Mammalia > Diprotodontia > Vombatidae > Vombatus > Vombatus ursinus. The sequence goes on from NW_020954569.1 coordinate 10,078,277, forward strand.
ATATTCAAGTGCAAAGCACCTGCAAGTAGGAAAAAAAAAGCTTGGGTAAGTGCCCCCTTCACTCCACTGGGAGAACTCAACATTCTTTTGTTGTAGTAAGTCAGAAAATAGATAAACATCAAGAATAAAAAGTAGAAATAGAAAATGACCATAGATTTTTATTTTGGGGAAAGGGAAGATCAATGCACAAATTCAGAAGAGGACATCATTGTTAATATACTCACATTTGAAATCTCAAAGAGAAATATGAACTGGTCTCAAGTCCCAAAAGCTGTCTTGGAAGAGCTTAAGAAGGATTTTAAAAGTCAAATAAGAGAAGTAGAAGAAAAATTGGGAAAAGAAATGAGAGGTATGCAAAATAAGAGGTATGGAAAAGGAAGGACAAAAATTAACTGTAGAAAACAACTCCTTAAGAAGTAGAATTGACCAAATGTAAAAGGAAGCACAAAAACACACTCCTTAAAAAGTAAAATGGACCAAATGGAAAAGGAGTTACAAAATATAACAGAAGACAACAACTTATGGCAGAAACTAGGCATAGACCAAAATTGTGCAACATATAACAAAATAAAGTCAAAATGGGTTCATGATTTAGATGTAAAGGCTGATACTATAAGCAAACTGAGAGAGGAAGGAATAGCTTACCTATGAGATTTATGGAGAACAGAAGAATTCATGACCAAACAGGAGATAGAGAACATTACGAGAAGAAAAATGGATAACTTTGATTATATAAAATGGAAATGTTTTTGCACAAACAAAGCCAATACAATCAAGATTAGAAAGCAAGTAGAAAATTGGGAAAGAATTTTTACAACCAGTCTCTCTGATAAGAGCTTCATTTCTAAAATATATAGAGAATTAAGTCAAATTTATAAAAAATACAAGTCATTCCCCAATTGATAAATGGTCAAAGGATATGAACAGGCAGTTCTCTGATGAAGAAATTAAAGCCATCTATAGTCATATAAAAAATGCTATAAATAACTATTGAATAGAGAAATGCAAATCAAAATAACTTTGAGGTACCACATCACACCTATCTGGCCAACATGACAAAACAGGATAATGATAAATGGTGGAGAAGATGTGGGAAAATTGGAACACTAATGCATTGTTGGTGGAGTTGTGAAGTGATGCAACTACTTTGGAGAGCAATTTGGAACTATGCCCAAAGGGTTGTAAAAATGTGCATACCATTTGACCCAGCAATAGCACTTCTAGGGCTATATCCTAAAAAGATAATAAAAATTGGAAAAGGACCCACATGTACAAAAATATTTATAGCAGTTCTTTTTGTGTTGGCAAAGAATGGGAAATTGAGAGGATGCCCATCAATTGGGGAATGGCTGAGTAAGTTTTTGTATATGAATGTAATGGAATATGATTTTGCTATAAGAAATGATGAGCAGGTTGAATTCAGAAAAACCTGGAAAGACTCATATGGACTGATGCTAAGTGAAATGAGCAGAACCAGGACAATGTTGTACATAGTAACAGCATGCTGTGCCATGACTAAGTTTGATAAACTTAGCTCTTCTCAATAATGCAAGGATCTAAGACATCTCCAAAAGTCTTATGATGGAAAATGCTATCCATATCCAGAGAAAGAACTATGGAGTTAGAATTCAGATTGAAGCACACTATTTAATCTTTTTTTCTCTTCTGTTTTGTTCTGTTTCCTCTTTCTTGTGGTTCCTCCTATCAGTTCTAATTCTTCTTTACAACATGACTAAAGGGAAAATATATTAAATAAGAATGTATATGTAGAGCCTATTTCAGGTTGCACACCAGTGAATATAGTAGCTAAATTCCAAAACTACCAGATCAAAGAGAAAATACTGCAAGTAGCCAGAAAGAAACAATTTAAATGTCATGGAACCACAGTCACGATAATGAAAAACCTTGCTGCTTCTACAGTAAAAGATTAGAGAGTGTGGAATACAATATTCCATAAGGTGAAGGAGCTTGGATTACAATGAAGGATCAACTACTCAGTGAAACTAAGCATACTCTTTCAAAGGAGGTGGACATTCAAAAAAAAAAAATAGGGGACTTCCAAACCTTCCTGATGAAAAGACCAAGTTCAACAGAAAATTTGATCTTCAAATACAAGACTCAAGAGAGGTATAAAAAGCCAAACAGGAAGGAAAAACAACAACAACAACAACATATTATTATTATTAATCAGGGAAAACTGTTTACATCACTACAAGGAAAGATGACACTTATATCTCTTAGTAACTAATGTCATTATGACATTTAAAAGGGGATATACTTAGACAGAGGGCTAGTGTTTAAGTTGACTTAGAAGTGATGGTAAGAAATCTAAGTGGTGAAAAGAGACTGTACTGGGAAAAGAAGAAAGGAGGAGGCAGACAAGGATAAATTACATCACATGGAAGGCACAAAAACCAAATACAGTAGAGGTAAAGAAGAAGGGAGGGAATGAACATTGTTTGAACCTTACTCTCATCACATTTGGTTCAAAGAAGGAATAACATAATCCATTAGGTATATAAATCTAACTTACACTGTAGGTAGTAGAAAGGGTAAAGGAAAAAGAAAAGGGAGGGGGCTGATAGAAGGTGTGGTAGAAAGCAAAAACCTACTGAGGAGGGGAAAAGAAAAAAGAGAAAATAAAGCATAAACATGGGAGGGGGGAATAGTATGGAGAGGAAGACACAGTTCATTATCATAATTGTGAATATGAATGGAATGAAGTCTCCCTTAAAACAGAAACTGATAGGAGAGTGGATTAAAAACCATAATCCTATAATATATTGTTTACAAGAAACATATTTGAAGCTGAAGGATACACACAGAGTAAAGGTAAAAGGCGAAAGCAGAATATAATATGCTTCAGCTGAAGTAAAAAAAAGCAGGGGTAGCAATTCTCATCTCAGATAAAGCAAAAGAAAAGAAAATAGATCTAATTAAAAGAGATAAGGAAGGAAACTACATCCTGGTAAAAAAGTACCATAGATAATGAACTAATATGATTACTGAACATATATGCACCAAGTGGCATAGCAGCCAAATTTTTAAAGGAGTTCAGGGAGATATAGGAAGAAATAGATAGCAAAACTACACTAATGGTGGACCTCAACCTCTCCCTCTCAGAACTAGATAAATGTAACCACAAAATAAACAAGAAAGAAGTTAGGGAGATCAATAGAATATGGAAAAAAATTAAATATGGTTGACCTCTAGAGAAAACTGAATGGGGACACAAAAGAATATACCTTTTTCTCAGCAGTTCACGGCACCTGCACAAACATTGACCATGTACTAGGGCATAAAAACCTCACAATCTAATGCAGAAAGGAAGAAATATTAAATGCATTCTTTTCAGGTCATGATGCAATAAAAATTACATATAATAAAGACCTATGGAAAGATACACTAAAAATTAATTGGAAACTAAATAATCTAATCCTAAAGCATGAATGGGTCAAACAACAAACCTTAGAAACAATCAATTACTTCATCCAAAAGAATGACAATAATAATACAACATACCAAGACTTATGAGATGCAGTAAAAGAGGTCCATAAGGGGAAGTTTCATATCTCTAGATGCTTATATGAATAAAATAGAGAAAGAAGATGTCAATGAATTGGGTACGCAACTAAAAAAAGAAGCTAAACAAAGAACAAATTAAAAATCCTCAATTAAATACCAAATTAGAAATTCTGAAAACCAAAGAAGAGATTAATAAAATTAAAATTAAGAAAACTATTGAACTAATAAATAAAACTAAGAGCTGGTTTTATGAAAAAAAAACTATAAAATAGATAAACCTTTGGTTAATTTGATTTTAAAAAAAGAACAAAATCAAATTATCAGCAACAAAAAATGGAAAGGGCAAATTTAACACCCATGAAGAGGAAATCAAAACAATTATTAGGAGCTATTTTTCCCAACTATATACAAATAAATTTGAAAATCTTAGTGAAATTGATGAAAATTTACAAAAATGCAAATTGCCTAGATTAATGGAAAAGGAAATAAAATACTTAAACAGCCCTCAGGAAAAAAAAAAAAGAAATTAAACAAGTCATCAATGAACTCTCTAAGAAAAAATGCATTTACAACTTTCTCAAGTAGAAACCCTGGAAATAAAATGGAGAGTGACAAATAGTTTAGTATGAAACACTGTTGGTCTATTTCAAATACTATGTTCTTCACTAAATATTCATTATTTTTTGAAGACTTGTCTAATATTTTCCAAGAAGCAAAAACCAAGCTCCATGGACAATAGTTACCAAATCTGTCATTCTTCTTTTATCTTTAATTTGTAAAACATTTGTTTTTCTCCAAACCTGTGGCACTGCTACCATTTTCCATAAACATTTAAATAAGACTGTTAATCAGTTCTACAAGTTTTGTTTTTGTTTTTGTTTTTGGTGGTATTACTGTTTCTTAGCTTTTCCCAGTGCCAAAGGATATAAATTCATTAGACAAACAAGTGATTTGAATTCACGGGAAAGTAAGTACTTATCTATTATCTCTTTCAATATCTTGAATCACAAGTACTTGTTACAAGTACTTGTTAGCTGGTACAAGATCATTTTCAGCGAATTTCCCTGGCACTGAAAAGAAGAAGCAAACTAAAAAAAAAAAAAGAGTAGTTCTAGGTCTGTTGTCAGTGATCATTGTGCCATGTAATTTAAACTGAAGTCTTCTCTGATCTTCATTTTTCGAACTGGATAGCAGTGTGGGGAAAAAAAGGGACCCTTAGCTTTCCTTTTTTTCTTCCACATATGAATTTTTGCACTATTTATATTGTATTTATAGCACCACATCAATCTTATACTTCTATTCATCCTATTACCCATCCTTCTTTGCCTTATATCTATATCTACCTATTTAAAATTTAACTAGCTTGGTTTTCTGTGCATTTACTTCAGTTGTTTCAAACACTTTTTTTGTTTTCTTTTTCAGTGAAATTATTTCACTTTTTGGCTTCAAATTGCAATATAGATAATTTCCACCCCATATCAGCTGATTTCCATTTGAGGATCCTACCAAGCCTTCCTCTGAACTCCTTGAAACCGGCAATCAGAAAATATGAGCTACACTACAGATTATTTTGCTTTTTTCTCTCTCATACTTAGATACTAATTTTTCAAATCAAGTTTTCTCTTCTGCATCACTTGCTTCTAGTGGACAACAGAGAGAAAAAAAAACATGCAACACTATGGTCTTAAATTTCTTGCTACAAACATCATGATATTTGGTGATACATATTTGATTCCTTTAGGTATCATTTATGCCCAAGTAAATCACCCAAAGTGGATATGAGCCATCTTCCTTTATATTGTTGAAGGGTTCTCTGTTATTTCTTTGGAGACAACAATAGACCTTTCTATTGTTGTGATCAGGTCAACAAATTCCTCAGTACCCATAGGAAATTAATCTATGACTATCATTATAGTAATTTTTAAAATATTATTCTTACTGGATGATTCCTTATTTGATAGACTTTCTGGCTGTTTTCGTGGACCAGCAGCTGCCTCATCCTCAGTGAATCCAATTTCTCCTTTTTTAGGAAAAGCTTCACATCTGCATTTTTGCTCTTGATGAAATTTTCAGTATTTATTAAATATTTGTAGATGTTTACATTTTACCCCAAATCATCTCATTGTCATTTGTCTCTTGATTATCTCTTAATAAATGGACAGCCCCACCTAACTTCCCTTTTTTAATTTTTAACCAAAAACATACAGCCACTCATTTTCCACCACCCAACCCTCTGAGACAAAATTCTTGTTTTCCTAATTTGTTCCACCACCAAAACAGTCTAACCAATTATATTAGGTTACAATTTTATCTACTTAGCTTTTCTTACTTATTTTGAGTTGAAAACTTCATTCTTCTTTTGTTTATCCTGTATTCCATCACATTCTGTCTTTCTTTTCAAATATTTATTCCTTAATTCCTCTAATCTCATTGATCATACTTTTCTTCTTACTTTTTTCCCCACACAGAAATTGTAAGTAGAATATAGACATAGATTTCTTTCTCTCTAAAATACAATTTTCTTCATAAATCCAAGACACCTATGTAATTTTGAACAGCTCAAAATACTATTTCTTATACCTTTTTCCATACTCAACCAACTTATTTACCTAAAAGTCATAAATACAATGAGGAAATGTAAATTGTTGCATTTTAATTTTCCAGGTAATAATAATGGTAATCTTATGATCAGATTTACAGAGCTGAAAATAAGATAGAAGGTGTATGTTTGGAAGCAGAGTAATTGTTGAAAAGATGGTTTGGCCATAAGGGGAAGGATGGTTGGGAATACATAGAGTTACTAAGGCAAGCACTTGTCAAGTTAGGAGTAACCCAAATCCTAATTTTTGGAGGTATTTGGATATCTTGTATTGCAATGTCAATGAAGAATATTTGCTAAAAGGCCACCATGAATGTAATTTCAATTTATTCAGCAAAGTCAATTATAGAGCATAAAGAAGAAGAAATTTGCATGAAAATACTGAATGATATTTACCAAATTAAATCAATATGTAACTTCATAGTTGATAACTTCAGAGCAAAGGGAAGCCTAGATGAGAATAGTGGAAAAGATATTTGAAAAAAATAGATCAGAAATGAGAAGTCATAGACATGTAGTAGATGTGAACATCTCACAATTTCACAGTATGAATATTTTCATTAAGGAGAAAAAAAAGAAATGGTTGACACCATAATGAGGAACAACACATATCATACCAAAAAAATAAAAATGATATCTTAACAGATAAGAAAAAATGTGTTTCAGATGTAGAAGTTAACAGTGAATCAGTTATCTGTAATGTCAGACTACTGATAATTTTTGCTGCAAATATCACAACTGGTATAAAGGTAAGCAAAAAAATAAGAAAATATATAGGTAATAGAAACAACTAAATATTCACATTTTTATTTAAGAAAAGTTTTACTAATGCATTAATATTTGGGCAAAGTTATCGCAATGTGTATGAAAGGCAGACAGACATACTGTTATAGGCTGTAGAAAAACAAAAAGAGTTTTATACATTTAAAATACTCAACAAGTCTCTGGGATTTAGGTAAATGACTAACAAATCCATAACAAATTAAATCTGGAAGATTAGATACAGTATTAGCACCTACAATATCACTGGGAGTAGAACTTTAATTCTGTCATTCTTTTCTAATAAATCTCTTAGCTCTTTCCAAAGAACAATGCTGTCAAACCGTAATGATTAACTTAATTTCAAGGTCTTGGTAAACACTGTCATGAAGAATGTAGGTAGAAGAGAAGCAAATATTAATTTAGATTTTGGGGAGTTTCACTCAGAAAGCATTTATATTATTTTACCTGAACTAATTACAAGATTTATGTGAATCCTGAATACTGAATTCAAGAGAGGTTTATGATTCATAAGTTTTGCCAGTGGAAATAGTTAAAACACCTGGTAGAGATGACAGCATAAATACTGAGCAGAACCAATAGTCCTGGTGGCAGATAAGAAATGGATTCTGGATTTGGCTGATTTACACAGCTCATTTTATTAAATTGTTTTGAATTAAAAAAGTGAAATGCTTCATTATATTTTCTCAGAATTAACTACAAAGATTACAGAGTCCTACACAGTTTAAAGACACAAAGTGGAGGCTGAGTGACTAGATGTCACCTCAGGAGCAGAATTTAAGAAAGTTAGTTCTTCGAGTAGAATCACACCATGACTCTGGCAGCAGATACAAAGGAATGATGCTTGGAGAGAAGGTAAGTGACATTCTGCAGTTGGCCGGTTGACAGAAGAGAGTCCCACTCTGAGACAGACTCTTAGACTCGATGATTTATCTTTCACTGCTCATGCCTCTGTCTATAATTTCAATAACACAAAGTCCTCTCTAAATTGGGTCTGTCAAAAGGAGACCCTGGGGAGCGCAAATCTTCTCATTCTGTTTCTCAATATATTTGGTAATTTTCTTCAAAACCTTTTATTAATGTGTTTCCATGCACAAAGAGATAGTATATGCTGTCAAACAAAGCAAACAACCTTCAAGGTAAGATTGGCCCCCAAGCATTTCTGCTTCAGGATGAAGGTTATTTAGAGTGCAAACTGTTTCTTCAAACTGCTGCCAGCCAACCTGGTTCTCCAAATTGGCGGGGAACTTGATCTGGAACTGGCACCAGGTACCACTGCTGTAGTGCTGCTAGTTGAAGACCTTGTAGAACACAGGTGCCTGAGAAGCCTCATGGCAGCTGGGGCCTGGCTATGATTGTACTGCCTCCTCTATGTCCCTCCATCTGCTGTCACACAGACTTGTCCCTCTAAACACTGATCTTGTAAGAAAAGTTCCTGATGATAGCAAATGAAGAACAGTCAGCAGGAAGTTCATAATGCTGATAGTTATTATTTTAAACAGAAATTAAACCAAAAAACATAATTTGCTTTGAAATTATGCTGAGATGCTGACAATTCTTTTTTCCTCCTTAACAATATTTTATTTTTCCCATTTACATGAAAAGATAGTTTTTAACATTCATTTTTGTAAAGATTTTAGTTCAATTTTTTCCCTCCTTCCATCATCTATCCCATCCCTAAGACAGTAAGCAATCTGATACAGGTTAAAATGTATAATCATGTTAAGCATATTTCCACATTAGTTATGTTGTGAAAGAATAAGAATAAAAGAGGGAAAGAATAAGAGAAAAAAAATGAAAATAGTATGCTTCAATCTGCATTCAGACTCCATAGTTCTTTCTCAGGACATGATTAGCATTTTCCATCATGAATCTTTTGGAATAGTCTTGGATGATTGCATTGCTGAGAAGAGCTTGGTCTATCATAGTTAATCATTACACAATGTTGCTGTTACTGTGTACAATGTTTTCCGCCTTCTGTTCACTTCACTCAGCATCAGTTCATGTAAGTCTTTCCAGGTTTTTCTGACATCCACGTGCTCATCATTTCTTTCTTTCTCTTTCTTTCTCTCTTTCTCTCTTTCTTTTTTGCTTTCTTATTTAATTACTGTTCATCATTTCTTATGGAACAATAGTATTCCCTTACATTCATATACCACAATTTGATCAGCCATTCTTCAATTAATGGGTATCCCCTCAATTTCCAATTCTTTGCCACCAAAAAAAGAGATGTTATAAATATTTGTGTACATGAAGGCCTTTTTAATTTTTTTATGATCTCTTTGCTACACACAACTACTAGGGTTACTTTTTGGATCAAAAGGTATTCACCATTCTATAGGTCTTTGGGCATATATCCAAACTGCTTTCCAGAACGGTTGGATTATTTCACAACTCCACCAACAATGAATTTGTGTTCCAATTTTCCCTCATCTTCTCCAACATGGATCATTTTTCTTTTCTGTCATATCAGCCAATCGGATAGGTGTGAGGTGAGACATCAGAGCTGTTTTAATTTGAATCTCTCTAATCAGCACTGATTTGGTATTTTTTTATTTGATTATGCATCACTTTAATTTCTTCATCTGAAAACTGTCTGTTCATATCTTTGGACCATTTATCCATTGGAGAATTACTGGTATTTTTATAAATTTGACTCAGTTCTCTATATATATTTAGAGATGAGACCTTTATAAAAGAGACTTTCAGTAAAAATTGTTTCCCAGCTTTCTGCTTTCCTTCTAATCTTAGTTGCATTGATTTTGTTTGTGCAAAAACATTTTAATGTTATGTAATCAAAATTATCCACTTTGTATTTTATAATATTCTCTATCTTTTGTTCAGTCATAAATTCTTCCCTTCTTTATAGTTCTAAAAGATAAACTATTCCTTGGTCTCTTAATTTGCTTATGGATGGTTTGATGGTTTGAGATGTTGGTCTATGCCTAGTATCTTCCACAGTATTTTCTAGCTTTCCCAGCAGTTTTTGTTAAATATGGAGTTCTTATCCCAGAAGCTGATGTCTTTTAGCTTATCAAACAGTAGACTACTATAATCATTCAATCCTGTATCTTGTGTACCTAATGTATTCTGCTGATCCACCACACTGTTTCTTAGCCAGTACCAAATAGTTTTGATGAGTGCTGCTTTCTACCATAGTTTTAGACCTTGTATGATGAGGCTAATTTGCTTTGATTTTTTTACATTAATTCCCTTTTCATTCTTGATCTTTTGTTCTTCCAAATTAATTTTTGTTATAATTTTTTCTAGTTCTATCAAATGCTTTTTTGGTAGTTTGATTGGTATGACAATAAAAAAGTAAATTAATTTAAGTAGAATTGTAATTTTCATTATACTAGCTCAGCCTAACCATGAACAATCAGTATTTTTCCAATTGTTTAGATCTGACTGTATTTTTGTGAAAAGTATTTTGTAAGTGTGTTCATGTTGTTCCTAGGTTTGTTTTGGCAGGCAGACTCCAACTATTTTATATTGTCTACAGTTATTTTAAATGGAATTTTTCTTTCTATCTCTTGTTGCTGGGCTTTGTTGGTAATATATAAAAATGATGATGATTTACATGAGTTTATTTTATATCCAGAAACTTCATTAAAGTTGATAATTGGTTCAAGTAGTTTTTTAGTTGATTTTCTAGGATTCTCTAAATCTGACATCATATCATCTGCAGAGCAATAGCTTTGTTTCCTCATTGCCTACTCCAATTCCTCCAATTTCATTTTCTTCTCTTATTTCTAAACCGAACATTTCTAATACAATGTTGAATAATACTAGTGATAACAGGCATACCTGTTTCATCCCGGGTTTATTGGAAATGCTTCTATTTTATCCACATTACACATATTTGCTTACTGGAAGAAAGGGGAAAGGAGGAGTAGAATGGGGTAAATTGACATAAAAGAGTCAAGGAAAAGTTTTTACAGTGGAGACAAAGAAGAGAAGGTGAGGGGGAATGAGTGAACTTTACTCTCATCATAATTGGCTCAAAGAAGGAGTAATATATGCATTCAATTGAGTTTAAAAGTTTATCTTTCTCTATAAGAAAGTGGGAGGCAATGGGAATAAGAGAAAGGGGGATATAAAAAGGAGGGCAGATTTGGGAAGGTGACAGGTTTAAGTAAAACTTTTTTGAGGAGAGACTGGGTGAAATGAGAGAGAGGATAGAAATAGGAGAAATAGAAAGGAGGGAGACATAGTTAGCAATAGCAAATCTAAAAGAAATTTTGAAGCAAGTTTCCCCGATAAAGGTCTCATTTCTCAAACATAGAGAAGTGAGTCAAACTTATAAAACTGAGAGCCATTCCCCAATTGATGAATGATTAAAATATATGAACAGTTTTCAGATGAATTATTAAAAGCTATCTATAGACTTATGAAAAATGCTCTAATTCACTATTGACTAGAGAAATGCAAGGTAAAAATGATTCTGATGTATTACCTCATAACAATTAGATTGACTAATAAGATAAAAAAGGAAAATGTCTAATGTTGGAAGGGATATGGGAAAAATGAGATATTAATGCCCTGTTGGTGGAATTGTGAACTGATTCAATCGTTCAGTAGAACCATACCTACCCTTTGACCTAGACATACCACTTCTGTGTCTGTATCCCAAAAGAGATTTAAAAAAGTAAAGGGATCTATATGTACAAAAATATTTATAGCAGCTCTTTTTGGGGCAAAGACTTAAAAACTGAGGGGATGCCCACCAATTGAGGAATGGTTGAACAAGTTCTGGTATATGATTATGATGGAATACTATTGTTCAAGAAGAAGTCATGAGCAGGGTGATATCAGAAATATCTGGAAAGATTTACATGTGCTGATGCATAGTGAAATGTACTGTACACAAAGTAACAGCAATATTATAAGATGATCAACTGTGACTGACTTAGCTTTTCTCAACAACACAAAGAAACAAGACAACTCCAAAAGATTTATGATGTAATATAATTAAAGGTAAATTCAATTATAGAAAACATATCACAGAAAACATTGTAGAAAATACCATTAATACAGCAGACAAAAACTTGATATTTTACATAAATAAGAGAAAGGCATGGCAAATTAAAGTAATTTGAGGTAACAGTTCAAATTCATCAAAATTTCAGAAAATAATTAGGAAAAAAGCATATTCAACACAAAATTGTGAAGAATCTGGTACAAATTTATGCATGGTAGAATTGCAAACTTAAAGAATATATTTATATAATAATCTGGCAATGCTTAGAACAAGTTATAAAAATAACTTTATCCTTTGATTCAATAATTACATTATTAGAAACTTACTAAATTTGCTATGATAAATCAACAATGAAGGATATGTTTTAATATCTGAAATATTTGTCACTTTAAAAATACAGAAGCAAACTAAATATCAAATGATAGTGGAATAGCTAAATAAATCCATGAATGTAATTCCTTGAAACAATAAAAATCATAGTTCCTAGGAAGAAATCTTGGAAGTTCTTTAATAATAACAAAGTGGGGTAAAAAAAAGCAGAACCAGAAGAATAGAGTTATTTGGAGTGCTCTTCTACTCCTCTTTCATAAGACCCATTGTCATCATTATGTACATTAGCCAATGAGAATTTGGTTTTGATACACTTTTCTCACATGGAAGAATCCTACATCTTGAAACTATCATTTTTCTTATCTCCTTATTAAAATGTACCTGGTCCTCTGTTCACTTCCTTCAGAGTCCATAAAAGATGGCCTGGATATGTCCAATTTCTTAATTATATACATATATACATACACATGTGTGTATACATATATAGCTATATGTGAATGTATATACACATGCATGTACATAAGTGTATGGATGTGTGGTATGTTTATGAATATATACACATACATATATGTACATATATACATGTGTGCATGATGGATCACTTTGGCAGACTGATTAAGCATATAGATACCTTCTTAGGGATATTTAAGTATATAAAATAAATCAGATTGCAAAGAAAATAAATTATATTGAAATATAATTATCCAGATAACCAGAATGATAAATTTGATGAAACAAATGATTGTGAAATAAGTTTACTTTGAATTCAAGGATATAACAGTCATACATAGATTAAGAATACAGGATAATAGTCTTATTGAGTCTTAACATCTTTCACAATGATGTCTTTCTCACTGCCCTTATTTTGCTTTTCCCTATAGAGGAGACATTTGGCTGATGAAACCCTTACATGTTGATATCTTTGTTTATTCTTAGAAAGCAAAGTATCTTCCATGCTGAATTCTTTTTTTCTGTCCATGGGAATGCAAGATATTGCATTCATTGTTTAAAGACTTCCAACAGGATTGGAACCATTTGTGGTCTAGATGCTCATGTGATAACAGAAGACAGCAGTATTCTTTTCAGAGTTCTTGAAACCATCAAAATTCTGATTTACAGAGCTTGATATCACCCTTTTTGTTGTTCGTAGTTCTGTCAATTGCCTGTTATGGTCCAACTAATTAATCTCACAAATTAACCCATGTTATGTTATAAATGACTAAAAATGAGTTGATATGCTTCTCATTTCCCTCATATTTTGATTGCATTAAAGCACAGGGAAAAATAAAATAAAATAAAGCAAAACCAAGTAACCAACCAAACAAACAACAATAACAAGATTAATCATTATTTTAGCCTAAGTATTTGCTCCTTTTTTATTTATAGTTTATACTCCTTTTTACAAATCCTTTCATTAAAATATTTCTTTGATCTAGTGATTGATTGAAGACAAATGTTCATTGCTAAATTTTGCCTTCATATTTCAGACCAAGACCTCAAACAAGAGTAAATTCAAGGGTTAGTTATATCATCACTTGGGTTATGCTTAGTGTGGAGAAGTCTAAATGCAGAAACAAGAAATAAAATTGGCTCTAAGTTAGAAGTAAAGGACATTCTCCATTATAATATCTAGAATTATTAGGAAATCCACAGGTCTTCCTGTCAGCAGTGTTTCTAGATCTACTAATAAACACCCCATGCTTACTAGAATGAAAGGGGAAAAAATGGCCCATAGACTTTATGAAAATCATTGAAATGTAACACTGGTCAGGGATGGAGCCAAGATGGCAGAATAAAAGCAGTGACTTGGTTGAGCTCTCCCCCAAGCCCCTCCAAATACCTATGAAAATGGTTCTGAACAAATTCCAAAGCATCAGAACCCACAAAAAGATAGAGTGAAACAAATTTACAACCCAAGACAGTCTGGTTGGTTGATCGGGAAAGGTATATCAGGCCGGGTGGCCTACCCTTGTAATGCCGGTTGTGCTGGTGTTCTAGCCCTGACAGTTTGCCTGCTTTGCTTGAGCTGGAAGTTTCACAGCTAGCCTGCTGTGCCATTATCCTGCTGAACTAGGACTGAGGGACTTCAGTTGCTGATCTGTGCCATCACTAAAAGTCTCCCACTGGCTTGCCTGGACACCATCTGCATTGGGCTGTACTCCCCTTTTACCTAAGTGAGATAGACCTTTCCTGAATCCCTTCAAAGCTATCTTAGGTTGGAAAATTGTTTCACTCCATCTTTGTGTGGGTTCTGTTGCCCCAGAATGCATTTAGATACTTGATTCAATATTGTTTCTGAGGGAAAATGGAGATAGCTCAGGCAACTTCTTCATTTTTCTCTGCCACCTTGGCTACCCTCTTTCAGGATTAGAAAGTCAAAGAAAAATATAATTAAGGTTAAAAAATGGATCTGAATAAAATATTTGAAAATTTTATTTGATAGGCTTATTGTTGCTACTAATTGCAAATTTTAAGATGTGAACTTATTTTTCTGCATTATATGCATCTAATAAACACACCACATGATAAAGTAATAAAAAGTAAATGTAAAAATGCAAAATACTATATCCTTTACAGACCAAAATGATTATATTCATCATCAAAATAGGATTGGTAATGGAAATATGTAACAAATAATAGAAACCAACCACTGCTATCTTTAATGTTTAGCATAAACCCCCGAAACAAATCTAATTTCTAGTAATGGTGAAAAAATTCTAATAGCTGTTGAGTATCAAATGTTTATCTCCTTTTTTACCCTTTAAAATACTTTCTCCTTTCCATCTGTTTACCTTTTTTATTCTCTGAATCATATTAAATCAAAACCATTTATTAACTTTTGAATCACTTTTGAGTGTGGAATAATATTTTATTGGGTTCTTAGATTTTTAGGTCTCTGAATGTCTACTCTGTCCTCTATATAACTAAAAGGAAAAAAAAGTTAACATTTATTTCCTGATGACTTCAAGTAAAGTTAAAGCCACAATCTAGAAAAAGAACTAAAATAATATAATAGCTTTTTAAGAAACACTCCAAACCCACTCAAAGTAATGTCATTGCTATATTATCTCTAACAGTTACATATACTTACCACTCAGGATCTAAATAACTAAACTGCTATTTTATTTCCCTTAATGGCCTAAAAAGTGATACAATGGGCAGAAAATAATGGAGACAGAGTGCGGAATGGGAGGATACTAAGAATGTCATTCTAGAATTAAATCATTTAAAAAATTGAGTTCTAATGTTATTATAGTATTATAAACATCAATTTAAAAAGTTTGTAAGTTGACCAGTCTTTAAATTATAGTGTTGTACTTTGAAGTAGTGGCAATGCCTGTCATTTGATAAATCAAATTACTTTTCATAGTAAAGCTCATACTAGTTTCTTTTTTTTCACCTGAGAGAAAGAGAAAGACATAGGGGATTACCTATGATTACCATAGCTTAATAGTTTCAGATGAACTATGTCATTAAATGTTAGAAAGCCCACACCCATCTTGTTCTAAATATATTTCCCTTAAAAAGTTTAGAGAAGCACATACTTAATGCAATCCAGAACTGAAGTATTATGCCATAAGAAATAACTGTGCATTTGTACGTATAATAAATAACTTCCAACAGCTTATTAAAATGGTATAATTAAATATTAGTTTTAATTGCTTGCTAAATTCTAGGGTTATGAGTTAATGCAATATACCTAATTTGGAAGTTTGGAAGCTGGCAATTAAAATAAAATGGGAATCAGGTCTCTATTGAGCAATAAAATAAAAATGTATATGCTGTTATGATACTTTATTCACCCCCCCAACTCATGTCCTCTTTTCAATGAGTAGCATGTACTCAAATATAACTTGAAATATCTGTCTCAGATTTTTCATATATTCATAATGTCAGAGCTGGGTAAATCAGACTATTGTGGTGGGGGAATGAACACATTCAATTTGCAAAAGACTCTTTCACATGGTAAAATGCAATGAACAAAGTTATCATTTAAAAATGTTAGATATATCTGTGCTTATTGAAAGACTTTTAAAAGAAAATCTACCTAACTAAAACACCTAAGTGTAGTAAGATTAGATGGATTTAGGAAGGAATATATATTGATACCATTTTAAATCAGCGTGCTCTCTCAGAGGATATTTGATTAACATTGAGTTGTGGTCATGATGAGCATCAAAGATCAAAGATTGCATCAAAAAAGGAAGAGGAGTGCAGCAATAGGTACATGAGACACAGTAGTCAATAACTATAGTAATGTACAGTTTGGTAAATGCAGACTCCAGTTTCTGAGATAAGAACTCACTATTTGACAAAAATTGCTAGGAAAATAAGAAAGTAGCAAGGCAGAAAATACATATAAACCAACATCTCACACCATACAGCAAGAAAAGGTGGAAATGGGTACATGATTTTGACATAAAGGGTGATACCATAACCAAAGTTGGAGAACAAGGAATAGTGTACCTGTCAGCTTTATGGAGAAGGGAAGAATTTATGATCAGACAAAACACAGAGAACATCATGAAATGCAAAGTGGTTAATTTTCATTATATAAAATTTAAAAAATGTTTTTGCACAAACAAAACCAATGCAACCAACATTAGGAGGGAAGCAGAAAACTGAAAAAAGAATTTTTATAGCAGTGTTTCTCATAAAGACCTCTTCTAGAATATATAGAAAAGAGAGGGTGGAGCCAAGATGGCAGAGGGAAAGGAGTGACTGTCTTGAGCTCTCTCCCAAAGCCCTCCAAATACCTAAAAAAAATGTCTCTAAACAAATTCTAAAGCAGCAGAACCCACAAAAAGACAGAGTGAAACAAATTTCCAGCCAAAGACAGCCTGGATAGTTGATCAGAAAGGTATATTGCACCGGGTGGGGAGAGGAGTGCAGTTTGGCATGGGCGCTCAGGCTGCAGTGACCCTGGAGCAGGCCTCAGAGGGCTGAATTGCAGGCAGCTGTGGTGGTTTCCAGACTTCTCAACCCCTGAACACCAAAGACAACTTAGAAGGTCAGTGGGAAAAGTCTGTGACTATGGTGAGAGAGGAGCTAGGTCTCAGCCACAAGTCTTGAGCACGGCCCAGGGCCTCAGCTTTTTTCTGAGCATCTGGCCCACAGACTGAGGGGGAATTGAGTGGCTGATCAGAGGGGGATTGCAGGGATCTCTTTGCCAGAGCTGAGGCAGGAATCTCTTGCTTTACCGGTGCTTAGATCTTGGTCACAGTTCTGAGGGGCAGTCTTGGGGCAAGGAGGACTGCTGGTGAGGTGGAACTTGTGGTGGTGGAGAGCAAACACTTCATCCCTTATCATAACACCTTGGAAGAACTAAAAATTTACAGGTCCCTAGAAGTACCTCTGAAAACAGTTGTACAAACCACGAAGTTTGGGACAGTACACTCTTCACATTGGAAGCAGACTTTTACCTTAATAAAGAGTTTAAAACTCCAGTAATTGTCTGGGATCATGAGTAAGCAGTGCAAAAACAGTCAGAGTATATTATCTTAATTTGGTAACAAAGAAGATCAAAACATACAACCAGTAGAATATATAGAGAAGAGTCAAATTTCTAAGAAAACAAGTCTTTCTGTGATTGATAATTGATCAAAGAATATGAACAGGCATTATTCAAATGAAGAAATTAAAGCTATAATCACATAAAAAATGTTCATCACTGTTAATTAGTGAAATGCAGATTAAAACAACTCTAAGTTGCCACCTCACACTTGTCACATGACAAAGTAGAAAATGATAAATGTTGGAGATGTGGGAAAATTGGAATACTAATGCATTGTTGGTGGAGTTGTCAACTGAACCAACCATTCTGGAGATCAGTCTGGAGTTGTGCCCAAAGGGCTAAAAAGTTGTGTATATCCTTTGATTCAACAATATCTCTACAAGGTGTGTATCTCAAAGAGATTATAAAAAAAAAGGGAAAAAACTTACATATATAAAAATATTTATTGCAGCTCTTTTTGTGGTGGCAAATAATTGGAAATTGTGGGGATGCCTATGGATCAGGGAATAGCTAAATACATTGTGGTATATGAATGTAAAGGAAAGTTATTGTTCCATAAGGACTGATGAACTGGAGGATTTCAGTAAAACCTGGGAAGGCCTAATGAACAGATGCTGTGTGAAATGAGCAGAATCAGGAGAACATTGTACATAGAATAACAACAACATTATGCTATGACCAACTTTGAAAGACTTAGCTTTTCTGAACAATGCAGTGATCTAGGGCAATTGCAAAAGAGACTCATGATGGAAAATTCTGTATACCTCCAGAGAAAGAACTATGGAGGTTAAATTCAGATTGAAGCATACTATTTTCTCTTTTTTGTTGTTGTTGTTTTTTTCTTTCTCATGCTTTTTCCTTTTGTTTTTTTTCCCCCACAACATGACTAATGTGGAAATGTGTTTAATATGATTGTACATATATAACCTGTATCAGATTGCTGTCTTGCAGAGGGGTTAAGGGAAGGATGGAAGGATAAATATTTGGACCTCAAAATTTTATAAAAATGAATGTTGAAAACTATCTTTACATGTTATTTGAAAAAAAAAAACACTATTAAGGGGAAAATTAAAAAAAAAAAACCTCATCATCAAGCAGGGCCTGTAACTTGTTCCAGAACAAGACCACATTATTACAATAACATAAACCTTAAGTTTTGTAAAACAGAATTATATGAAAGAAAAAGTGGCTTCACTATAAATTGTGCTAAACATATAAGGTTTAAGTGCTACTTCCTGCCCATATATTATAAAAATTGAGGAATAAAAATTCACTAATTTAAAAAAATGATCTTTATGTTATTATTTATAGTTTTTGTTATTGTACTTAAGGTTTTCTAGTTGCAAAATGGATATAATATGTTGTTATATAATACATGATATGTTGTCATATAATTTTATATTTTTACACACCAAAAGTTAATGAGGTAGAGATATGGCTAGCAAAAGAAATAGAGATAGGAAGATAGTATAAAAATTCATTGTGAAATGATATTGAAAACCAGGCCTGAGTAGCAGAGAAAAGTGTCAAATATCAATATTATCAGTGAAATAATTGCCCAATGAGGATTCCAGAAGAAAGTATTTTAGCTATTTTAATGGGATTGATTAAAAGGGAGTGATAAAAATAATTTGAGAATGAAACCTGAGGAATTCCCTCATCCAGGAGCCTATTTCCTAAGTAAAAGCTACAATGATTGAAGATGAAGGGAATTCCATTAAAACCTTTTAATACTCCCAGATACATGAGGAAATCAGTATCCTAGGTGTATGTGCAAGTTTATCCTTTAGAGGGGTATATTCTTCGTGAGGGAGAAGGACATTAGACAAAACCACTTTAACAATCAACTAGAAAAATACCACTGAGAAGATGGGAAGTAAACTTGAAAAATAAAGTCAGAGGGAATAGTTTGTGCCAATTTGTCATGCAGAGAATTATCCTATTGGAAAAGTCAAAACTGAGAGCAGTCATGTAAGGATAAAGGAATAAAAATTAAAAAAATAGTAACAAAGACAAAATATTCCACATTTTAATATAGAATAAAGAGTTACAACATGTCAAAGAAAAAAATTATCTCTGTAACCTTAAGTCTGAGGATCCTCATCTACAAAATTAAAGAATAGGATATATGATTTCTAAAGTTTCTTCTTTGCAAACAATCTGCATACAATACAGAGTATGTTAGAAAAAGTAATCACTAAAAATTTAATATCTATTCATTTTCAAAGCTGAAATATTTTTCTTTTCATTTCTCTGGATGAGACATGAGAATTTGGAGTTAGGAAAACCAGAGTTTGTATCTTGCTTGAGTCTCTCTTTTTTAATTGTTTTATTTTTAGTTTTCAACATTTACTTCCAGAAGTTTTTGATTTTTTTTTTATTTTCTCCCTCTCACTCCCCAAGACAGCATGCAGTCTGATATGGGCTCTACATATACATTCCTATTAAACAAATTTTCACATTAGTCATGTTGTAAAGAAGAATTAAAACCAATAGAAGGAATCACAAGAAAGAAGAAACAAAACAAAACAGAAGAAAATAAAAGACCAAACAGTGTGCTTTGATCTACATTCAGACTTCATATTTCTTTCTTTCTCTGGAAGTGAATGGCATTTTCCATCATGAGACTTTTGGAGATGTCTTAGATCTTTGCATTGCCGAGAAGAGCTAAGTTTATCAAAGTCATCACACATTGTGTGTACAATGTTACCCTGGTTCTGTTCACTTCACTGATCATCAGTCCATATAAGTCTTTCCAGGTTTTTCTGAAGTCCATCTGCTCATCCTTTATTATAACACAAAAGTATTTCATCACATTCATATGCCATAACTTGTTCAACCATTCCCCAGTGGAAGGGCATCCCCTCAATTTCTTTACTACCACAGAAAGAGCTGCTATAAATATTTTTGTACATGTGGGTCCTTCTCCCATTCCTATGGTCTCTTTGTGATACAGCTCTAGGAGTGTTATTGCTGGGTCAAAGGCTATGCTCATTTTTATAGCCCTTTGGACATAGTTCCAAATTGCTCTCCAAAATAATTGGATCAATTCACAACTCCATCAACAATGTGTTAGTGTTCCAATTTTCCCACATCTTCACCAACATTTACCATTTTCCTGTTGTGCCATGAGAGCCAATCAGATAGGTATGATGTGGTACCTCAGAGTTGTTTTGATTTGCATTTCTCTAATCAATAGTGATTTAGAGCATTTTTCATGTGACTGTAGATAGCTTTAATTTCTTCATCTGAAACCTGCCTGTTCATAGCCTTTGACCATTTGTCAATTGGGGAATGACTTGTATTCTTATAAATATGAATTAGTTCTCTGTATATTTTAGAAATGAGGCCTTTATCAGAGACATTGGTTTTTTAAAATTTTTTTCTCAGTTTTCTACTTCCCTCCTAATATTGGTTGCATTGGCTTGGTTTGTGCAAAACCTTTTCAATTTAATGTAATCAAAAATTTTCATTTTGCATTTCATAATGTTCTCTATCTCTTATTTGGTCATAAATTCTTCCATTCTCCATAAATCTTGAAGGTAAACTATTCCTTCTTCTCCAAGTTTGCCTAGAGTATCAGCCTTTATAACTGAATCAAGTACCCATTTTTACTTTATTTTGGTATATGGTTTAAGATGTTGGTCTTTACCTAGTTTCTGCCATACTATTTTTCAATTCTCCCAGCAATTTTTGTCAAATGGTGAGTTTTTTCCCCCCTCAGAAAATCTAGGGTCTTTGGGTTTATCAGATATTACATTACTATAGTCATTGACTACTGTGTTTTGTGTACCTAATTTATTCCACTAATCTACCACTCTATTTCTTAGCCACTATCAGATGATTACCGTTTTATAATACAATTTAAGATCTGGTAGGGCTAGACCACCTACCCTAGCATTTCTTTTCATTAGTTCCTTTAAAGTTCTGGACTTTTTGTTCTTCCAGATGAATCTTGTTATTATTTTTTCTACCTCTACAAAACAATTTTTGGTAGTTTGATTGGTATGTCATTGAATAAGTAAATTAATTTATGTAGAATTGTCACTTTTATTATATTAGCTCAGCCAACCCATGAACAACTGATGTTTTTCCAATTATTTAGGTCTGACTTTATTTGTGTGAAAAGTATTTTATAATTGTGCTCATTTAGTTCCTGGTTTTGTTTTGGCAGGTATACCCCTAAATATTTTATAATGTCTAGGATAAATTTAAACGGAATTTATCTATCTCTTGCTGTTGGGCTTTGTTAGTAATATATAGAAATGTCCATGATTTATGTGACTTTATTTTATATTCTCCAACTTTGCTAAAGTTGTTTATTGTTTCAAGTAGTCTTTTTTATTTAATTCTCTAGGATTCTCTAAGTATATTATCATGTCATCTGCAGAGTGATAGCTTTATTTTGCTTCAGTCTCTTACTAGGCATCAATGGCAAATTATCTAACCTTTCTCAGCATCCTTTTTTTTAATCTGTACAATGGAGCCAATAATAATATCTACCCCAAAGGAACAATTAAGATAATATATGTAAAACATTTGGCAAATCTATATAAGTAACAATTATTCCTATTATGAATACTAATTTATATTTTCATTTCTTCATGATTGCAGTCTGGTGTTGTAAAGAGAAACAAGTTCTACAGGTCCAAAAATCCTTGAGTTAAACTCGTTCTTTGACACATACTTCCATGTGATCCCAGATACAAGACTAAAATCCTCAATTTCTTTGGGCAATTGGAAGATTTTAACTTCCAAAATAATTTTTGATCTAGATGATAAGGCAATAGTTTCCTTAAAGGGAGGTCCCTAAAGCAACAAATCATGTATCATGTCAAAAATAAATAAATTAAAAATTAAGTAAATCACCTGTTTCTGAAGTCACAATTACACTGAGAAAGATTGTTACTCATGTTGAATCTTGCTTAATTATCTGAAGAAGGATATCAGGGTAACACATAATTCAATTAACAAATATTTGCTAATCTCTCAACATTATACAAGACTATGAAAGACACTGGAGTATAACATAAAGTCCCCTCTTTCTTACCCCAGGCAATGAATAAGCTAATGTTTTAAGGGTTTCTTTTTTCCTTCTTAAATCTTGTCTATTGTTTTGATCTGATAACAACAGGCATACCTTCCAACCACAGCAGAATGGATTTTTAAATATTAGTTTATGTTTCACTTTTATCTTATAGACTTCCTTATAATCACCCATAATGATTTTAGCTTTACATACTTCACAGAAATGGTGTGGGAAAATATATTTATTTTATTGTTAATTTTTGTAGAATGCCTAGTGTTAATTAAATGGAAGCTATAATTATCTGTTAAATTGTAATGCCTTGCTTTTTTTCTTCCTAATTTGTTTTAAATATTCAAAGGCACATCTAAATGTACAAACTTTCTGATTAAATATAGTTATAAAAAACCTTCAAATCATGTTATTTGTTTTAAGGCAATTGTGTATGAAGCAGATTATATTTTATTGGAAGACATTAATAGCACCCATCTTAAATGTGATGTCTTGCAAATTAAAATTGTTAATGTTATCTATTGAGAAAAGGAAACCAACTACATTTTGAAACATTGTTGACATTTTGTATAACTACTGGAGTTTCATTTCATATTCTTGTGTTAAATGTAATTTTTTTTCCTGTAAATCATGTAAATTATGGAAAATCAGGAAGTCACTCTCCCTCCCAATTTGGAAAGTTATCAAGTTGTTTTGCTGGATGCAGGTGGACACAAGTACTCAACACCTTTTAACTCCAGAAAGCTCCTAGACTACTGCATTCTAAAAATAAGTATTCTAAAAATATAAAATTGTAATTTAACATAAAAAACCATCTAAATCTCTCTCTGGGGACTGTGTGCATGCTGAGTGTGCCCTGGATTCCATTAGTTCTAAAACCACATGTTTTGCAAATAAATCACTTAGCTCAGACTTTGCTTCTTCAATTTCAGTAAGGACACTGCTTTTAAGAATATATGGGTTAAAATTTACAAAAATATAAATTACCAAGATTAACAGAAGCAGAAATAAAGCACTTAAATAATGCTATTTTAGGAAAAGAAATTGAACCAGCCATCAATGAAATCCAAACATTTAAAGAACAATTAATCCCAAGACTATCTAAAGGATTTGAAAAAATAGACAAAGAATGAGTATTAACAATTTTTTTATTAAAAAAATGTGGTTTTGATACTCAAACCAGGGAGAGCAAAAAGAGAGAATGAAAACTAGAAAGAAATTTCCTTAAATTTTGATGTGAAAATTTTAAATAAAATACTAGTGAGGTGATTACAGGAATATATCACAAAGATATCACTTTGACCAGGTATGATTTATACCAGTAATGCAGAGCTCATTCAACATTTGGAAAACTATCAACATAATTGACCATATCCATAATTAAGCAACAAAATTACTATCTTAATATCAGTAGTTCCAGAAAAAACCTTTGAAAATATACAGTATTCATTCCTTTTAAAACACAAGAAAGCACAGGAATTAATGGAACCTTCTCAAGATGATAAGTGGTATCTATCTAAAACAAAGAGCAAGCATTGTCTGTAACAGGGATAAACTGTAAGTCTTCCCAATAAGATTAAGCATACAACAAAAATATCCAGTTTCATGGCTATTATTAATATTCTACCACAGATGCTAGCCATAGCCATAAGACAAGAAAAAGTATTTGGAACAATAAAAATAGGCAAGGAGTAAACAAAACTATCACTCTTTGCAGATGATAGGCTAGTTTCCTAGAATCCTGGAGAATCAATTAGAAAAGTAGCTAAAAATATTAGCAACTTTAGCAAAGTTGTAGAATATAAAATAAACCCACATGAATCATCATCATTTCTATACACTACCAAGAAATCACAGTGGGAAAATAGAGGGGAAATTCCATTTAAAATAACTGTAGACTATTCAAAGTATCATGAATCTAGCTGCCAAGACACTCCCCAGAACTACATAAACAAAATTACAAAACACTTTTTGCAGAAATAAAGAGTGACAAACAATTGGATAAATATTAATTCTTCATGAGTAGGCTGGGCCAATATAATAAAAATGATAATTATGCAGAAGTCAATTTACTTATTCAGTGCCATACTAATCAAACTACCAAATAATTATTTTATAGAACTAGAACAAATATTAACAAAATTCATCTGGAAGAACAAAAGATCAGGAACATCAAAGGATTCCATGAAAAAAAATGTGAAGGAAGCTAGCCTACAAGTACCAGATTTCAAACTATGTTACAAAGCTGAATTCATCAAAACAATCTGACATTGGCTAAGAAAGAGAGTGATTGATCAGTGGAAAAGATATGATGCATGATATAAAGTAGTAAAAGACCATAGTAATCTACTGTTTCATAAACCCAAAGAGTCAAAAAATTAGGGTAAAAAGTTATGATTTTACAAAAAAATCTGGGAAAACTGAAGAATATATTGGAAGAAACTAGTCATAGGCTTGTTGTAATTGAAATTAAGTTAAACTGAGGCACAAAGTTCTGAGCACATTCAATTTATTGGTAAGGCTAATAATTACTAATAAAAGGGATCTCTGGAATAGTCACTCTATCAAAAGACCACTAGGTAAGGCTTACTAACCTTAATATAGTTTTGAGAAGTACAAGAGAACAAAAATGGGAAACATAAAACAAAAGAGTTGTTTAAAATCTCTGAAGTATCATAGAAAATGGGAAACAATATGATTGAATGGAAGTCAGGAATGTAAGAATAACAATAACTCCTTCTTCCTTCTTGTTGCTATGGGGGAAATATCATTGGTGGCATTGATCTGCATGATTAGTGAAAGTCTCAGCAATAGCAGTCCAGACTTCCCTGAAACACAGTCACTATTGCAGAGATAACAGACTTCCAGGCACTCAAGTGATTCTTGAAAGGCTTCTGAGTGAGAAAAGAATGTTTCTTAAGTGTACATGGGTGATAAGATGTGTAGAAACAATATATTCTTTTGAATTAAGGTGATTAATAGGTCAACAGAGGTCAGAAAAGGAAGTGGAACTTGTGAATTTAACTTAGAGACCAAAAAATACAGTATAGGAAATTTTATAACATATTAGGGTGATACAGAACAGACCCAATTACAAAATGAAATCAGAATCAATTTGATTTTCTCAAACCAACATCTCACACCATATACCAAGGCAAGGTCAAAATGGCTAAATGATTTAGCCCTGAAGGGTGATATCATAAGGAAATTAATGAAGTATAAAAAAAGTACCTATCATATGTATGGATAATAGAAGATTTATGATAAAAAAGAGGCAGAGATGATCATATGAAGTAAAATGGATAATTTTCATTTTCTCTTTCTGTTTGTCTGTGTTGTCTTGTGTAGCTTTGCTAATATGTAAATATGTTTTCCAAGACTTCACATTTAGGGGCAGCTAGGTGGTGCAGCAGATAGAGCACAGGCTTCATTGTCTTCTTCTGGTTGTGTGTTTTGATCTTCTTTGTCATCAAAGTAAGACAGTCTGACTCTTTTTGCACTGCTTGCTCATGACCCTGGCCAATTACCTGAGTTATAAATGCTTTGTTAAGGAAGGAGTCTGTTTCCAGTGTGGAGAAAATACTGTCCCAAGCTTCAGGTGTTTTCTGCAGCTGTTTTCAGAGATACTTCTAGGGACCTGTAAATTTTCAGTTCTTCCAAGATGGTATGATCAAGTGTGAGGTGTTTACTCTTTTCCTGGCCTGTGCTCTAGTATATGAGTGACCACAAGCACTCTTTTCTACCTTGGAACTGTGAAGAGAATTCCCTCTCCACCACCACTACAAGTTGCACTATGCCAACACTCCTCCTCACCCCAGGACTGCCACCTGGAACTGTGACCCAGATCCAAGCATGGGCAAAGCAAGAGATTCCTGCCTCAGCACTGGCAAAGAGATCTCTGCAATCCCCCTCTGACCAGCCACCCAATTCCCCCTCAATCTGTAAAACTAAGAACTGGTTTTATGAATTGACTAAACATATTTTGATTTAATTAAAAAGAAGAAAATCAAATTACCAGTATCAAAAATGAAAAGAGTGAATTTACCACCAAGGAAGAGGAAATTAAAACAATAACTAGGAACTAATTTGCCCAACTGTATGCCAATAAATTTGAAAATCATAGTGAAATTGATGAATATTTACAAAAATATAAATTGCCTAGATTAAGAAAAGATGAATTAAAATACTTTAATAACCCCACCTGAGAAAAAGAAATTGAACAAACCATTGATGAACTCCCTAGGAAAAAATCTCCAGGGCCAAATGGATTTACAAGTGAATTCTATCAAATATTTAAATAACAATTAATTCCAATACTATATAGATTATTTGGGAAAATAGGTGAAGTAGGAGTCTTATGAAATTCTTTTTA
Organism: Vombatus ursinus; assembly: GCF_900497805.2. NCBI lineage: Eukaryota > Metazoa > Chordata > Mammalia > Diprotodontia > Vombatidae > Vombatus > Vombatus ursinus. The sequence goes on from NW_020954569.1 coordinate 10,105,417, forward strand.
AGATACAAATATGTTGCTGACTCCTAAATTCAGAAAAGCGAAAACAGTGAAAAGTAATTAATTATACAGGAGGTAACTGGAAAGTTTCAAAGTCAATTTTAAAGAACTGAGTGTTTACATCCAGGAGGGGAACACTGAGAGAGGCAGTGGGGAGAGAGAAAGAGAGTGAGAGAGAGAGACACAGAGACAGAGACAGAGAGACAGAGACAGACAGAGAGAGACAAAGAGCAAAAGAGAGATGGAAAAGAGGAGTGGGGAGAGGGCAGCATGAGAGGGGATGGGAGGAGTCAAGAACAAAACCTTGAACAAAACAAATCCCTGAACTAAGATAAAAATTAAATGAGAAGATATCAATTAAAGTAGAGAAGGAAGCACCAAACAAATAGAAGAACCACAAGATTTAAATATGAAAGCTAAGAGAAAGAGATATATTGAAGGTATTATTAAATCAGTTAAATAGCATAGAAAACTCAAGAAAGTCAGGTACACAAACAATTAATTCATTTTTCATGAGTCCTCTATAAAAGCACATGCATGCACACATGCACACAAATTTAAACAAACAAACAAAAAATGGGGAAAGAATCTCTAAAAAGAATGAAACTTCATGCAAACTATTTTATTCCTGGGGCCATAACAAGACAAAGACCTCAGAGTTAATATTCTATAGGACCATTGTTTACTAGGTATTGAGGAATTGGAAATAACATGTTTATATTATATTCTATTGTTATGATTGATACTGTTTATATTATATTTTATTGCTATGCATACATATTCCATAAGCTAATTAATAGTCCCCATTACCATTTTGAGATTTTTGTTTGTAGGTAAAGTGATACCAAACTCCTGTGGTATTCAGTATATATTGACAACGATAATCTGAGATCTTTTCAGCCATAAATTCAATGGTGCATGAAAGGAGATTATTTTCCAGAAAACAATGAAATGAGGTTGATGAATGGTTTTCCAACACCCATTTTATAAATGAAGAGAATAAGGCTTATAACCAATTTCTAAAACATGGTACCTTTTATTTTCTAGGTTTTTCTGCACACCATTTTGTATTTAGAATAAAGTAGATAAAGTTAATGGTTAATTTCTTTTGGTTAGATAGGTCATTTTCACAGCAAACTCATTTTCTGACTATTGAGCATAGCTATGACACTCAAGAATAATTGTATAAAGCAAAGGTATTCTTGGGGAAAAGTTATTATACTCTTTTCAAGATTTAGGTCATTTATGTTTTAAAGAAACTATGTTTCTATCATAAGATAAAGGTGTCCTTAGTGAATTGAAAAGGGCACAAAAATAAAACTATCTGAACTGGGAAAACTGTACAATAGGAAATAGTTATTGCAGAACACAATGAGATATAAATTGAAGGTTGCTATTGGTGGTGTTATAATAATTTTAAGTAAGGGAAAAATGGTACCAGATGCACATCATAAAATTATTATTTCAACATCATATATTGAAACAGAGATTAGGTAAAAGACCAGAGACATTTTGACTTTAGGTCAAAGATGCCACTTGCATTCCCTTTCTTGACCTTTGAAGAAATTGAAACCAATCTACTCTCTCTTCCACTTTATATCAATGAAAAGGCAATGATCTCTGGAAAGAATATATAGAACTTTGAGAATTCAAAATAATGAAGTTGATGACAATATATAAGGAATCTAAGTATCACAATTTGTACGGTAATTTTGAAAGATTTATTGCTTACTTTATTCCAGTAGGCTGTTGGTATTTCATACAAAACAAATGACCTCATTGAATGAAAAGGAACTTTTGACATGAGGGTTTGCCTATTCTACAAAGATATGTAATTCTATATTACTGTCATCAGTACACATCTTTCAGTTTTGTAATTCTCAGCAGTCCTGCATTTTACCCTGAACGCAACAATACAGTACATTGGCTGGTGTTATGCTTTGATAAGATGCAGCCCATTGATCATGCTTACCTCAAAATGGATTAATATTTCTAATGAATATTGATGAACAGAAACATCATTAGAGAAATAAATAATATTATTATCATCACCAGGGAAAAATGAATAAATGAACCAAAGGGAACATCCACAAGTTTAAGTTTTGATAATGCCATTGATCTGGTCACATCCCAAAATGTTACCATGGAAAATGCATTAGACTTTAACTCAAAACACAAAAATGAAAAATTTCACTGTGCTGCCTCCTAACTGTGTGATTTTGAGCAAGGAATTTTATTTTTCTAAAAAGCAGTTTCCTAATTTTTTTTAAATGAGGGAAGGCAATGAGATTATAATATTTAAGGGTCTTTTGGCTTTAAATTCTACAGTCTGTGAACACAATGTTCTTTTTTTCTTATTAATTAATTTATTTTTGGTTTTCAACATATACTTCTGCAAGATTTTGAGTTCCAAATTTTCTCCCCATCTCAGCCCTCCCCTCACCCCAAGACAGCATGCATTCAGAATATTCCTTCCCCTAATTTGCCCTCCCTTCTATCTCCCTCCCACCCCACTCTTCTCTTATCCCCTTCCCCTTCTATTTTCTTGTAGGGCAGGATAGATTTCTATACCTCGTTGCCTGTATATCTTATTTCTCAGTTGCATGCGAAAACAATTGTTGACATTTGTTTTTAAAACTTTGGGTCCCAAATTTTCTCCCTTACTTCCTCCCTACCCACCCTCATTGGGAAGGCTAGCAACTCGATACAGGTTATACATGTGTAATCATGCAAAACACTTCCATAGTAGTCATTTTGTGAAAAACTACATTTCCTTTCATCCTATCCTGCCCCCTTTTATTCTATTCTTTCTTTTGACCCTTTCCCTCTCCAGAAGTGTTTGCTTCTGATTACCTCCTCCCTCAGTATGCCCTTCCCTCTATCATCCTCCCCTCTTATCCCCTTCCATTTTCCTGTAGGGTAAGATAGATTTCCATACCCAACTGATTATGTATGTTATTCCCTCCTTAAACCAATTCCTGATAAGAATACTATTCACTCATTCCATCTCACCTTCCCTCACTTCCCCTCCACTGTAAAAGCCTTTTCTTGTCTGTTTTATGTGAGATAATTGACCCCATTCTACCTCTCCTTTTCTTCTTCTCCCAGTATAATTCTCTCCCACCTCTTAATTTCATTCTCCAGATATTACCTCTTCATCTTTAACTCACCCTGTGCCCTCTATCTATCTATCTATCTATCTATCTATCTATCTATCTATCTATCTATCTATCTATCTA
>NW_020954569.1:10108662-10132338 GCF_900497805.2 Vombatus ursinus
CTATCTATCTATCTATCTATCTATCTATCTATCTATCTATCTATCTACCTATCTATCTATATATTCCCCTCTAACTACCCTAATACTGACAAAGGTCTCATGAGTTAAAAATATCATCTTTTTATGTGGGAATGTAAACATGAACACAATGATCTTAACAGAGCTGGCTAAGTAGTCTAAAAATAGATTATTGCATGAATCAGTTACTCTTCTAATTCTTAATAGAGATGTCAAATAAATAATGCTGCATTTTTAAAGAAAAACAATGATGTTTAAGTAGTCTATATGGAAAAAGTTAGCATGTTGAAAATGTTAATGCTTAATTCTTTAAAAAGATGGATGTATTATTTTATCCTATATATGTATGTATTATGATTAATAAAAATGTCTGCTTAAAAACATACTTTTTCATAATCTATTTGTAATAGTTTAGTAAACTATACAGAGTACAGTAGATCTTTATTGAAGAGATGGATAGCAAAGACTCATGAATTTCCAGCACATGTGAATTAAATGTGGTTACCTTTTACTCTAACCTAGAAAATAAAAATAAAATAGAGAAAAAACATAATTCCTTCTTCAAAAAGTGCTTCCAATATCTTTAACCAGAAATCAAGATAAGCAACATAAACATTTGATAGATGGAATTAGTTTATATGCCTGCATAACATCATATTTGTTTATAGTTAATTTTTCTATAACAGAAGACTGGAAGATAGAATTAATAAGCTGTACAGATTGGATTGAAATTTTGGCATGCATTAAAATAATTTTGTCATAGTGACAGTTTTAAAGAGAACAAAAACAAGAAATATCATCTGTCCTTTAAAATTTTAGAAGCATAGAAAAATATATGATTAAAATCACATTCTGGAGTTTCAACTATTATTGAAAGTCACATCTTTTCACTCATCTAAAAAGTAATATCTATTATGCATTTCAAAATAGTATACAATCATGTATGTGTTAAATTCATTACATAACCTCACCTTACTCAAATGGACAAGACATTTGAGGATTCAACCAATGTTTTGCAGAACATAATTACATGAAAAGGTATATATTGATTAAAGTTACAATGAGGATACATCCTAAAATTCTGGAATTACTTTTGGATAAAGAAAAAATAAACCCAGTTGCAAGAAATTGATTCAATGTAAAGAATTGGTACAACTTCCAAAAATCATTTATATTTTAAATATAATCCTGAGACTCCAGGATTATCACATTACCATAATCCCAAAAACATTCTTCTCTTTTGCCCATTTTTCTGGTTTGGTTATGGGAAGCTTTCTGGAGATGGGCCTAGAATAATGTAAGTTTGCTTCAAAGTAATTTCAAGAAGCAAGTTTATTTGTATTGTCAACTTCTGTATAATTTCCTTTCAGGTCTTTTAGAGTCTAAATCTAGAGGATTCCAGACCAAACTAGACACCTGCTATTCCATATCTTCCCATCTGCATGTTGGGAACAGAGAGCAGATCAGTTTCTACTTCCTGCAGCTATGTAAATAACAATAATGAAATGTTTGCTACTCTCTAGAGTACCATACTGTTACACTTAAAACAAGATGTATATATATATATATATATATATATATATACACACACACACACACACATACATGTGTATGTATGTATGTATACATATACACCTTTATACATATATATATACATCTTGTTTTAAGTGTAACAGTATGTTACTCTAGAGAGCAACATATATATGTATGTTTGAGTAACATATATATATGTTTGTTTGTTTATTTATTTATTTATTTATTTATTTTTAAATCTCTGACCATTCATTTCCTTTTCATATAGAGAATCATAAACATTATGGTTATTGACAAAAACTGATGGATTTGAAATGAAAAGGCTGTCTTTTGATTCCTTGCCATGTGATATTCATTGGATACTTTAACCTCCCTCAGTTTGCCTGAGCTATAAAATAATAGGGAAGGACAAATTATTTCCATGGACCTTTCAACTCTAAAACTATGATTTTTTTAAAAGAATAAACATCTATTTTTCATGTGTTAAAGATATTTGATTTTCTGATTTCAGGTCAACCTCATTATTTCTAAGTAGAGATTTAAGAAAATGGACAGTGATTGAAATGAGTTCAAGGTATTTAAGAATTCAGTACTTGGTACAGATTAGATGAGAATGATACATATAATGCATATATTTTTTCTATAAAACTTCTTGCACATTCCTTTGAAAATATGGTCAAAATGCTATTTTGTTGCTGTGTTTTTGTTTTTTGTGAACTCAGCATCTTTGTGAGGCGTTCACACTCAGCTTGAATTGTGATATTATTTGAAAACATTTTTTCTGTTTCCTTTCTTTGAGTTGAACTGTTATAATAACAAATGTGGGAGAAAAAGAATAAACCCTCATGTAATGATTTGATTATAGATTGTTAAGAATAGATTTGTTTTCCACTCATCATTCTCTCTTCAATTTTTCACTGAGCTGTGCTCTTTTAGAAATGCTATTGAATGGGATGATCTGATCTTATGTAAACATGCATTGAACAACTGAACAAAAATGTTTATAGCCCCAAACAGGAGATTACTCACTGGCACTTGTACAATGCAAAGACATTTTCATGCACAGACTCTAATCGCAATATTGTATTTTAGTGAAATTGAGCTTAATAAAAAAATGAAAACAACTATCTAGATCTCTAGGAACACACCATTGGCTATGTTCACAAAATCATGTTTGGCCTATTAGATAAAATTTCTGCACTTATAACATAAAACTAGAGAAATGGAGAAAATATAACTTAAATCCAAATTAATGTAGGAAAATATAATTTAAATATTTATTAAGTTCAGTATATAATTTTAATTTTTTCTCATTAATTTGCCCATTTTTAAAGAGATAAAAAACTCTTTCCTCTTTTGACTGCATTCTTATGTAAATGAAAAAAGTTATTTCTGTTGTAATTATGTTTCTAAATTAGTAAAGTATATATACATAAAACTATGACCTATTAATATTTCATAATGATTATTGTGATGCTAGTGGTGGTAAATGTGGTAATAGTAATGGTATTAAATCTAGTAATAAATTGTCCATTGATTCAATTCAACAAGCATTTATTATGTGCCCACTATGTACAATGTCTTATTAGAGGTACTGGTAACACAATGTCAGAAACTAAACTGTCTCTTCCCTGAATAACCTTAAATTCTGTTTTTGTCAAAACTTGTATATACATAAATCAACATACGGTATTTTGAGAGGGGAGAAAGCATTAATAACTGGAAGGATGATCAAATATTTCAAGGAGGAATTAGAAACAAAATTGGAACTTTGAACAAAATTAGAATACTGATAGAGAAAGTTGAGAAAGGAGGGAATTCTAGAAATTGATGATCCCTTACAAAAACCTGAAAACAAAATAAAGAACAATTTTGGGAAATTGCTAATGGGACAACTTGGCTGGAATTTAAAATGTAAAATGAGACTTCAAGGATAGGTAGTTGCTTGGTCACAGAGATCTTAAATGTTGAACTAAGGATTTTTTTTTTTTGGAGACAGATAATTCCAGAAGGTTGGTAAACAAGGTAGTGGCAAGGTCAGAAGTGAGCTTTAGGGAGAATATTGGGTCAAATATTTAGAGAATTAAAGAGAGAAAACATTGAAAGTGTGCAGATAATTGGTAGGTCATTACAATAATCTAGGTCATGGTGTCTAATTTAGGTTTTGGGAACTTGTTTTTTAAAGTAGTTGGATGATATTGATTATTGATTCAATAAAATATGTTTACTTTGGAATATCATGTATTTCAATATACACATTTAAAAACTTTTTTTTCCTGAAGAAAGGTTGACAAGTTTCACCAGACTGGCAATGTGGTCCATGGCACACATGCACAATCTAGTTAGAAGGTGATGAGAGGCAGAAATAGAAGTTCATCTCATGTAAATGAAGAGAAAGGAACATATGTAAGAGATCAAAGAAAAATTGAAGGAATTTAAAATTAATTTTATATGGAGGTTTAAGGAGAGGGAAGAGTAAAAGATGACAATGAGTTTTTAATCTTCAGTTCAAGACAAGCTGAAAGTGTCCTCCACAGGAACTGGGAAGTTTAGGTGATAGGTGTATTGGTGATTTTTTTTAATAGGAAAAGGATCAGATATCTGTTCAAAAGTTAGACCCAATTTTTTGCATCACTTCCCATCTACCAATGGAGGCAAAATGAATTCCTGCTTCAATGTAGTTATACTTGGCTTCAAACAATGTTTTTATTTATTTTTACATTTTTATATGAATAGATTTTATCAAGTGCCTTCATTTTAGTCATGAAGATATTTTCCACATACTTTGAATAGATATTAAAAGAATTGCACATATTCACAGATATTTTTGGAGGAGAGAAATGATAATGAATTAGTGAATAAATATGGAGGTAAGCAGTAAATGATGATTCCTATTTAGAGTTTATGGGAACATAAAAGCTTGAATATCATTTTCTGCAGTTTTGCTATTTGCTGAAACCAGCAGTAGATATTTGAATCTATTGGTTGAAAGTACTGAAATAAGTTCCATTCTAGAAAATAAAATACACAAGCAAAAGGATTATTTAGGGAATTTGCAAATCTAACAGAGAATTGTTATTTTTAACCAAATAAAGAAGCTGCAACAATTAATGTGCTTTTGATTCTTTCCCCACTTCTAATACCTTTTGCATAATTAATTCATTATTATGTGACAGATTTGTTTTATCCAATATTAATGTGAACTGCATACCTCTATTCCTGCCAAGAATTGGAAGTTAATACTAAAATGAAACTTGGATTTTATTGAAGTATCTCCTTGTAGGAAAAAAAAGTACCTAATGACAAATAATATGGCAATAGAAATAAAGTGCTCAGATTCAGCTATTTATAGCAAAGAGAAATGTGGAGCACTTTTTTAAAAATAAAATATGTCTTTAATAGATAAATGACAATTATGTATAACAGGTGAACACTACTAGAACCATAGTTTTATAATTACATTAATAATGGAATGGAAATTCAAATGGATCTTTTAAGATTTCATAATTAATATTGATAATATGATATTACTATAAAATAGATAAGCTGTTAACCATGTAGATAAGCTAACTTTGAACACATTCTTCTATCTAGCCCATGTACCTATACTGCCCAATTGTTTTCTATATAGTTGTTATGCAAGTAGATATATTTCCATCAATAACTTTATTTTTTTCATTATATTTGAATTTTATTTAGACAAATACATAACAATAAAAGAAAAAATATTGTCATGTACCCACAAAGCTATCAATCATTTTTTTGAAGACAAAAAGAAGTTATTTGATGATGTCCCTCTTTCCTCTATAAAAAACACATTATGATAGTTTCTGCATGCAGTTTTATTCATATTATTCTCTGTCTATGATGTTCTCTATATGTTCAAATCTTAGTCAACCTTTGAAATTCAACTCAGTTCCCACCTCCTGCATGAATCTACTACACATGTAGTGAATGAATCAGTTTATATTTATTTTTCTCTTTCCTTAAACATATATCATTTATAACACTTATACTCTGTACTATTGAGCATTTAAATATGATTGCCTCATATTACTTGCTACTGTGTTAGATATACAGATGTGCTATACATCTTTCCCCAGTTAGTGTCTAAGTTAGACTTGAAGATATGGAACATATTTTTGTTTGTTTGCTTTGTTTTCATTTTATTTTTGGATGATTTTTTTTTATTTGCTGTTTTTTTAATCAAATATAGCACAAACACATAAGTGTTCAATAATTTATGGGTGATTTACAGATTTGTATAAAGATAAAGTGTCCTTAAAAATAATAAATTGATTCATATTTGCATTTATTCAATAAAACTTATTATGATACTTTCATTTGTTAATGACTCATATCCTTCTATTAACCAAAAATATAACATTCCTTCCAATCTCAAATAAAACAGAGATCACAAAAATTTGTCTTAAGCACTAGTTCCACATATGCTACTATAATGTCAAAAAAAGGAGATGTAAAAAAGATGAATTTCTATAGTGCTATCTTTTCTCCTTGAGTCTAGTTCTCAATCCTTATTGTCTTATTTCTCTTAGTTACCAAGTATAAGTGCTAAGCCTTATTGTCATGATTGGCTTGCAGGACAGATGAAAAGTGAATGAAGTCATCAAGTGTTCTCCCAATGTGTTCTTAGAGTTGTATCATTCTATGCAAGTTAATATATTGATTAGCCCTCCTGAGAATAGCATCCCCAAACCATCTATGCAGGAAAACACTAGATATTGGTTAACACCGGTGGGGTGCCCAAGGATAATATGGAAGGATGTTGCCTACAGAATATCTAAAGCAGTTGTTACCTTGACAACCACAGGCAACTCATACCTATTTTAAATGTGACCTGCTGAGCTCCAATGAAATTTCACTCTGATTAATTATTTTTTTCCTCATCAAATTGATTTTTTAGAAATGTGTTCTTGGAGAAACTGAAGTTGTCAATCATTGTATGGTAAACTTAATGTGGTTTAGACTTTCTGTGATCTGTTCACTTTTAAAGCTCCTAATTATTATATATTTTGAGCTAGGAGTCAAAATGTGAAAATATGGACTTGCTGATCAACATCAGGATGGTTCCAACACTATCTCTGCACTTTCTGAGCCAAAGGCCCCAGCAGAAAATATGAGGAAGTGAGGGGAACCTCATTTTTGTATCCACATGTTTTCTGCTTTGGATATCATCAAGACTTCAAAGGAAAACAGTCAACAGCTAATATAGCAATATAGTTAGGTTTATAAATATGCAAACTTTAAAATTTTTATGGAAACTACATACCCAAGCCAAGACAATATGATGAAGTAAAAATGCTTAAACATTATAGATTCTCACTTAATGGAACTGCCTTGCTTCTTCTTTATGCTACCAAACCTTAGCTTAAAAAGGCCAAGGTCTCCCACAGCATCTGGGGCCATTTCCCATCATTCATGGTACAATGGACAACTTTGGAGTCAAAGGATTAGGGATCTAATAGATTTGCATGGCTTAGGTCATACTGATATGACCTAAGGCAAATCACTTTAGTTCTCTGTGCCTGTTTTCTCATCTCTAAATTGGCAGGATATTATGAGAAGATCTTTGAGGTTATTTTCATATTTAAATTGATGATACTTTCATCTAATAATTATCTAACTCTCATGAATAAACCTGAAATTGTGATTTAATATTAAGTTTTTGCTAAATATCTATGAGACATGGAAGATAAAGAGTAATATTTTAGTCTCAGATCTTCTTCTCCATTCTTATAATGGTGATTCAAAGACCAAATAAGTGATCCGTAACCAATAGACCTATATGGTTTATGGAGTTCCTACTTCAAGTGAGCTTAATATAAGTACCAAAATCCATGTTATGCTGTGTGAAATTGACAAATCATGATTCACCAAGAAGATGCCTTCATGCTGACCATTAGCAACAAAGAAGGTGAAGAAGGAAATTGTCTTACTAGGGAGAAAGCATGATGGTGTAGTGGATTGAAAGACAGTCTGGAAATCAGGAAGAACTTCCCTCTGGCTCTGTGTCCCTGTGCAAGTCACTTAATCTCTTAGGATTCTAGGTAGCTTTCTAAGGCTATAAATTTCAAAGTATACACTGGCCTACATTGATAGAGGATGTTTAATCACCTGATAGTTCTCTCTAGTAATAAAATCACAGATCAAGTCCCTGTATCTATCCCTAAGTCTAAGAAAATAAAACTATAGCAAAGAAAAAAATCAAATTTACTGAGGTATATTGATAAGAATAATAGTGATGATTAATATCCTAATCCAAATAGACTTGCCAGAAGCTCATTACACTATGTGTGTTGCATGTCCAATGGTGTATGCAAAATTATTTGAATACTGGCAAAAGTTAATAGCAGTACAGTTTGGTTCCTGAGGCAAATAATTCCAATCCTCATTATCACAATGAAACAATGACCTTCGATTCATTGAACCCATACTTATTCAAAGTCTGCTCTCTCTTTGTCAGAGCAAAAGTACACTGTACCTTCCTTTGTTTAAAGAAAATAAACTCTTAATTTTTTGTCCCATAATATCCCCAGTGATCAAGCCATCTTAGAGGAAAAGAAAAACACTCCAAATTCTTTTTACAGATGCATAGCCTCCGGGAAGTACCTATGTTGTAATCAAAAACTTTTTTTACATTAGTGAAGAAGACATGAGAGCCAGAAAGTGAGTCCCTCAGTGCTACAATTGGTATGTTTTTTGGGCATGTTTTTTTTTCCCCAAAAAATATAGAAAGGATTCCTGCTTAGCAAAAAGATGAACATCACCACTTTAGGGCAATTTATTAAATCATTTGGAAAACTGTTGAGGGATCAGTATTTTCCCCATTATCCTGTTGTTATGTAACAGCTTGGAGGGTGATTATGTTTCAGTATATAAAAGGTGCTGATGAAATGGAACTAATAGTGCATAGACCTTATGTTGAATAAAGAACATAGTGGTTAAGTAGCAGAAATCATCAAAAGGTGCTGATAGTTAAAAGGAATAAAGAGTTTTAAATGAGTCCTGGTAGGAAACAAATTGTTCTGTTGAAGTTCTGTCTGTTTTCCATACTTTCCATTATTTGGCTATTATTGTTATTGTTGAAAATATTCTGGATGACTTAGCAGGCAAGTTGTCAAGCATTTTAGAATGACATGTCTCTAGTATGATAAAAGTCCCTGCCAACAGACAGATATAAACACTGAATAATGGTGGAAGGAGGGAGAAAAAAATAAATAAACTGTTATTTGTCAATTTAGAGTTGGAAAAAGTTGTAAATAGCATGCTTTTAAGTCCCTAGGACTTAATGGCCACCGTGCCTTGCCAAATCCTGACTTTTAAGAAAAGGGTTTCTAGACAGGAAATTGGAGAAATGCATATTTGTCATCTAGTTTAATACAACTATTATTTCTCCAGTAAGAAGTAGAATGAATATTAAACATTTGGAACTTAAAGCTTGCAGCTCCTAATGTTAATCACTGGGGAAGCAAAAGTAAAAAAAAGAACCCCACCACTGTGCCTTAGTTTAGCATCTAACAAGGAGGATAAGATATGTAAAACTTTCTATACTGTGAATTATAATATAATAAATGCATAGGATGGGTGAAACAGTGAGAAGAGAAATTAGGGAACTAGGAATCATTTCTAGTTGAGAGGATTAGGGAAAGGGAGGAAACAACAACTGAGCAGGGCCAGTAAAAAGTCAGGAGACAGTATTATGTGTGAAAATATATAATTGTGTTATTATATATACACAAACCATTAATTTAATAGCACATAAGCCAGCTATTGTTTAGTTGGAACTTTCCATCCTAAGGACAGGAAAGATGACTTTTCTTTGTTCAGTAGGTCCTAAAATAATGGAAGGTACTCAAGGGTAGCAATTGCTATTGTTTTTTGGTTTTGATTTTTGTTTTTTTCTATGACTGAAGCATAATAGACACTTGAAAAATAAATGATTATATAATCATATTGAATTTAAATTATATGTGCTTATACTCAAAATAATTGAGTTTTTCAGAGGGCCCTGGACTTCTCGGACAGAAAATGCCCTATGTAATTCCTTCAACTAAGCATTCTTTTTTATACAAAAAATCTATCTGTATGCTCTTCTACCTTTTATTATATGGTAAATTATATCCAATTATATCCTTCCTGCAATAACTTCCTACAAAAAGAAAACTCTAGATCACAAATTTGAAATCTGCATTTTTTTCCAAAAGGTGACATACCTTTCATAATCAATGAGTATCACAGTAATCATGACAATAATTTATCTCCATGAGCCTGTCAATAAGCAACTGTACAAATGATTATCAGAATTAAGGCTAGAATGTTGTAATGGAGGGATTAAGTGTGGACTTTTGGAGAACTAAAATGTAGGATAAAGACAGAAATAAATCAATAATTTATTAAGTTATTATGTACCAAACACTTTACTAAGTACTAGAGATGCCAAAATAAACAAGCAAGAAAGTCCTGAAAGAGCTTACATTGTAATGCAGAAAGAAACAAATGAATGAGAATTGAAAAGCAAGGTTGGGGCAGAGGATGGACACAAGTTCAGTGGCATGGTATAGAATTATGTGAGAAATGGAGTGGAGGACTAATTGCATTTAATATGAAGCAAATGATCCCTTGTCAGAGCCTGGCTTCTTACCGACAGGAAGTGAAAGGCTCACATACCTTAAAAAAGAGACCTGTAAGGCTGAATCCCATTGCAAACTGTTGCCATACTACAGGATGCAACGAAGATACATTGAATATTCAATAACACAATGTTACGGTTTTACTACCTCAACAGAAATGATCTAACAAATTTCCTTGATTGCAGACCATTAGGCAGAGTTAATGTAAAACAATATCATTCTCCTAATATTTTCCCCCCACCATGCCTTGCCAAATCCTGACTTTTAAGAAAAGGGTTTCTAGACAGGAAATTGGAGAAATGCATATTTGTCATCTAGTTTAATACAACTATTATTTCTCCAGTAAGAAGTAGAATGAATATTAAACATTTGGAACTTAAAGCTTGCAGCTCCTAATGTTAATCACTGGGGAAGCAAAAGTAAAAAAAAGAACCCCACCACTGTGCCTTAGTTTAGCATCTAACAAGGAGGATAAGATATGTAAAACTTTCTATACTGTGAATTATAATATAATAAATGCATAGGATGGGTTAAACAGTGAGAAGAGAAATTAGGGAACTAGGAATCATTTCTAGTTGAGAGGATTAGGGAAAGGGAGGAAACAACAACTGAGCAGGGCCAGTAAAAAGTCAGGAGACAGTATTATGTGTGAAAAATAATGAGAATATCAGGGCCACTAAAATGTACTGTGCATCAAGTAGAACAAAGTATAAATTTATTGAAAAATAAGAAGGGTCAGTTTATGGGAAACTTTAAAAGCCCAATAGAAGACATTATATTTATCCTAGAGGGGTTTTTTGTCTTTTTTTTTTTAAGAGCAACTGGAATTTGTTGAAAAAGTATGTGTGTGGAAGAGTAACAGAATCTGACCTGCCTCTTCAGAAAATCACTCTGTCAGCTTAGTAGATCATTGACTGGAATAGGGAGAGACTTGAAGTAAGGGCACCCACCAGAAGACAATTGAAATGGTTTCTATGTGAGGTGATAAGGGCCTGTAACAAGTCCAATGAGGGAGACAAGGTGCAAGATAATATATACAAAACAAGCTCCATACACAATAAATAGGAAATAATTACCAGAGGAAAGGCACTGGAATTAAGAGGGCTTGGGGAAGGCTTCCTGTAGAAGGTAGGATTTTGGTTGGAACATAAAGGGAACTGCAGTGTTCAGTAGTGAGAAAGGAGGAAGGAGAGTGTCCCAAACATGGGGGACAGTCATGGAAAATACCCACAGGTGAGAAAAGCAGTGTTTTGTTTGTGAAACAGCCGGAAGGCCAGTGTTACCAGATCAAATATGTGTTATACAGTAAGGTAAGTAGAGAGAAGAGGAAGTGAATCAGAGATGCCCTCCTACAAAGGAAGGATAGGAAATTACATGAACTTTCATATGTTTTTACTACTAGTTTTGCTTAGATGTTTTATTTTGTAATAAAACATCTCACAAAGTAGGAGTAATTTGTACATGTGTATAATGTAAAAACAAAACACACTCATACAACTTTTTTGAGAGATGTTTTAAATATAAAAATAACAAGACTTGGAAACAAATTGAAAATGTGGATGAAGTTCAAATGAGGATTTAGGAACAATGATGAGATTACAAGTCTTCATTAATAGGAGGATAGTGTTGCCCCCAATAGGAATAAGGAATTTCAAAAGCGGAGATAGTTTGTGGGAAAAATAAAAAAAAAAAAAGAAATTATCAATTCTGTTTGGTGTACATTCAATTTCAAGTGTATATGAGCCTTCACATACAATTAAAGATGTCTAAAGGATATTTGGTGAAAGTAGAGTGGATCTCAAAAGAGAGATTATGGCTGGATATTTTGATCTATGAATCATGTGAACAGAGATAATAACTAAAGTCATTAGAGGGATGACTCTATCAAATATTATAAAGAGAATAAAGGCTCAGGATCTTCTTCAAAATTTAATCTTCTAAAAATCTGTCAATTAAACTCACTTATAATATCCAGAATTGCATGTAAAGAGTTTACCTGGTCTTCTGAATCTAGGGTTGGGGAAATGGGGTTTTAAAACAACATATATGACATTATGGGAAGATGGTGGTATACCAGGATATAAAGGAACCCATATTCCCACAAATACCTCAGTAAAGCCTAAAAAAAAATCACCATAACTGGTAAAAATAGAGAATCACCTGATGATGCCTCCATCAAGTTGTGGGGTATAAAGAAGGAATCTTTGGAATCCAGCAACAATCTAGACATATACAACGCAGATTAGGCTGAAAGCACTGTGCAAAGAAGTCTTAGGTCAACTAGACAGGTTTAGTACATTCTGAACTCAGAAGTTCTAGTATGGAACATTTATAATGGCTGTCCCTCAAGGCTTGTGTGCCCTGCATCGTCATCTCATTTTACTTTCTAGTTTCCATGACTTTCTTCAAGAGTCAGTTAGTATCTGACATTTTGTAAGAAGCCTTTCTCTATCCTCCTTAACCTTAATTCCTCTCTCTCTCTCTCTCTCTCTCTCCCACTTACACACACACACACACACACATACATATGCACATACGTAATTCATAATACACAGATAAATATATACACACATAAATATTTTCATGTATGTATACACACATACATAAACGTATGTATGTGTGTATATAATTGTGTGTGTGGATAGATAGACAGATAGACATAGATAGATAGATAGATCTTTTCATGCTGTCTCTTTTATCAGGTTATGAGCTCTTTGAGATAAAGCACTTCTTAAATTTTCCTTTCTTTTTGTCACCAAGACTTAGTAAATAGCATGGTACACTGAATAAATACATGTTGACTGACTTAAAACTTTGGTGAAAAAAATATCCTTGCCACCAGGACTACAAGAGTACAAAGAAGAAATGAAATGAGATATACAAAATGGAATATCTAGGGAGGAAAAAATGTCACCTTAGAATAAGCATTGGAAAACCTTACCCAAGATGTAAAATTTTAGAAAATTAACAACAATAACAAAAACAAGCAAACAGGATAAAATAAACAAAGAAAAAGAAACAAGAATCACTAAATGAAACTAGAAGAAAAGTTCCAAAGAAATCCCACTATTGGGAAAAGTAAAGAAAATGTAAGAAACATAACATCAAAAATAATTGAACTGGAAAAGGGGTGAAGAAAAGATAATCCAGGAATATTGGCTTATCTAAAAATCATAACCAATTGAAAACATATTCTATCATGAATTATGAATTAAAACTGTAAAACCTTGGAAATAATATAATGTGAAGATAAAAATAACTCAGTGGTTATCTCTGGAATGAGAACTCAAAATGAAAATTCCCACGAATTCTACAGTCAAATTTTAAAGAGTATACATCAAAGATAAAATACTATAAGCATCCAAAATAAAAGTGCTCAAATACTAAGGAAGCATAGTAAAGATCATGAAGTATTTGACAGGTCTCACTCCAAAGGAGAAGATAGCTTGACATCAGATATATCAAAAAGCAAAAACAAAATATTAAAACCAAAAACAACCTATTGGGTAATATTAAGTGAAATATTACAGGGGGAAAATGTAACTTTAATGAAACAGAGTATTTGTGAAGAAAAATCCAGAATTGAATAGGCATTTTGAAATGGAAACCCAGGTGTCAAGGAATAACAGAGGATTATGCTGTCAAAGAAAGGAGGAAGAAGGAAAAAGAAATTACTATCATATAAGAGAGATGAATAAGAAAAAAAATATTCAACCAAGGAATATGGTATGGGAGAGCCATACTCCTTTCTAGTTTTCCCAGCAGTTTTTGTAAAATAGTGAGTTCTTGTCCCAGAAGCTGGGGTCTTTGGGTTTATCAAGTAGCAGATTACTATATTCATTGACTTCTGAGTCTTGCATACCTAACCTATTCCATTGATCCACCACTCTATTTCTTAAACAGCACCAAGTAGTTTTGATGATTTCTGTTTTATAATACAATTTAAGTTCTGGAATGGCTCAGCCACCTTCCTCTGCATTTCTTTTCATTACTTCCCTTGATATGCTGGACCTTTTGTTATTCCAAATAAATCTTCTTATTATTTTTTCTAACTCTATATCTGCTATCAATTGTAAAAAGAAATCCATGAGGGTCTGATTTATAAACTGAACACTTCATGTGATTCATTCTTTATTTCATAAAAGGAAAAAAAATAAGCCTTTAAAATAGGCTGATAGGCCATTGCATATTTCATGAAAGTAATTTGTATTTGAAAGACAATGGTATGCTCACACATAACTTCTTCAAAATTGTGTGTTCCATTTAATTTTTTAAATATACATTCTTTTCATTAATCTTTATCTATATTAATTTAAATATGATTCTAATTCATCACCTTCCAGGAGGATCTTATGATCATATGAACACAATGAAAGGATGTTGTAATATCAATCTCCTACAGACTAAATACCTTATCAATCCTAAGATCTTATGGTCTTTACCACTTGTAATTTAAATGACAATTTAAATGAATCCTCACTGTAGTAAGTAATACAATAAATTTATATATTATTCAGTCCAAAGTCACCAATAGGGTTAATCTCTCATGTTTACTACAATGAAAAAATGAGGCATCATTATAGACTTGCCCTTATCAATGGAAGGAAAAGGGAGGAACCTAGCAGTATTAGTACTGTTCCTTAGTTCTGTTTGATTGCAGGTATGAGTCACTAGTAAAATATAACCAGTCAATCATACATAAAGGCTCTTCATAAACCACAGGTATCACACCCAGTCTCCAATATATGTAAGTGGGAAAATGTCTTGTTTATCAAGATGGGGAAACTAAGTGAAGAGAATACTATCTTCACATGTTCATTCCATAAACTTTCCCAAAAGCAGACTTCCTCTTTTAGCAATCCTCAACTTACAGAAGTACGTGGCATTTCCCTTGAATGACGTACTAGTGACCTTATGAGAAGTCAGACACTTATACCTGAAAGAAAAACTTAGGATATCAGCAGACTAAAGTCTCAAGAAATGTTTCCTCAAATAGCAAAATTTCACTAATTTCAGCTTAGGGCTAGGTTTTTGTTATTTTTTCATGTGTTAATAAGTATAAGGGTGTAGGGTTTATTTAGGCAAGACTAGTACTTCTTGTGTGAAGGTCATCAAGTCCCTTTCAGGGCTGCTTTCCACCTTTGGTGTCCATTTGTTCCATCTAATTCTCACCAATGGCTCCAAGAAGCTGTGACCTGCACAGTGGCCACACTTTGGGAAACAATTTTGGCAGACAGGCTAAAACAGGTTGAGGGTAACCAAGGGCCTCAAACCTGTCGGTGAGTTAGGGGTGTCTACTCCAAGAATGTGATGATTTCACCTGATGGAATGGGCAGATGAGAATAATTTATTACAATAGCCATGAAGACAGCTGAAGCAGGCACTATGGAGCACTTGGAACTTGGTTACACATCACAGATGCCAAAGTCATCAACTGCATCTTTAGCCATCACCAGTCATCTTGATTCTGTCCTGCCACTGGACTATGATGATTCTGGAGGAGAGAGTGAGGCTGATGACTTTGTGCAACTCAGCCTCACTTAAATCCAATTTACATACAAATCAAAAGACATCACCCATATCTTTTACCATTTTTACTTATCTCAAAGTCCTATGGTAACAGGCAAGTGGCAAAGCAGCAGATGTGCATACACTGGGAGCTGTATTCACAACCCTGCACACAGGGTGCCTAGGGTCATCTTCTCATTGGAAGTTGCAGTGGGATTCAGCAGCACCCTGGGTGTCTAAGCAGCCTTTTAAGAATTGCACTGCTCACATCCTATTGTGAGGAAGGGGCTAGAAAATGTGCCCTAAAAAATATCTGCTTATCCAACCCTGGTCTGATTACCTTGGCAGGTAGGGATCCCACCATATGGTCAAAACACAAAAATACAAAATGTACCAAAATATCTGCAAAGATGATTCCACTCACCATCGATGCATGGAATGTGCACACACTTATAAACAACACAAAATCTAGTAGACCTGAAAGATGGACAGTTCTTGTTGCAAGAGAAATAAGCAAATATCACATTCAAATAGCTTACCTGAGTGAAACAAGGCTGCCAAATGAAGGTCTTTTTACTGAAGTAGGAACTACATACACATTTTTCTGTAGTGGTCACAGTGATGGGGAGTGTTGGGAAGCTGGTGTAAGTTTTGAAATCAAAGCTAATCTAGTCAACAAGTTTACATGCCTACCAAGAAGGAATGAATGACTGGCTCGTGATAATGTGATTGTCACTTACATGGAAATGTCATACCACTATCATTAGCACCTATGCTTTCACCATGACAAACACTGATGAAGTTAAAGAAAAATTTTATGAAGACCTGGAGACCCTTATCATCAATGTGCCAAAAAAGGACAAGCTTATAATTCTGGGTGATTTTAATGCTAGAGTAGGCTCAGACTACCAGACTTGGCAGAGAGTTCTAGGGAGGAATGGAGTTGGAAACAAGAGCATTGATCACTTACTATGGAAGAAATTTACCTAAATGCAATAAAACTTCCTGGATGCACCCTTATAGTAAACACTGACATTTAATAGACTATGTGATTGAAAAGAGATGAGACAGACAGGATATGAGAGTGAAGAAGGCAATGTGTAGAGCAGAGAACTAGACTGATTATATCTATCCTCTCCAAGCTAAATGTTCACATTCAACAAAAGTGGCAGCCCCAAAGCAAAATAATTACCAGAAAAAAATTAATGTCAACAGATTAGTGCATTTCTCTAAGAGGGAAGAGTTTATTGCTAACTTGGAGGGAAAGTTGAGCCAACACAAAGTTGGCAACAGTGGAGTAGAAAAGGAGTGGGCAGCTTTCAGAGATTTGGTGTATAGCACTGCAGTTGCTCATCTGGGTCAGAATACTCACAAACATCAAGACTAGTTTGATGAAAATAATGGGAAATTCAGAAGTTTCTAATTCAAAAATGAAAACTCAACAAGGTTTACCAGCTAATCGGACTAATACCAAGAAAGCTCAGGTGTCCATCAGCCACCACCACAACATCCATATGTGAAATCATCTTTTACAACAAATGGAGAAATTTTGAATGGTGTGGATAAGTTCAGTTACTTTGGTAGTGTATTTCCAGGGATGTAGACATTGATAATGAGGTTGATGCACACATTGCAAGAGCTAGTTCAGTGTTTGAGAGGTTCCAAAGGAAAATGTGAGAGAGAAGAGGTATTAGACAGACTACTGCACAGAAGGTCTACAGAGCCATTGTGCTGACCTCATTGTTTTATGCTTGTGAAACTTCAACAGTACACCAGCTCCATGCCAGTAAACTGAATTACTTCCATTTGAATTGTCTTAGGAAGATTCTGAAGATCACCTGGCAGGATAAGATACCAGACATAGAGGTGCTTTCTCAAACTAAACTGCCAAGCATCCAAAATGTATTGCAAAGGGTGAAATTCTGATGGACTGGTCACGTTGTTTGAATATAAAAGGTACTTTTGAAAAAAAAGTAAATAAAACAAACTATTTAATAGAGAATTCACACATGGCAAGGACTCACATGGTGGTCAGAAGAAGCAATACAAGGACACTCTCAAGGTCTATCTTAAGAACTTTGGAATTGATTATGTGACATGGTACACACTGGCACAAGACCACTCAGCATGGTATGCCTTCATCAGGAAAGTCCTGTGCTGTATAAGAAAAGCAGAACTGAAGTAGCTCTAAAGAAATATGAGATGCAGGAATTTAGATAATCCACCACAAATGTTCACATGGACTATTTCTGCCTGACATGTGGTAGAACATTCTGAGCTCATTTGGTCTGATCAGCCACATTTGGACATACTATAACTTGACTCTAGCATAGTGATGTCATTTTGGTCCTCTTCAAGAATGAAAGACAATAACCAATAAGCATAATGACATTTTATTGATCTTTCATGTTAGAATAATTATATTCTAGACTTTTACTCCTATACAATGAATACCAATTCACACATACAATGGACAGTTGGTTCAAAACTATAGCTTCTCCCTTTAACCCAGAAATACCATTTCTAGGTCTGTATCCCAAAGAGATCATAAAAATGGGAAAAGGACCCACGTGTACAAAAATATTTATAATAGCTCTTTTTTTGTGGTGGCAAAGAATTGGAAATTGAGTGGATGTGCATCAATTGGGAAATGGCTGAACAAGTTGTGCCATATGAATGTGATGGAATACTATTGTGCTATAGGAAATCATGAGTAGACAGAATAAAAAAAAAACTTGGAAAGACTTACATGAACTGATGCAGAGTGAAATGAGCAGAATCAGGAGAACATTGTACGTAGTAAAATCCAAATTATGGGATGACTCACTTTGATAGACTTGGTTGTTCACAGCAATGGCAAGAACCCCAAAACAACAACAAAAGATTCATGATGGAAATTGCTATCTACATCCAGAGAAAGAAATATGGAGTCTGAATGCAAATGGAAACATACTATTTACTCTCCTTTTCCTTTGTTGTTTTGTTTTATTGCTTCATTCTTATTGTTCCTCCTATTAGTTCTAATTGTTCCTTACATCATGACTAATGGGAAAATATGCTTAACATGAATGTATATGTAGAGCTTGTATTGGATTATATGCCATCTTGGGGTAGGGAGAGGAAGAAATGGGAAGGAGAGAAAATTTAAAACTCAAAACTCAAAATCTTATGGAAGTGAATGTTGAAAACTAAAAATAAATAAAAATAACCTATAGCTTCTCTACATACTATTAACAGATACAATTTCATGATTCTCCAAATGGTATTAAGTAAAATTCACTCTTTATTTAAAGATTAATTTTGAAATTTTTCCACTTTGGTTAGGAGATGTCCTAGTTCTTCAGACTGCAGCACTATGCTGTTTCACAACATTCTGGCAGAAAGACTGGTAAGATATTATGACCCCACCTGACTAGGAAGCCCCAGTGAGCTTTTACAGGCAAGGATCTCTTAAAGTAATGATGTTAGTCTTTTCTCCCAAAAGTGAGTCTACTAATTTAAAAGAAAATGCAACTTATTAAATATTTAATAGTTTTCAAACTGTTCCTTTCATATTCTAACCTGGAAGTTCTCTTATTTTCCCCTACTTTCTTAATTCCTTTCATCTTTATCTTTCAACCATTTCTAAAACTATCTACAGATTAAATCTTCATTATAATAAATTATCCTTTATATTTTCCTAAAATATTTTATTATACGAAACCTATTAATTGCAGAACTGTCATAGTTTGGGGTTTCTTAAAGTCTTACAAATGCATAGTTTATTCCAATTTCTTTGAAGATTTTGGGAAATTAATATTGGTTACAATCACATAGTTTTTTTTCATAAGTGATAGTCAAACCAAATACAATTCTCTCATCACAATTGTAAAGTTTAAGGTCTCTCCTAATTCCTCATTGAAAAGTGTCACAAATTTCAGTCAGTAATCAGGATGACTTTGGAGAAGTTAGCTACTCCCTTTTTAAAGTTAAATTATGTTAATGCTAGAGAAGCATTTATCCACCCATTTGACAAAGGAATTTACTTAGCAGTGATTAGGGGAATCATTCAGAATCTGACTATGGTTTCTTAATTTATAGTCTATAGCATACAATTAACTTTTATTTTGGTGCTGTCAAATGAAAACACTTTTTCTTTTACTGTGAATTATCTTACTTCCTAACTACTTCCTCCTTTTATAAAGTTTGGAATATTTTCCAGTATTGTAGGTTATTAAATTATTGTATCTAAGTAAGCAGTTAGGAGTCTTAAGTTTGGCTGTCATCAAAGAGGAGTTATTTATAAAATTAATTTATTTATTTTTAGTTTTCAACATTCACTTCCATAAGATTTTGAGTTCCAAATTTTCTCCCCATCTCTCCCCTCCCTCCACCCCAAGACAGCCTGCAATTTGATATAGACTCTACATATAATTTCACATTAGTCATGTTGTAAAGAAGAATTAGAACCAATGGGAGAAACTATAAGAAAAAAAAAGGAAAAAAGTCAAAAGAGCAAATAATATGCTTCAATCTGTATTCAGACTTCACAATTCTTTTTCTGTATGTGTACAGCATTTTCCATCAAGAGTCCTTTGGAGTTATCTTGGACCCTTGCAATGCTAAGAAGAGCTAAGTCTATCAAAGTTAGACATTTCACATTGTGGCTGTTACTGTATACAATGTTCTCTTTGTTTTGCTCACTTCACTCAGTATCAGTTCATTCAATTCTTCCCAGGATTTTCTTAAGTCTGCCTGCTCATCATTTCTTATAACATAATAGCATTCTATTGCATCCGTATACTACAACTTGTTCAGCCACTCATCAACTGACAGGCCTCCCCTCAATTTCCAAATTTTGGTCTCCAAAAAAAAAAGAGCTGCTATAAACATTTTTGTACATGTAGGTCTTTTTTCCATTTGTATGCTCTCTTTGGAATAAAGACTTAAAAGTGGCATTGTTGAGTCAAAGCTTGTGCACATTTTCATAGCCCTTTGTGCATACTTACAAATTGTTCTCCAGAATGGTTGGATCAGTTCACAACTCTACCAACAATACATTAGTGTTCCAATTTTTCCACATTTTCTGTACCATTTATCATTTTCCTGTTTTGTCATGTTAACCAATATGATAGGTGTGATGTGGTACCTCAGAGCTGTTTTGATTTTCATCAAATAGAAGAGATGTGGTTTAACATCCCACTATCTGATTGTGTGAAAATGTATCTTTAGGATTAGTTCATTATCCCCTTGGGGATAGGTCAAAGTCTTCCAAGCACTCTGTTCTGTCTTGGAACTGTGAGGATTTCTTCTCCATAGTTACTACAAACTCCACCCCACCAACATTCCTCCTTGTCCCAGGACCACCACCCAGAACTGTGACCCAGATCGGAGGAGGGGCAAAGCAAGAGAATCCTGCACCAGCAGAGAGATCCCTGGAATCCTCCTCTGATCAACCACTTGTTTCCCCTTCAGTCTGTGGGCCAGAAGCTCAGGAGGCAACTGCCTCCTGATCTAAGGCATGTTTCATAGTACAAGGAGATAGGCTGGTTATGCATGGAAAATGAGGGCTATTTGCTTAAATTATTTATGAGTATTCCTTAGATATTAAAAAAAACTAGGGAAAAGACTTTAGCAAGTTGATAGATCTTCTATGAAGGTTTCTGTAAATCCACGAATAATGAGAAAACATAGGAATGTTTTGGTGAAAGGTATACACCCACTGAGGAAACCATGCATTAAGTTAAATGTGGTAATACTTACCTCATTAATTTAGGGGGAAAAGCACCACCATCATAGGAACACATTGTAAGAATCAGACGACTTAATTGGTATACCTTTTGTGTAAAAACCAAAAATCACCATTTAAAGCATATATCTTTTAAAAAGTCTCAGGAATTGGGACAGTGTCAAGATGGTGGATTAAAAGCAGTGACTCGCTTTAGCTCTCCCCCAAACCCCTCCAAATTCCTATAAAAATGGTTCTAAACAAATTCTAGAGCAGCAGAACCCACAAAAATTTGGAGCCCAAACAAATTTCCAGCCCAAACCCAAACACAAACAAATTTAGAGCCCAAGATAACCAGGATGGTTGATCAGAAAGGTATACCATGATTGCCTAGGAGAGGAGCTCCAGTGAACCTAGAGCAGGCCTCAGAGGACTGAATCAGAGGCAGCTGTGGTGGTTTCCTGACTTCTCAACCCATGAATGCCAAAGACAACTTAGAAGGTCTGTGGGAAATGTTTGTTTCTGCAGTGAGAGAAAAACTCAGGATCCCAGCCCCAGATCCCAGAAGCCTGAGCTTCTGGCCCACATACTGAAGGGGAATCAAGTGGCTGATCAGAGGTGGATTCCAGGGATCTCTCTGCTAGTGCAGCATTCTCTTGCTTTGCCCCTCCTTGGATCTGGGTCACGGTTCTGGGTGGTGGTCCTGGGGCGAGGAGGAATGCTGGTGGGGTGGAGCTTGTAGTGACTGTGAAGAGGACCCCCTGAGTGGGACCCACAGTTCCAAGACAGAAAAGAGTGCTTTTGTTCACTCATAGACCAGAGCATAGGCAAGGAAAGGAGTAAACATCTCACCCTTGATCATAGCACCTTGGAATCACTGAAAATTTACAGGTCCCAAGAAGTATCTCTGAAAACAGCTGCACAAAACTCCTGAAGCTTGGGACAGTATATTCTCCACACTGGAAACAGAACCGTACCTTAACAAAGCATTTAAAACTCAAGCAATTGGCCGGGATAATGAGTAAGCAGTGCAAAACTAGTCAGACTATATTATCTTACTTTGGTGACAAAGAAGATCAAAATGTACAACCAGAAAAAGACAACAAAGCCAAAGTTTCTACATCCAAGGCCTCCAAGAAAAATATGAATTGGTCCTAGGCCATAGAAGAGCTCAAAAAGGATTTTGAGAAGCAAGTAAGAGAAGTAGAGGAAAAACTGAGAGTGATGCTAAAGGAGACCCAAAAAAATACTGAAGAAAATAACACCTTAAAGTTAGCTTAACTCAAATGGCAAAAGAGGTCCAAAAAGTCAATGAGGAGAAGAATTCCCTAAAAAGGAAAATTGGCCAAATGGAAAAGGAAGTACAAAAGCTCACTGAAGAAAACACTTCCCTAAAAATTAGAATGGAGAAATTGGAAGCTAGTGACAATTTGAGAAATCAAGACACTGTAACACTAATGCAAAAGAATGAAAAAATAGAAGAGAATGTGAAATGTCTCATTGGAAGAACAACTGACCTGGAAAATAGATCCAGGAGAGATAATTTAAAAATTATTGAACTCTTTGAAAGCCATGATCAAAAAAAGAGCCTAGACATCATCTTTCAAGAAATAATCAAGGAAAACTGCCCTGATGTTTTAGAACCAGAGGGCAAAATAGAAATTGAAAAAATCCACCGATCACCTCCTGAAAGAGATCCCTAAAGGAAAACTCCTAGGAATATTTTAGCTAAATTCCAGAATTCCCAGGTCAAGGAGAAAATAGTGCAAGCAGCTAGAAAGAAACAATTCAAGTATTGTGGAAACACAATCAGGATAACACAAGAATTAGCAGCTTCTACATTAAGGGTTCAGAGGGCATGGAGTATGACATTCCAGATGGTAAAGGAGATAGGACTACAACCAAGAATCACCTACCCAGCAAAACTGAGTATAATCCTTCAGGGCAAAGAAAATGGTCATTCAATGAAATAGGGGACTTTCAAGCATTCTTGAGGAAAAGACCAGAGCTTAATAGAAAATTTGACTTTCAAATACAAGACTCAAGTGAAACATGGAAGAGGTAAACAGGAAAGAGAAATCATAAGAGACATATTAAGGTTGAACTGTTTACATTCCTGCAGGGAAAGATGATATTTGTAACTCATAAGTCCTTTGTCAGTATTAGGGTAGTGGGAGGTGAAAAAATTATATGTATATATGTATAGATAGATAGATAGATAGATAGATAGATAGATAGATAGATAGATAGATAGATAGA
>NW_020954569.1:10132348-10169326 GCF_900497805.2 Vombatus ursinus
AGATAGATAGATAGATAGATAGATAGATAGATAGATAGATAGATAGAGGGCACAGGGTGAGTTGAAGATGAAGGGAAAATATCTGGAAAATAAAATTAAAGGGTGAGAGAGGATTACACTGGGAGAAGGAGACAGGGAGAAGTAGAATGGGGTAAATTATCTCATATGAAACAGACAAAAAAAGGTTTTTACAGTGGAGGGGAAATGGGGAAAGGTGAGAGGGAATGAAGGTATCCTATTCTCATAGGATTTGGCTTAAAGAGGGAATGACAAACACAATGGGGTATGGAAATCTACCTTATCATACAGGAAAATAAGGGGGGGAAGGGGACAAGAGAGTAGGGGGTTCATAGATGGGATGGCAGATTGGTGGAGGGGATAATCAAAAGCAAACACTTCTGAGGAGGGACAGGGTCAAAAGAGAGAATAGTATAAATGGGGGGTAGGATAGGATGAAGGGAAATATACTTAGTTTTTCACAACAGGACTACTATGAAAGTGTTTTGTGTTACTACACATCTATAACCTGTATCAAGATGCTTGCCTTTTCAATCAGGGTGGTTGGGGAGGGAGGAAGGGAGGAAATTTGTAAACCAAAGTTTTAAAAATTCATGTTAAAAATTTAAAAAAAATTAAAAAAGGAATTACATTTTATTTTTTCTGTTATCTTGTAGACTATTTGATCACCAACATGTTTTCTTCCCAAAATATTTCTTTCTTTTGGCTGCTGTTCATTTGCATTTTCTTTCTTGAAATCATGTGCAGTAATGGAAACAATGAGTAAATGATTTTGTTAATCATGAATCAGCATTCCTGAGGACAATACACTGTATAAATTATAAATTGTGTTTCCTTTTGAAAAGGTAGCATTCTAAATCTGAATGAGTATTAGTTACCCAGTATTTTTAACGTCAAACTTATAGACCATATTTCTGCTAATTAATCTGTGTTGAATTTCCATTTAAATGATTCTGCAATTATAGCTACTTAAAATTGTTTATGGAAACAATTGTTCATTGCTAGACATCTCTTATACTTTATCATGTTGTAAGAAAGTTTACCTGGGTTGGTTAGATGTTTGTGTTCACAAGGTCACACCTAAAAATAAATCTTATACCAATGGAATTTTATGATGATGTAATATTAAAATTCTACGATTGACATATATGAAACACAGAAATCATATGAAGGGGTTTTTTTTGGTACTTTTGAAAAATATAAGCACAAATTTTTGGTGAGAATTTTAGTTCATCATCCTGAAATGATCAATCATTTTGCAGCTTGTAAAAATATTCTTAAGAGGCAAGGTCATACAGGGTATTGACTAATTCCAGGGTTTATTGTGAGGCTAATATGATGTATTATTTGTATAGTGCTTTGCAAATCATAAAGTATTTTATAAATGCTAGCTATTATTATTACAGAACACTAGACTTAGGGTGAGGAAATAGAAGTTTGAATCTCACATCCATTATTTACAAATTTTGTGACTTTAGACAAATCTTTTAAAGTTGTGTCCCTCAATTGCCTTATGTTTAAGATCAGGGAGTTGTATTTGATTACTTATTAAGCACCTTCCTGACCTAAGTCTATGATCCAATGAATATTTTTGATAGCCCACATCTGGTATGCCAAGAATCATGATCAATTATGTGTACTACATTTTCATTCAGAATAAGGAAATTATATCAACTATAGGAACTGTGGAACTTGACTCTAGAAAAGAAAATTATGGAGTACATAATAATTGTCTTCATTTATTTGGTGAGTTATGATGTAGAAGAAAGATTAGACTTATCTTTCATGATTCAAAAGGTAGAAACAAGAGGAATGGGTGGAAGTTGCAAAGATATTCAATTCAATTTCATTTAAGGAAAACTTTCTGTCAGTCAAGGAAACTCAAAAGTGGAAAATGTTCTTTCCAAAGTAAATAGACTCCATTTTAATAGTACTTTTCAAGTGGAGGCAGCATAAACACAATTAGGGAAGTGAATTTCTACTTCAGTGTTGGTTTGGCTTGATGACTTGTGAAGACTAAAAAGTGATTAATCACAGAAAATTAAATAAATTAGAATGAGAAAAGCAGAAAATTACAAAATCAAAGTAATAAGCAAAAATAGTGAAAGTAAAGTATTTTTAAATGGTATATTTAACTAATTCAATTTTCTAAATTAAAAAAATGTTTTTGTAGATTACCTAAAAACCTATCACTTCTATTATAAAACAATGGAAAGATAAGTGATGGATGCAAGTGGGTGGTAGAATATTACCATTGAACAAATGCATGCGTGAATTTTAAAGATATATGTATGCAAAACTTGTGGAGTGAGAGGGAAAGAGAACACATGTACAAGCAGCTTCTCTATTCTACTGGTAGTCACATAATATCAAGAGCTCTAGAGGAGGCATCACCATGATAATTTATGTGGAATAATTTAGGGCCTTGCATCTTGAGAATTGATTCTTTTCAAAATTAGGCTCAATAAGCATGTTACAGGTAATGTTTATCTTTCTTTTTTTTTACTCAACTTTTTTAAACAATTAGAGCTCCTACGAAATGAACCACATGTTGTTAAAAGGTCATGAATCCTTCATGTATTGGAATGATCTGGCAAATCTGTTGTACTTTAATCCATACTTAAGGGAGAATCCTTTTTGTACCTAATTATTAGTCATCAAGAGTTTCCTTGAAGTTTTTCAGTGAGGGAAAACCCAATATTTCCCAAGTCAGTTGATTTTACTCTTAGAGAGGTCTTATTGATAGGAAGATTTCCTGTTTATTCATTTAACTTCTTAGATGAAGCCTAAATCTAGAGCTCTGAAATGTCCATGCATTGTTTCTTCCTATGCCCTGTGGAGTCAAATAAAACAAGTCTAATATCTCTTCCATATGGCAACACTTTGTGTTCCTAAATATATCAATTATGTTTAATTGTTTTCCAAGTTTTCTCTTTTTCAGGCTAAGTATCCATGGTTCCTTCAAATAATCATCATATGTTATGAATTAAAGGCTTTCAATCTGCTTGTTTTTCTTCTTTGGGGTTTCAATTTATGTTTGTCTTTCTTATCCCATGATACCCAGAATTTAATACCATTCTTCAAAGTTGATTTGACCAGGAAAGGTTTCAAGATGATCCATTCCTCTGTCCTTGACACTGTCTCCCTCAAGATGATATAAGATTGATTACCTCAATTTTGCTTGATGGATATTAAGTTTGCAGTCCATTAAAATAACCAGATAATTTTTGCAGTACACATAGTCTGGAACCACTTCTCCTATCTTTTAGTTATAAAGTCAATTTTAGACTATGTGTAATTTTTTTTAAATATTTGCCCCTATTAAATTTTATTTTTTTAAAATCTAGATCAACTCAGTATCTATTGTGGCTATCATTTCAACAAATAACAATCTTCTTCTTAGTCTTCAGCAGGTACTTACACCATCTTGTTTTTCTTCTTTCTCAACAATAATATATCTTCTTCAGGATGAGCCTTATATTTATTATTTAGCTCCAAGGATACAGTTGCCTTTTTATTCCCTTTCTCCTCTTACATCACTTTTTCAGACTCCAATGTCTTGACAAATATCAGAACTCCTCTTCTTCTCTTCAGATCCTTTTTCAATTTCTTTGAATTAAAATTGAAGTCCTTATTCCATATTATAAAGGAACATTTCATTACTTTATTGATATAATTTGAAGTATAATTATAATATAATGTAATTACCTTTTAAAAGTCCCTTCTTTTTGTTATTTATGGTGGGTGTACAACAAGTCTATATCTTGGTCCTTTTTTTCTTCTCTTCTCTTGTCTTCTCTTCTCTTCTCTGCTCTTCTCTTCTCTCATGGCTCACACAATTCCAATTACCATTTCTATGGTGATGATTCTTTGACTTTCTTATTTAGACTTACTTCTCTCCTAATTTCCATACTCATATGTCCAATTGTTTATTGGATACATAGAACTGGATGTCCCATAAGTGTCTTAAACTCAGTATGTCCAAAATAGACTCATCTTTCTTCTCAAGTCCCCTCCCCAAAGTCTTATCTTTCCTATTATTATGATGGAGACCAATATCCTTCCAGCTACACATATTAATAAACAATGTGCCTTTTTCAACTCCTCATTCTCTCTCACTGCCCATATTAAATCTGTTTCCAAATCCTGTTATATCTACCTTAATAATATTTCTTGTATATGCTACATATTTTTTTCTTGCCACCACATTAGTACAGGTTGTTATCACTTTATTCTTGAATGGTTGTAGTAATCAGCCAGTCCACAAATATTTTAAGTGCATAGTATTTGTCTGGCACTAGGACTACAAAGAAAGGTAAAACACAATCCCTATTCTGAATGAGTTCATATGGTCACTTGATGGAGGATATAGCATACTAATAACTATGTACAAACAAGCTTTATGCAAGATAAATTTGAAATAATCATCAGAAACAAGGCACTAGGATTAAAGATCAGAAGATGCTTCATGCAGAAGGTAAGCTTTTTTTCTTTATTATTTTATTTTCCCAGGTTACATGTAAAACAATATTCACATTCACTTTTAAAACTTTGACTTCCAAATTTTCTCCCTTCCTCCTTCCCCACCATACCCCCACTGAGAAGGCAGACAATTTGATATATGTTATACATGTGTACTCATGCAAAACACTTCCATAATAGTTATGTTGTGAAATACTAACTGTATTTTCCTCCATCCTATTCTGCCTCCTGTTCATTCTGTTCCCTCTCTCTCCTTTCACCCTGTCCCTCCTCAAAAGCATTTTGCTTCTGACTATCTCCTGGCCCAAACTGCCCTCCCTTTTATCACCCCATATCTCTTATCCTATTACCTTCCTAATTACCTGTAGTATCAGACAGATTTTTTTTAGCCAATTGAGCCTATATGTTATTAGCTATTTGAGCTAATTCTGATGAAAGTAAGGATCACTTACTCCCTCTCAACTCCCCCCCTTCCCCTCCACTGTAAAAAACAAAAACAAAACCTTTTTATTGTCTCTTTAATGTGAATTAATTTACTCCATTCTACCTCTTTTTTCCCTTTCTTTCAATACATTACTCTCTCTCACCCCTTAATTTTATTTTTTAGATGTCATCCCTTCATTTTCAACTCACATCTGTGTACTCTGTCTATATATGCTCCTTCTCACTGCTCTAATAATGCAAAAGGTCTTATGAGTTACAAACATCATCTTTTCATGTAGAAATGTAAACACTTTAACTCTAATAAGTCTCTTATGATTTCTCTTTCCTGTTTACCTTTTTATGCTTCTCTTGGGTCATGTATTTGAAAGTTAAAATTTCTATTTATTTCTGATCTTCCCTCAAGAATGCTTGAAAGTCCTCTATTTCATTGAATGTCCATTTCCCCCCTCATGGATTATACTCAGTTTTGCTGGATAGGTGATTCTTGGTTGTAATCCTATCTCCTTTGCCCTCTAGAATATCATATTCAATGCCCTCTGGTACTTTAATGTAGAAGCTATTAAATCTACTGTTATCCTGATTGTGGCTCCACAGTACTTGAACTGTTTCTTTCTGGCTGCTTGCAATATTTTCTCCTTGACCTAGAAACTCTGGAATTTGGCTAAATATTCCTTGGAGTTTTCCTTTGGGGATCTCTTTCAGGAGGTGATAGGTGGATTCTTTCAATTTCTATTTTGCTCTCTGGTTCTAAAATATCAGGGCACTTTTCCTTGATAATTTTTTAAAAGATGATGTCTGGGCTCTTTTTTTGATCATGATTTTCAGGTAGTCCAATAATTTTTAAATTATCTCTACTGGATCTATTTTCCAGGTCAGTTGTTTTTCCAATGAGATACTTCACAGTGTCTTCTATTTTTTTCATTCTTTTGGTTTTGTTTGATTATTTCTTAACCTCTCATAAAGTCATTAGCTCCATTCTAATTTTTAAGGAATTATTTTTTTCAGTGAGCTTTTGGACCTTCTTTTCTATTTGGCCAATTGTATTTTTTAAGGCATTCTTCTCCTCATTGGCTTTTTGGACCTCTTTTACCTTTTGGCCTAGTCTGGTTTTTTTTAAGATATTATTTTCTTCAGTATTTTTGTGTCTCCTTTACCAAGCTGCTTACTCATTTTTCATTATTTTCTTGCATTATTCTCATTTCTCTTCCCAATTTTTTCCTCTACTTCTCTTATTTGATTTTTAAACTCCTTTTTGAACTCTTGCATGGCCTGATACTAATTCAAATTTTTCTTTGAGGCTTTGGATGTAGGAGCTTTGACTTTGTTATCTTCCTTGTCACCAAAGTATGTTTCTATAATCAGAATTTTTTTCTATTGTTTGCTCATTTTCTCAGCCTATTACTTGACTTTTAACTGTTTGTTAAATAGGGTTCTGCTTCCAGGGTGAAAGGTGCACCGTCCCAAACTTCAAGGATTTTGTGGAGCTGTTTTCAGAGATACCTCTAGGCACCTGTAAGTTTTCAGTTCTTTCAAGGTGGTATGATCTAAAGAGAGGTATTCACTCCTCTCTTGACCTGTGCTCTGGTCTGTGAGAAGTCATAAGCACTCTTTTCTGCCCTGGAACTATCAGCATTGCCCCCCACCTCCACTAAGGCTTCAAGCTCTTCTATGCTAGTGCTCCCCCTTGCCTGGGACTGCCACCCAGGACTGCAACCCATATCCAAGTATAGGCAAAGCAATAGTGTCATTTCTCATTGCTAACAAAGAACTCCCTGTAATCTCCTTCTGACCAGTTGTTTGCCCCCCTCACTGTCTATGGGCTGAGAGCTGTGGAAACAGCTGCTACCACTGCTGATTCAGTCACTGCCAAGGTCTTCTCTCATTTTGCTGGGGCCAGGGCTGTGCTGACATGGCCTGTGCTAAACTATGCTCCACTCTCATCTAGGTCTGATAGATATTTCCTGCTCATCTTCTAAGTTGTCTTTGGCATCTGTGGGCTGAGAAGTCTGGAAACTTCCTCTTCTGCCAGTCATTCAGTAGGCCCAAGACCAGCTCCATGTTTGCTGAGGCCCAGTCTGCTCTGGTCTGGCCTGCACTGGACTGCACTCTTTTCTCATCCTGGTGCAAGGGTAATTTCTGTTGACCTTCCAGACTGTCTTGGGCTGGAAATTTGTTCCATTCTGTCTTTTGTGTGTTCTCCTGCTCTAGAATTTGTTTAGAGTAATTTCAAAGGTATTTAGAGGGGTTTGGGAGAGCTCGGGTGAGTCCCTGCCTTTTCTCTGCCATCTTGGCTTCACTCCCCAGAAGGTAAGATTTTGGCTGGCACTTAAAGGAAGCTAGAGATGATAGGTGACATAGATGAGGAGGATGAATATTACAGCCATGTGGGAAAACCAGCAAAAATACCCAGTCAGGAACTGAAATGTTTTGTTCAAGGAACAGCAAGGAGACCAGAGTCACTGAATTGCAGAACATGTATGGGATAAAGGTATACAGAAATCAGGAAGGGTCATTTTTGAAGGCTTTGAATGCTAAAATATAATTTTATATTTTATCCTGGAGGTTATAGGCAGTCAATGGAGTTTATTGAGTAGGGGTTTGACATAGTGCAACTGGCACTTTAGGAAGATCACTTGGATAGCTAAATGAATGATGAATTTCTGTGGGAAGGATTTAAAACAGATAAAACAACCAGAACATTACCCCAAAAGTCCAGGTGTGAGGTGACAAGAGCATGCACAAGGATAGTGAAAGTGTCAGAGGGAAAAAAGAAGCATATGTGAAAAAAAATTGTTAAGAAGGTAAAATTGGCAGTTTTGGGGCAACAAATTGAAAATGAAGGAAAAGAAAAGTTGAAATGAGGGAGAAATCTTGTTTGGGAGACTCAGTGACTACAAGGATGGTGGTTCCTTCAATAGTAATAGGGAAGTTAGATAGAGGGGAAGGGTGGGAAAAGAAGACTTCATTTTAGGACATGTTGAATCAAAGATATCTACATGATAACCAATTTTAAATGTCAAATGGGCAGCTGGAGATGCAAAAGTGGATGTCAGGAGGGAGTTTTGGTCTTGATAAGCAGATTAAGGAATCATCATCATATATTCTGAATGTAAACGAGCATTTTTTAAAATTTTTTTGTTTTAGTTTTGGTCTGTTTTCTTTTGCAACACTGCTAATGTAGAAATTTTTGCCATAACTTCACATGTGTAATAAATATAAAATTTCTTGCCTTCTCCAGTTGTGGCAGGAGAAACAGGAGGGAAAGAGAGAATTTGGAAATAAAAATTAAAAACAAAATACTTATTAATTTTTTGTGTGATCAGGAATATTAATAAAATAACACCTATTTTAAAAAGAGAATCATTATCATAGAACATACACTGATGCAGAGGAGCTCAACAAGTGAAAGGGGTAGCTAGGTGGCACAGTGGATAGAGCACCAGCCCTGGATTCAGGAGGACTTGAGTTCAAACCCGACCTCAGACACATAACACTTACTAGCTATGTGACCCTGAGCAAGTCACTTAACCTCATTGCCTAACCCAAAAAAAAGTGAAACAGAAAAGAAGAGCAACAATAACAGAGCCCTGTAGGATATACAGGGTTAGAATGCATGACCTAAATGAAAATAGATCAAAGGAGACAGAGAAATGATTAGATAGGTGGGAGGTGAAACAGGAGAAAACAGTGTCAAGAAAATTTAAAGAGGATAATGCCAAAGACAACAGGATAATAGACAGTGTCAAAGACTAAGGTAAAAAAAAAAATAAGGAAATTAGGAAGGAAGAAAAGAAAAAAGAAAGAAAGAGAGGGAGAAAGTAAGAAAAAAGAAAAAAGGAAGGAAAAAAATAAGGAAGAAAGAGAGAGGGAAAAAGGAGAAAGAAAGAAAGAAAGAAAGAGAGAGAGAGAGAGAAAGAAAACAGTGAAAGAAACATTTATTAAAGATTTAATGTTTGCCAGGCATGATTCTAAGTACTTTGGAAATATTATTTCATTTGATCTTTACAACAAGTCTTGTAGGTAGGTGTTATTATTATCCCCATTTTATAGTTGAAGAAACTGAAACAGACTGAAGTTAGATAAGTTTCTTAGTGTAACACAGTAACTGTCTAAGGTCTGATTTGAATTTACTTTTTCCTTACTGCATGGAAGCTATGTGGCTCAGTAGTTAAGTGCCAGGCTTTGAGTCAGGAAGACTCATCTTGAGTTCAAATCTGGTCTCACACACTTACTAGTTGTGTGACCCAACTCAAGTCACTTAACCCTGTTTGCCTCAGTTTCTTCATCTATAAAATGAGTGAAGAAGAAAATGGCAAACTTCTCCAGCATCTGTTTAAAGAAAACCACAAAAAGCATTCAAATAACTGAAAAATGACTTAATAACAACAAATTTCTTTACTCCAGATCCAGTATTCCATCAACTTAGGCAATTAACTACCAAGCACAAGAAGGATGAAGACTGAGAAAAAGCCATTAGATAGGACAATTAAGAAATCATTGGTGACTTTGGAACAAGAAGTTTCAGTTCAATAAAGAGAGGATGAGTTCAAAGCCATCTGTGGAGAATTAAAAAAAAAAAACATAATGCAAGAAAAGAATGTGGATTTATCTATTGTAGACAGCCTTCTTCTAGGTTTAGATGCAAAATGGGATGAGAACCATGGGAAAATAACTAGCATGGATGGATGGATAAAGTAAGAAATTTTTCACTATGAAGGACATATGGATATGTTAGTGAGTCAAAGGGAAGTATATAAGAGACATGTAGAGAATGAAGATAAGTGAGAGAATGGGAAGGATAGAAGGAGACATATGCTAAAGGCAAAATGAGACCACTTTTGGATGTGTAGGTGTTTGTCTTGACAAAGAAAAGGGTCACTTGATTATATGAGACATACATAGGTGAAGAAAGAAATAGTAGTAGAAGTAGTAAGAAAGCATTTTGGTGATATGACATAAGGAGGAGATCTTTTTAGTTTTTCTGCCTCAAGTATCCCTCTAGGCTGAGCTAGGAGTGGGGAACCTGCAGCCTTGAGGACACATGAACCCTCTAGGTCCTCAAATTGCCAGTCTTTCTCCTTCATTCTCTACTCCTTTTCAAGTCTTTTTAAAGTATCTTCTCTTATTAGAGTAATGCCAGGAGACTTTATATATCCATATATCTGTGGGAACTTTCTCTCTCTGCTGAAAGGAGAACTTTTAACACTTCTTTGATAATGACAATAATAATCACATGCTTTAAAGGCAGAGGAACCAAGGGAGAGATCTCTATTTGAATTTGATTCCCACATAAAAGAAGAAATCATTTCTTGGGGTAGAAATCATGGGATCCTTGGGGCAGATTTATTTTTGATTACATCTTACAGTGTTTGACAGAGAGGGAGAAAGCCCTGCATGCCATACAGCTTAGATTTTATCAGGGAAGACCATACTTAAAAAGGCACAGAAAAGGATTTGGTATGATGTCAAAGCCTAAAAATACACAGGTATAATCAGCTTAAGGAATTTGGAATGCTTTTCAAAAATCCTAAACAGAGAAATAGTTCTAATGGGGAAGAAGAGGAGTTGTCTAATGGGATACATAAAGATGCATCAGGTACTCATCAATCAAGTTAGATTTTAAAAGTTCTGCAAGAGAAAACTAGTAGGGTGATTAAGCAGTCAACTCAATCACTGACATTTATTCAGTTCTTTCTGAGTTAAGTATTGTGTCCAGTGCTGCAGATCTATTTATCTATCCAAATGTAGATACAGACACAAAGAATGACATATTCCTTGCCCTCAATGATGTTGTATTCTAATGGTGGTAGTACACATACACACATATACATATATACATATGCATGCACACGTGTGTAAATGTAGGCATAGAATAAATATAAAGGATAAATACAAATATATAAAAAGCAGTTAAATATAAAGTTTTGAGGAGAGGGAATTATCATTTTGTGGATTAGTAAACATATTATGTAGAAGGTGTTATTTGAGCTGTATATTGAAAGAAGACAGATTTTATGAGTCAGAGTTGAAAAAGATCATTCAAGATAATGGAGATGGCCAATGCATTAAGATCCTGAGAGATCCTGGCTGAAAGATTGAAGATGGAGTGTTGTGAGTGAAGATCAGGAGGAAAAAAATTATGCCTTGATGACAGATGATGGTAAGATAAAAAACCTCAATTCTATTATTTATAATTTTTATAGATAATTCTGCTCACTCTATTTATATTTCCTTCATTCCATAAAAACATGAATTTCAACTAGATTAAATGAAAAAAAGACACCTTTGCTCCCAAACCAATTCCTAATTTCTAATACAGAATTGGAAGTCACTAGAATAAATTCCCCATTATCATTTGGCAATATTATTTATCCATAAATGAATATGCCTCCCATCAATAAAGATGATAGTAGTTGTTGTTTCAAAGGTTTTGACGAGATTTATGAGCATCTTTTTTTCATAAGTCGTCATTTATTATTTAAGTTGAAGAACAGGTTATGAAGGGGGTGGGAAGCACATTCATAACAGAGTCCAAGGTGGAGCCCCAGGGGAGAGGGAAGAAGAGTAGAGACAGGTACATGAGAGTCTCTCCTTTGTGTCTGTTCTAGATGGGGTTAATCCTGATTTCTGAGCATTGGTCCAGGGAACACAATGAAGCACACGATAAGATGAGGTTCCAGGGGCTACACGTTTAGGAAACATCAAGGGGTGGCCAAAGTTACACATTCAACCAGAGGTAAGTGCTGGTATTTTCCTTGGATCAGCAGCATTGCTTCCTTTTAGGAATTGAAGCACAGTGTTAAGTTCTATCTCACTTATTTCAGCTCTTATGAAACATTCTTGCAATTAACGTCTTTGTGCTAAAGAATTCTTTCATGGCCTTTCTAACTTCTTGTACTTTGCTTCTAGTTTCTTTGAATATGCATTGAACTTGTAAGCTGTCTGCTTGAGCTGCTATTTGCTCCTCAATTAAAGTGATCTGATCCAGATAAGGCTGAAGTGCAGCAAATTTCTGGTTTAAGTCTTTTAAGTTTCTATTTATGTTTATTACAATATCTTTCATTTCTAGATACTTCAAGCTAGTCAGTTTGTTCATATTTTCCAGCAGTTTATAGTCTTCACTGGTGGCTGTCAGCTCACCTGTCAGGTAAGTGGCTATTTTGAAGAACATGTCCTGGCATAGCCCCATGACGTCCACCTTGGCAGGCTCTTTGGCTTCCTTGCCCGGCTGTCTCCACCCCTGCATCGTCTAAGGTGGGGAGGGGAAGAAGGAGAAAGGAAGGAAGGATAGAGATGGGGGAGAGGGGAAGGAAGGAGAAGGGAGAAAGGGGGAGAGAGATGGGGGAGGGAATGGAAGAAAAAGGGAAGGGTGAAGGGTCAGAGGAGGTAAGGGGAGGGGCATGAGTATCTTAAATATACAGTGCAGAAACACTGTACACCTCCCATATAGCTGTGCTAGATCTCTAATGTGCCAAACTCATTTTATCAATGTTACATATGGCTACCATACCTTGAGTCAGCAACAGGATCCCTTCACAGATGATATCTGTCAATATTTTTATTATTCTACAGTACATAGGCCAAAATTTCTTTTTTCAGAGGTTCTGCCAGACCAACCATTTTCGATGCTCCCTTATCTCTAAGTATACCATTTATTTTCTTTCTCCACTCTGTCATTTTTCAACCTATCTAAATTTTAAAGTTGATAATTAATTTCCCTGTGCCTCTTCAGACTCTTTCCCTTCTTTCTGGTTTGTTTCTTGGTTTCTTTATTTCTTTTAAAATTTTCTTGTTGAATTTTTTCTGTTTTTTTTTTATTAAGCGTAATTTTACCAGGCATCCTTTCTCCTCCAGCTCTCCTTCTCCTCTCAAAGAGTCATCCTATAAGACAAATAGTATTTTTTAAAGAGAAAAAAAATCAGGACAATTGATCAATACATTGAAAAAGTTGATGATTCTGAAAAAGAGAATGGTTTAATGACTTTGTGTAGCTCTACCTCACTTATATCCAATTTACATGCAAGTAAAGACATTATCCTTATGATTCCCTTGGTACTCTTGAAAAACAAAGGGCAAACAACATCATCATATGGGGGTACTTCATGAAGACTCTACACAGAGGGAAGGACTTCCAGAGCAGGTGTTGTGAGTCAAAACTCATTACATATTTCTTTTTTACACATTTGCTTCACTACTATAATGGTCTAAGTTTAAGCTCACTTCTCCCATAGATCCTGTGTGAATTTGTGGGAATAAGTTACCAAGAGTATATTTTGTATTAACTGTCTTTTTTCTGATGGTTATCCTAGTTTGCTTATAGTATCAACCTTTATATCTAAATCATGCACCCATTTTGACTATCTCTTGGTATAGGATGTAGCATGTTGGTTTATGCCTAGTTTCTGCCATACTATTTTCCAGTTCTCCCAGGAGGTTTTTTCAAATAGTGAGTTCTCATCCCAGAAGCTGAGGTCTTTGGGTTTATCAATGAGTAAATTACTATAGTCATTGAATACTGTGTCTTGCATACCTAACCTATTACATTGATCCACCACTCTATTTCTTAGCCAGTACCAAGTAGGTTTTATGATTGCTGCTTTATAATACAATTTAAGTTCTGGTATGGCTAGGCCACCTTTGCTAGCATTTCTTTTCACTAGTTCCCTTGATATTCTGGACCTTTTGTTCTTCCAGATGAATGTGGTTATTATTTTTTCTAACTCTAAAAAATATTTTTGGTAGTTTGGTGTGTCACTGAATAAGTCAATTAACTTAGGTAGAATTGTCATTTACTTTACTCTTTCTTTAAATCAGCCATGTTCCCACTGGCTTACTTCTCTTTACCCATA
Organism: Vombatus ursinus; assembly: GCF_900497805.2. Lineage (NCBI taxonomy): Eukaryota > Metazoa > Chordata > Mammalia > Diprotodontia > Vombatidae > Vombatus > Vombatus ursinus. Next base: position 10,146,142 of record NW_020954569.1, read on the forward strand.
ATGCCCTCTCTTCATTTGTTACTCATTTTCTTTTTAAGATTTTATTTATAGGTTCCTCTCTCTGGATTTTATATTTTTTAATATTTCTTCCCTTTTTTTTTCTTCTCAGGTAGATTTTCCTCTTCTTCTCTTCTACTTCAACTTCCTATGTATTAGCATTTTTTAAATGAAATTTTATTCATCCCTTCTTTGAAAAAAAAACTATTTCTTTCACTCTCTTCATTAGTTATTTTCTTATTCTTTTTTATTTTAGATCTCCATTCTCTGATTCATAGCCCTCAAACATATTTAGTTTTTCTTTTTTTATTCTTCATACACTCAAACTTTCCAATGTATCCATTCTAGTTTCTGATCTCTAGACACTATTTGCCACTGCCTTTTAGGGTTTAACTCATGGACTGGTCTTTTGCATTGCACTCCACTCTCAGAAAAATGCTAATTATTGCAGATGTCAAAGGGAACACTGCCCCACAGTAGGTCACCTCCCTTCCGTTACACACTTATTTATATTTGATATTACTGACCTATTTTCTACATTTTCCTAGAAATATTCTTCTTTGGATCTATCTTCTCTCACTCCTCCTGGTGCCGTATGCCCCCAGAGATTCCAAATTCTTCTGTTCCTAGGAGAAGTAGGATTTTCAGACACAAACCGTCCAGGCCTCTAGTATAAGTTCCTGATATTCTTTCATGCATGAGAGCATTTATCATTAAATCCTCCCCCAACTCCAAAATAATGCTTTTTTACCACCTCTTTCCCTATTCCAATCATTCTTCCCTGCTCATTACCTATTCCCCTGTAAGCTCTTCCCTTTCTGAGATGACAGAGGTCACCCTTCCCTCATTGGTAGCCCTGGATTTGACCCCAAAACACCACTCACTCATCTCCATTTCTTATTTTCCTCCCCATTTCATATGCCCTTCCATTTTAATGTAGTCCCACAAAAGAAATATTCACTTGTAGGCAGAGTATTACCAGGTCCTGTCCATAATACCCTTGTCCACTTTCTCCCTGTTACGTCTATTAGATTTCCACCTTCACCCCTCTCTCATTGTGTAGACTATTCTCTCTGTCTCCTTCTCCATCTCCCTCTACCTCTGCCTCTCACTCACCCTCCCTCCCTTCTTCCCTTCCTCTGTAACTCTCAGAGATTTTGCTGCTATTACAGTCCTTGCTTGCTACATTTATTCTGTCTTGCATTTTTATTGTTTGAGCAGTTCAAGAAACAAGTAATTTTAATTCTGGCTTTTTTTTGTGGAAGTATTTCAAACTCTTCTTTATTATTAATGTTCATATTTGTCCAGTATGGTTTGGCTCAGATTTATAGGGTAGGTCAACCTGGGCAGTATCCTGAGCTCCAGTGTTCTTAGGAACATATTATTCCATCCTCTCCTCATTATTTTTGGTGGATTCTGTATGATCTCACATTATTTGAATGTTTTTTCTTTGTATTTGAATTTTTTTCTAATGGCTCACAGAATTTGTTATTTCTCTATTGAATTTTAAAATTTAACTACTCTTTGTTTTGGAGTATACAGATTTGTATTCCACCCCACTCTGTACCTGTCTTAGTAAGCGTATGCATAGTTAGTATATATTTTAATACTTTTTTTTTGCTTCTCTTTCCCTAGATTTTGTATATACTTATGTGTATTTTCATTCCCAATCTTTTTTTTCTAATTACTTTTGTGTCTTTGGTGAAATTTGCCATTGTATATTCCAGTTTTTCATGATCTGCCGATTAACTTTGATGAGCAATCTATAGATTTTGCTCTCTTACCTCTCATTTCCCTCTTTAACCATTCAATAACACTGTGTCCTGGTTCTATTTTCTAAAATTCCAGAAGGGCAGAGCCAAGATGGCAGAGTAAAAGCAGTGTCTTGCTTGAGCTCTCTCCCAAATCTCTCCAAATACCAGGAGAGTAAAAAATGTAAAAAATGGCTCTAAACAAATTCTAAAGCAGCACAACACACAAAAAGACAGAGTGAAACAAATTTCCAGCCCAAGACAATCTGGATGGTTGATCAGGAAAGGTATATTGCACCAGACTGGGAGAGGAGCACAGTTTGGTGTGGGAGCACAGGCCACAGTGAACCTGGGACAGGCCTCAGAGGACTGAATCACAGGCAGCTGTGGTGCTTTCTAGACTTCTCAACCCACAAACACCAAAGACAACTTAGAAGGTCAGTGGGAAAAGTCTGTGACTGCAGTGAGAGAGATGCTAAGACTTAGCCACAAATCCCAAGCATGGTCCTGGGGTGGCGGCTGCCTCCAGAGCTTCTGGCCCACAGACTGAGGGGGAATCGAGTTACTGATCAGAGAGAGATTGCAGGGATCTCTTTGCAAGTGCTGAGGCAGGAATCTCTTGCTTTGCCCATGCTTGGATTAGGATCACAGTTCCGAGGGGTGGTCCTGGGGCAAGGAGGAGTGCTGGCATTGTGGAGCTTGTTGTGGTGGTGGAGAGGAAACACATCGACCCTTATCACACCACCTTGGAAGAACTGAAAATTTACAGGTCCCTGGAAGTATCTCTTAAAAGAGTTGTACAAACTCCTGAAGCTTGGGGCAGTACATTATCCACATTGAAAGCAGACTCTTACCTTAACAAAGCATTTAAAACTCAAGCAATTGGCCGGGATCATGAGTAAGCAGTGCAAAAAGAGTCATACTATATCATCTTACTTTGGCGACAAAGAAGATCAAAACATACAACCAGAAGAAGACAAAAAATTCAAAGCTCCTACATCCAAAGCCCCCAAGAAAAATATGAATCAGTCCCAGGGTTTGGAAGAGCTCAAAAGAGATTTTGAGAAGCAAATAAGAGAAGTAGAGGAAAAACTGGGAAGAGAAATGAGAGTGATGCAAGAAAATCATGAAAAAACAAGTCAACAACTTGCTAAAGGAGACCCCAAAAAATACTGAAGAAAATAACACCTTAAAAAATAGCATAACCCAAGTGGCAAAAGAGGTCCAAGAAGCCAATGAGGGGAAGAATGCCCTAAAAAGCAAAATTGGCCAAAAGGAAAAGGAAATCCAAAAGATTACTCAAGAAAATACTTCCTTAAAAATTAGAATAGAGCAATTGGAAGCTAATGACTTTATGAGAAATCAAGACACTGTTAAACAAATCCAAAAGAATGAAAAATTAGAAAACAGTGTGAAATATCTCATTGGAAAAACAACTGACCTGGCAAATACAGCCAGGAGAGACAATTGAAAAATTATTGGACTATCTGAAAACCATGATCAAAAAAAGAGCCTAGACATCATCTTTCAAGAAGTTATTAAGGAAAACTGCCCTGATATTTTAGAACCAAAGGGAAAAATAGAAATGGAAAAAGTGCACTGATCTCCTGAAAGAGATCCTCAAAGGAAAACTCCTAGGAATATTGTAGCCAAATTCTAGAGTTCTCAGGTGAAGGAGAAAATATTACAAGCAGCTAGAAATAAACAATTCAAGTATTGTGGAAACACAATCAGGATAATACAAGATTTAGAAGCTTCTACATTAAGGGACTGCAAGGCATGGGATATAATATTCCAAGGGCAAAGGAGATAGGATTACAACCAAGAATCACCTACCCAGCAAAACTGAATATAATCCTTCAGGGGAAAAATGTTCATTGAGTGAAATAGAGGACTTTCAAGCATTCTTGATTAAAAGACCAGAGTTGAATAGAAAATTTGACCTTCAAATACAAGACTCAAGTGGAACATAAAGAGGTAAACAGGAAAGACAAATCATAAGAGACTTATTAAGGTTGAATCATTTGTATTCCTGCATAGAAAGATGATATTTGTAACTCATGAGACCTTTGTCAGTATTAGGGTAGTTGGAGGGAAAAAATTATATGTATGTGTATATATATAGATATAGATATAGATATATCTATCTATCCATCTCTCTCTATCAGTCTATCTATAGATACATCATCTATCTATCTATCCATCTCTATAGATAGATAGAGAGATGGATAGATAGAGAATAAAATTAAGGGGTGAGAGAGTATTATACTAGGAGAAGGAGAAAAGAAAAAGGCTCCTACAGTGGAGGGGAAACAGGGGAAGGTGAGAAGGAATAAATGAATCTTATTCTCATAGGATTTGACTTAAGGAGGCAAAAACATACACACTCAATTGGGTATGGAAACCTGTCTTACCCTACAGGAAAGGGGACAAGAGAGTAGGAGGATGATAGAGAGGAGGGCAGATTGGGAAAAGGGGTAATTAGAAGCAAACACTTCTGAGGAAGCACAGGGTTAAAAGAAAGAATAGAATAAATGGGGGGCAGGATAATATTAAGGGAAATAGAGTTAGTTTTTCACAGCTTGGCTACTATGGAAGTGTTTTGCATAACTACACCTGTATAACCTATATTGAGTTGCTTACCTTTTCAATGAGGGTGGGTGGAGAGGGAGGAAGGGAGAAAATTTGGAACCCAAAATTTTAAAAACACATGTTGAAAACAATGTTTTCACATGCAACTGGGAAAGAAGAAATACAGGAAATGGGGTACAGAAAACTATCCTGCCCTACAGGAAAATAGAAGGGGAAGGGGATAAGAGAAGTGGGGAGAGATAGAAGGGAAGGCAGACTAGGGGAAGGGATATTCAGAATGCATGCCATCTTGGGGTGGGGAGAGGAAGGAGATGGGGTGAAAATTTGGAACTCAAAATCTTGGGGAAGAAAATGTTGAAAACTAAAAATAAATAAATTTGTTAATCAAAAAAGAAAAAAAAATAATATTCCAGAAGGTCCTCTGTCTCATCATGTTGGATCATTTTTGTTTTACAATATTTTTTATAGATGATTAGACCTACTTTCTAGATCTGAAGTTCATATTTCTTTGTGTGAGTACTATTGTCTCCTTTTGATGTTTTTTTTCTGTTTATGTTCAAGGTCTTTAAGTTTTCTTCTTATTGAAATCTGCTAATTTCATTTTTCCTTCCTATTTTCCTTATCATTAACTTTCTGACTCCCTCCTTTTTGAGTGTGATTTCCTTGGGGACTGGAGCCCAAAGCAACTCAGCCTCCTTCCACACTATGTAATTCATAGTTTACCTATATAGGTCTTTACCCTAACTGACATTTGGGTGGTCACAACTTGCTCCAGCTAGATTCCATACTCTCAGGCTTACTGGAATACTACACAGTCCCCACAATTACACAGTATTCTATTCTGTTGGCCTCTCCTGCTCCCTCTATTCCTTAATTCTGCACCTGCCACTGGCAATGCAGAGCTTTGTATTTCTGATGTTACATGGTTATCTACCTTGGATCCAGGATCTGCTGATGATATAGGATTGTGCCCCCTGACAGGCCTTGGCTTCTGTGGGACTATAGCCATGTTGTTGTATGCCATAGCCAAGGCAAATTTTGACAGGCTACATCTTGGGTATTCTTGGACATTGAAAAGTTGAGGGGAGTAATATGATGTGGAGGTGGGTTTTCCTGTAAGCCTGTGATATTTACTTTGATCTGCTAGTAAAGCTTTCCCATCTATAGCCAGGAATGTTGGAGAGGGTTGGTGAATGATTTCAGGGTCATTAAAGAGCTATTCTTTTTTTAACATTCTTTTGACTTCCAGGTGTCCTAGACTATGGAGTCAACTAAAGTTGCTTTGGCTTTAGCTCATGACTTCTATTTTGGAGAGGTTCAAGAGATCATGGAGATTAGAGAAAATACATACTCCTTCATTTTATCACTCATGTGAGCCAGAAAGACTTGGTTAATTTATTTCCTCCTGACTAGTATTCCTTTGTTCTTTTTAAGTAATCAGAGGGTTTGTTCTCCATCTAGATAAAGAGACACATATAGATATAGATGATATGAGTATAATTCATAATATACATAATAAAGCTCTGGATATAACTTTAGATGATAGATAGATAGATGCTGGCATAGACATTGGCATTGATAATGATAAAGACATAGGTAGATATAGAAATAGATATATAGATACTTCACAACAGGGAAGATTTAGGGTTCTGTTTCTGACAGAAAGTGACCATATAATTGTTGATTCCTCCCAAAGACTTTAAGTTGCAGAAAAGTTGAATACTTGAGATAGTAGAGTGAATTGTTTTTAATTGGGAGCTCCCTATACTAATGAAATTACAAGCCTAGTCTCAGTGATTTGCACAAGTAATTTAAGAATATGTCCTGTCTTCAGTATAACACAAACTCCTTGAGCTCAGTTTATATTTTATTGTTGCCAGTCCTTCTCCATGTGTCCTTGATCCTATCCCTTCCTGGCTCTTACTGCAGAATGCAGTAAATTATTCCCTTTATTTTTCTAATGTTTAAACCATTCCTCTTTAATCTTTCTTTTCCTAATGCCTTCAAACATGTCTTCCATTTTGAAAACAACAAAATCTTCATTCTTCATTATAAACTATTATCCCCTTATATTATCAATTTTATTGTTCATATTCTTTTGCTAACCAAATTCCTAGAAGAAATTTTCTACACTTGATTTCTCCATTTTCACCTCTCATAAAATTTGTTAACAAATTGCAATGTGGTATCTGAGGCAATGTTTAATATTCTAAAGAAATAAAATTGGCAGTAGTTTTCAAAGATGGTTCAAAGTATGCCTCTACCACATATTACCTGTGTTCTTGGAACAAGTTTTTCATTCTCTTTGGGGCTCAGTTTATAGACTGTAAAATGAAAAGCTGGATTCAGTGACCTTTTTATATTTAACAATATTTTATTTTTTCCCAATTGCATGCAAAAACAATGTTTAACATTTTTTTTTAAAACTTTGAGTTCCAAATTCTATTTCTCCATCCCTTCTTGTCTCCATGAGATAATAAGCAATTTGATATAGGTTATACATCTGTAGTCATGCAAAACATATTTCCATATTAGTCATGTTGTGAAAGAAAACACAGAACAAAACAACAAAAGTGAAAAATATTATGCTTCCATTTGCATCCATATTTCATCAGTTCTTCCTATGGACATGGATATTATTTTTCATGATGACCCCTTTAGAATTTTCTTAGATTATTGCAATGTTGAGAACAGAAAGTCATTCACAGTTGATCATCACACAATGTTGCTGTTACTACGTATAATGTTCTCCTGATTCTGCTCACCTTACTGTGCTCCACTATCACCTCAGTGAGACTGACATTTGCTGTTGACCTTCTAAATGTTTTTTTTTTTTTTTTACTACATCCTTTTGTTGGTTCTGCCACTCCATAATTCATTTTGAGGTATTATTTTAAAGTTGTTTGAAGCAGAATTTGGGAGACCTAAGACAAGTTCCTGCCTTACTTTACCATCTTGGCTTTGCCATACCCTTTAGGGACTTCTAAAGTCACTTTGGAGCTCTAAATTTATTAAATTTTGACCTATGTTTGGTACAATTCAAATATTTTAATTTCTGAATCTGATGATATTTATGCTTCTCAACAATTCTATTGCTTTTGATATTAATGACCACTCTTTCCCCTGGTTTCTAACTCTTAATATTTTTTTACACTACTAACTTTTTGTTTCTTCTACCTTTCATTACTTTTCTCAGCCTTCTTGTCTGGTGTGTCCTTCACATCATGGTCTAAATTCTAGGTGTTCTCCACTAGACCATCTTCTCTTGTCTCTCTATGCTCTATTAATGCCACATTAGCTTAAAGGGAGTTAACTCTAATTCCCATGAACTTCATTCCCTTATCTCAAATTTCTAATGAGCATTTCATGATGTAGTTTTGTCAACATCTCAAACTCAAAATGTTTTAAAGTCATTATCTCCCCCCCCCAAAAAAAACCAACTTCTCTCTTCCAAATTTATTTCTTTCTACCAAAAGGACTTCCATTATTGAAATTTCAAAAGTTTATAACACAGATGTATCCTCAATGTTTCACTATCTCTCTCCCTGCATACTGAATAAATCAAGATTCTATTTTTATATTTAAAATGTCTCCCATATATGAACACTTTTCTACTTATACAATTATTTCTTTTTATTTCATTATTTTCTTGCATCACTCTCATTTCTCTTCCCAGTTTTTCTTCTACTTCTCTTACTTCTCAAAATCCCTTTTAAGCTCTTCCATGGCCAGGGACTGATTCATATTTTTTCTTAAAGGCTTTGGATGTAGGAGCTTTGACTTTGTTGTCTTCTTCTGGTTGTATGTTTTGATCTTCTTCATCACCAAAATAAGATTCTATGGTCTGACTTTTTTGTATTGTTTGCTCAAAATCCCAGTCAATTATTTGACTTTTAAACTCTTTGTTAAAGTAGTGGTCTGCTTCCAATATGAAGAATATACTGTCCCAAGCTTTGGGGGTTTTGTGCAGCTATTTTCAGAGATACTTCTAGGGACCTGTAAATTTTCAGTTCTTCCAAGGTGGTATGATCAAAAGTGAGTTGTTTACTCCTTTCCTGTCCTGTTCTCTGGTGTATGAGTGACCACAAGCACTCTTTTCTGTCTTGAAACTGTGAGGAAAGTTCCCTCTCCACTGCCACCACAAACTGTACCATACCAATCCTCCTCCTCATCCCAGAGCCACCACCAAGGACAGTGACCAACATCTGAGCATGAGCAAAGCAAGAGAATTCTGCCTCAATGCCAGCAAAGATATCCCTGCAATCCCACTGATCAATCACTTGATCCCTACTCCATCTGTGGGCCAAGAGCTCTGGATGCAGCCACCACCTAGCGGCTGTGCCAGGACTGGGGCTGGACCATGCTCCTTTCTCACCAAGGTCCAACAGACCTTTCCTATTGACTTTCTAAGTTGTCTTTGGTGTTTGTGGGTTCAGAAGTCTGGAAACCACCACAGCTCCCCTTGATTCAGTCCCCTGAGGAGTGCTCCAGGTTCACTGAGGCCTGGTCTTTGACTGCACAGCACATGCTGAGCTGTGCTCCTCTTTCAGCCTGGTACAACAGACTTTTCCAATCAATCATCCAGGTTGTCTTGGACTGGAAATTTATTTCACTCTGTCTTGTTGTGGGTTCTGCTGCTCTAGAATTTGTTTAGAGCCTTTTTTACAGGTATCTGGAGGAGTTTGGGGGAGAGCTTAAGAAAGTTACTGCTTTTACTCCATCATCTTGGCTCCACCTCCCCCCATTCTCATGCAGTTCTTTCTGCTGACACATATAAGTTCTGACCTTCATCACCAGTGACCTAGACTATTTTGTGGCTTCCTAATTCATCTCCCTGCCTCTAGTATCTCTCCACTCTAGTTAAAAGAAAAATGTGTGATGATGGTAAACTATCTCCTTTTTGCACACTTGATTTTGACATCATCTCTTAAAAATTTTTATATGATTTGAATTTATTGGTGGACTATGGGGAAACTCTTAGTCAAATACCTTTTTTTTTTTTTAGAAATTAAACAGAAGACACATTAATATTCTTGTTTTCCATGCCTTTAGTCATTTGAGTGACTGCAGTTATGTTACAACAAATTCGTTTGCAAAAACCTATTCTTCCCCTTTCAAGTTGTAATCGAAATATCCTTGATGTATGATTCAACTGCTTACATAAAAATGTAGACATGAGGAAATACAGATGTAGATCGGTCATTTTTATATATTCTCTATAACTTTTTAAAAGTAAAATACATTAAGTTTTCTGTAATTCTGAATCATTTGAGATACCTTAAAGATTGTTACCTGGGTTTTTTTTTAAGCTATGTCTCCTCTATCACAAATTTCTTTTGAGCGTATTTTTCAAGGTTGTATCATTTTCCCTAATCATTTTAGAGTGGGAAAGTTAAAATTAGTCACTATGGAAACTTTGGTGAATCTGGTCCATTTATTGTGTTTTTTTTTAATCTTCCTAATTTCATCTATAAATAACCTCAGGATAATGAGGCTTTTGAAAAATGTTCTAGTTAATTTATTCTGTTTATAATCTTTGGTAACATATAAGCTAGTTTTATTTGAATATGTTTATTTTTGAAATAGATATTGCCATTTTTTCCAGTCTTCACCTGGCAAAGAATTTAATTTTTGGCTATAAATATGTTTGGTTGGTTTTTTTCAGCCTCCTCATTGTGGCAATTGTTTTCCATTACTTTGCTGATAGCCAAGATATTTTAAAAATGAATATTAATTAATTAAATATTCATATCCACTCAGGGTATAAATGAATTGATTTTCTTCCTAGAAATCTTAATATTTATGTCATAAGCATAATCTAAAGGAATTCAGATCTCCATGTCACCTTCTAGAGAATTCAAGGGGGAAATAGTAATATCTTTTTAAACTATATCATCTTCTATATAATATGAATAATATCTTATTTCTAAGAATCATGGACACACAACATCTTTTATATTGGATGAATGGGTTAAGACGTATTCAGCATAATAAATAATACATGTTTTGGGGGAAAAGGAGTATGGTTATCCCTTCCACATCACAGGGATTAAGGGCATAGTGATTCTGAGATCTGGAAAATCCATGTAAAATTCTTTGGCTTTCCCTTCCTAACAGAGAAGTCTGAGGGTTTTTTTTTTTGTTTTGTTTTTTGTTGTTGTTTTGTTTTGTTTTGTTTTTCTTTTAGGGGGTATTTGCGGTACCTTATTGTAAAATTAGGGTTAGGTATTTGATCATTTATGTCTTCTGTTGGCTTTTAGGTGTCAACTGCAGCTTATGCAAAACTCCACCAAAAATCCCCATTCAATTTCTTATGCCAACCTGTGATATATCAAAAGCACAATAGGGAAATTCATGATATGGGAGTGGTAACTGTAGTTTGTGGGCTTCAGTGTTTCCACTTTCTTCCCTTTTTGTTTCCCAACATAATTTTTGACACACTGAGATTTTTTTTTTCCATATAAAAGCCTTGTGATTGATTTTCAGTGGGCCATTCCAATCACATCCATATAGGTAATTCCCTTGCCAATGGGTCAGGCTCTCATGAGTATTTATTTTTAAAATCATCTTTAGATTATTATCTGAATTTAGTCAAATAAAAAACAGAACAAACATGCTCATTTTAGAAAGTATAGATTCAAGAAACTCATCAAATATTATGAAAATTCTTCCTCTTATGTCTTTATCCAAATAAATTACAACTGCCTTAGAGGGGCAACTACCTTTATGAGAGTAAGATACATGAAATAATTGCTAGAAGTGATATCAAGAAAAATTCATGAACATATTTTTCATTACACAATGTATAATGTGGCATGTGACAAAATAAACAAAAATAGATTTTAAAATGCAGTCCCATGACACAAGTTACTTCACATCTGCTTTGCTTTTAGAAATCTATGCCTCTTTCAATTTAGTTAATTGGAATTAAGTATCCTATTATGACAGCACTTTACTTCAAAGTGGGATTTTTGAATATCAAGAATGAAAAGTGCCTACCAAATGGGCTGACAAGTTATTAAAAGCAGGAGGTCTCAAGAGATTAGCCCACATAATGCTGTAAGACAGAATGTCATAGGGCTTGCCTTTATAAAATGAATAACCTAAAATGAAGCTGGTTTTATTCAGTTTCTTTTTGGAAAAAAAATCAGAAAGGTTTTCAAAAAAATAACAATTGGTGTTCCATAAGAAATCACATCACTTTCTAACTTAAAGTGGAAAAAATACTCTTTCAAGATTAAGAGTACAGAGAAATATGAATGTATTCAGGTAACTATTCTAATATATAAGAAATTGTCCATGGTAATTCTCCTAAATGAGAAAAAATAGTACAGCTGCCATCAATCGTATGTTATTTTGCGTTTCTGTTCTAGCCCCTAGAATTTTAATTGTGCATCACCTGTTCCTTTTGCCAAATTATACTAAGATTTTATGTCATGTTTGATTACCAATCATCACATATGTCTTCAGAGTAAGTTGGATATTATGATTACCATAATCCAAGTTGCTTTAGAGTACTCAAGTTGCAAGTTGAGGCCTTTAGCTAAAATATAATTTGAATTTGAATGTAGAAATGATTGAATTGTGTAGGCAAGCAATGTGCCCTTATGTTATACCCAATTCATCACTGTCAGGTTGTCAGAGGAAAATTTTCCAATCCAAGATTCAGTTTTATAATTGTGTATATTCCCTTGGTTTACATAATTTATTGTTACTTGGATATTTGTCAAATAAGTCTAAACATATGTGATCTTTATTAATTGTTAAAGTTCATTATAGTATATCCTGTTTTTCTTGTGAAGATATACTTCTGGGTGTCACAATAAAAAAAATCTGTTTATTAGAGAAACATTGGAGTACCTACTTTATGCACTGTGGTGTAATATTGGCCTTAGAATCTGGAAAATGAGTTCTAATCCTACCTCGAACATTTACTAGCATTTCTACCTTAGTCTCCTGTATTTCAGGATCAACCTGTAGGACTTATTTGATGCACTGAGTCATAAGCATAACAGCCATCTGCTTTCCTTGGTGGAAGTAGTTCTGAAACCAGAGAGTCCTCCACTCTGATAAAAATCACACTTTTTTTTTGTCTAAGGTTGCATATGAGCAGTTCAAGTAAAGCTTGTATAAGGAAAGCAGCCATTGTGAGGCAGTAGAAAGAGCATTAGATCTGGATTCAGAGGAATTGGATTCAAATGATCTCTCTACCCCTTTCCCATATGAGCTTAGGAAAATTGTTTTTTTTTTTTCCTCTATGAGCCTCAGGAAAATCATAGTTCAGTAGAAAAGGCTTTGTATTTGGAGTTCCTTAGTTAAGACTCTGAAACATTAGAGTATTACCTGGGACAAGTTAATTCACTTTTGTAGGCTTCATTTACTCCAGTTATAAAATGTGAGGCTTGGCCTCATGACTTTGAATATAAAAATACATTGAGTAAACCAAGTGAGGATAATTCTCTAAGTTTCTGCTAAACTTTAATTCTGTCTCTTTTGCATACCATATAATCCATCATTTCTATATATGCCACTTAACCTAAGCTTGGAACTTTTTTGCTACTGGAACCTCCCTGATCCAGGATTTTGAGCTGTGGCATTTTAACAACTCTGATCGGAGGCTGTCTAAGCATAAGTAATTGGAGTTGCATTCCATGGGGGGTGGGAGGTGTCACATTATTCTCACTATTTCCTAAAGAAATCCTAAAAGGAATGAAATAAACTGTCTTGATACACATATTGAGGGAAAAACAAGACTTTTGCAAAATTCGAACAAAATATATTAAAAATTAATGCATCAATAAGAATTAATCAATCAATAAGAATTTATTAACTGTTAACTCTGAGCTAAACACTATGTGTTTGTAATTAATGCCTATGTGCTAAGCACTTTGGATTCAATGAGAGTATAAAAACAAAGGTGAAATTATTCTTTCCCTGAAGGAGATTGAATTGAATCAAGGGAAATAACTTACAGAATTATGACTATAAATATTTAAAATCAATACAAGATAATATGTTTTGGAGGGGAGATCTTAAAAGCTGGGGAGATCAGGAGGAGCCTCAAGTGATTGATGGTATTTCAATTGGTCTTTGGAGGGAGATAGGGATTCAAGGAGACAGAGGTAAGCAGTAGTGTTTTCCTAGACATAGTATACAATGGAGTTGATCCTGAAATGGAAGCTAGAGCATCATATGTTAGAAACAATAAAGTAGGCCAATTTGACTATCGATAATGATAACAGTTCAGATTTATATAACACCTACAATATACCAGTTACTATGCTTTATGAAGGCACATAAGTGTTTTACAATATTTTCTCATTTCAGCTTCACAGCAACCTTACAAGGTACATGGTAAGTTAATAAACTTTAAATATATATTGTACTAATTACTATTATTATGAGATTGACAATTCTTTAGTTAATGTTTTTTTACAACCTGATACAAAAATAAGGAACTGTACCAGGTGCTGTGGGAAAAATTAAGGTGAATAAGGCCCTATCTTTACTCTCAATGAGCATATGACATAGGAGAAATAAAACATGCACACATATATCTACAGTATAATCTCAAATATCACAAGTATCATAATAAAGTAACAAACTACTGGGCAATTTTCAGAAGAGATTGAGAATACAGAGTTGACTTACATGCCTTAAGCACTTAACCTATTAGGAGGCACTGATTAAAGAATAAGGAACATATGACTTATTATGAGCTATTTTTTTCCTCCAATGAAGTGTCATTTTTTTCAGGAAGATTTTCTCTCTTCTTTACTGAAGGGCATGTTGTCCCAATTTTAAATTTCTGTTTATTATTCTGTCTTCTTATAGCTTAAAATGGCATTTTGATGAGCCAAAGTTAAGGTAAACTGCACAGCACATGCAGGAGTGTGTTTTATTGATCTAGCCAGATGTCAGATCATAATGAAAAAAATCATCATTGAAAAAAATGTTAAAGGCCAATTAATGACTAAGAGAGGACTATTAGAAAGCATTCAAACAATATAAGTATATAAATAGTAATAAGCCTTGCTTTTAATAGACTTCCTGTCAGACATGGAAAAAATAGACTATCTGATGTGAATAATTTATAATAATAGTCCTTAAAAGTTTATGCAAAGAAAAAAAGAACTTACCAATGCATGCTATAGTATAGTACTCTTAATATTTGTGTGACTTTTTTGTAATACTCTAAAATTGTTGATCATTTAAAAATATAATCAATTATGGAAAATGTATTTTGTTAGTAATGAAAGATTCAACACATAGTTTTGCAAATGTATTTTTAAAAATCTGTAGGTTGGTCAAATTCCAAATTTTCAACAAGTTCCCTAGTGTTATACATCAATACTTTGTCCTTTCTATTCACATATTTCTTTCTTTTAGGGTCGGCAAGGTGTTGTACTGAAAAAAGAACTAGTACTGGAGTCAGAAAGACCATGGTTCACATCTATCTCAGACAATTACTTCTTGTGTGATTCTTGGCAAGTTATTTGAACTCTGATTCCCTCATTTTCCTCAGCTGTAAAGTGGGAATGATGATAGCATCTACCTTGAAAGCTTGTAGTGAGGAGAAAATACAAGATTTTTGAAAACACTTAGAATAATGTTTGGACATAGTAGTCACTTATCATTATTCTTTCTCCCTCCTTTATGTTGTTGTTATTATTATTATTATTATTATTATTATTATTATTATTATTATTATTTGTAACATTCATAATTGTTTAGTGAATGAAAAACCAGAGATATTATACTACATTGGAAAAAGCACTCAGTTTGTAGTCTGTAGTCAGAGGATCTGGGTTCAGATCACACTTTTGGAATATATTACGTGTCCAAAATTAGTTAAGTTACTTGACATTCCTCAGATTCAGTTTCTTCATATGTAAAATGAGGGACCTTGATTATTTAATTTGAGGTCCTTTTCAGCTCTGAATGTAGAATCTTACAATATGTCCAGATTTCAACAACAAGAGATCTTCCTTGTAAAGTCCAGTTACACACTTTATCAATAGTATAAAATTTCTATCACAGAATTTTAATTTTTATAAAAGTTGTAAGTTGTATGGCATTTGGTTCTCGGCTCGTCATATGACAAACTATGGAACAATGTTGTGGTTCTATCACAAAGTCTTTCTTGCTGATGTTTCTGAAAAAAAAACCCTGAGAATCTCAGAATATAACAAATTCTGCCAATCTCAATTATCCCCCAACCTCCCTAAAAGTCATCAGGTAACAAAAAATTTGATACTGAATAATTTCTATTATGTTCTATTCCATTCTGATTTTCTGAAGGAACACCTTGAGCCATGCTTGTTCCCTTAAAGTTTTCCTTACCAGTTAGTTGAGACTGCTCATATTCTCTAGCTCCTTTTCAAACACATTTAAAGTAGTTAGTAAGCAAATACCCTGCAGATTCACCAGAAGAGCCATGGGAGAACATCATAACTTATAATCATCCTTTTCTTCTGTCTCAACTGTGTAGTTTATCTCCATTTTGGCTATCTGGTTTATTAGTTAGACTTGTTTCCAGGAACAAATGCTCTGGTAATTAGGAAACATATAGTTAACAAGCTAGAAGTCTATTCTCATAGCACCTTATCTAGTATGAGGAACTACTGTGCCCCATGGGATGATTGGCAAAGTTGGAGCAAAATCATTGTATCACCAGAAGACATTAAGCAAATTGTGAGATTCCTCTCCTCAGCTGATCAGGTATGTATATCATACATTGTTGTTCACCAATGTGAATCTCCATGGAGATCCAATTGTATATGCCTATCTCTGCATCTTGACCTCACATATTGCTTCTATGTGTTTCCTTCAACAATTGTTTCATGGTCATACATGCTTGAAGAACATAGATAATGCAGTAAGTAGAGACTGACACAGGGTGATGAAGACCTGAGTTAAAATTTTACCTCAGGGGCAGCTAGGTGGTGCAGTGGAAAGAGCACTGGCCTTGAAGTCAGGAGGACCTGAGTTCAAAACCGGCCTCAGACCAAACACTTGACACTTACTAACTATGTGACCCTGGGTAAGTCACTTAACCCCAATTGCTTAAAAATAAATAAATACATAAATGCTTGTTAAAAAAATTACCTCAGACACTTATTAATTATAAGACATTAGGTAAACCACTTAACTTTTTCACCCTAATTGTCTCATTTGAAAAATAAGGATATATTATGATGTCATAATATATAGATTAAAACCAAAATATACATATGGAATGCATAGTGGTAAAAAGACAATAATCTCATTAAGTTTGACACACTGACATTATACTATATCATGGTCAGTTTCAAGTCTATTGGGAAAATGTTTTATTGCTACTTTTCTTACTATCTCAGGAAATACCTTTCATTTGAAATTGTGGTCAGTTTTGTCCTTCACAATCAGAAATATTAAATTAAGTTTTATGCAAATATCACTTCTCCATATCATGGTAGTTGGTTAATAATTACTTGTTTACTTAGCTATTCTCAGCAATACAATGCTCAAGAAAATTCTAAAGGACTTACAATGAAAAATACTATTCATCCCCAGACAAAGAACTGATGGTTTCTGAATGTAGATTATTTGACTGTGTATGTAACTTTCCATTTTACACTAGTTTATACAATCTCGTAATTGCAATGCAAGAAGAATTTTAATGAATACCATTCCAATGTATTGACACCAAGTGATTTGGATGTCCAAGGGTTGAAATAAAGATCTTCCTGCTTATGCCCATTCTCTTTTATGTGCTACATGTTGATTGATTTTTTCTTGAGTGACTAAAATTATTCCCAAACTGAATGCATAAATAATCTTAAATTTATTCCTATATCTTATAGAAATTTCTTTAGATAAATTAGTAATCCACTGCCCAGCCCTGAGTCCAGCACCTAGCAGGGTGCCATTTAAAATAACTGCTTAACAAATGTGTTGAATAGTTAGTTGTTGAATTCAATTTTCATGTTTCTAGAAAATTCTCATCCTTCCTTAAAAAATAATTGCTTTCATCCTAAAAGTTTCTATAAAGAACATGGATTCTGGAGTACTCCATGCAAGAATAAGCATTTCAAATATAATATAATTGGTTTATGGTGGACTAGACAATTTAAAGAACCTTTTGAAAAACATATGAGAATGAACAGTTTACTTTTCACCATACGCACTTCCTTAAACAACTATGAATGATCATATAAAACTAAAAGGAAAGTGGGAAATATTACATTATGCAGTTTGTAAGCACAATATTATAAATAAAATATGTGGTGGTATTGTGCATTTTTGAGTCAAATAGTCCACTTAGAAAACACTATATGATGATATTTCAGGCAATTTGACTTAGTGGATAGGGTACTTACTTTGAAGTAAATGAAGCCTTGGATTCAAACTTGGCATATATATGTGTGTGTGTGTGTGTGTGTGTGTGTGTGTGTGTGTGTGTGTGTATATAGGTATGTATGTATGTGTATATACACACACATCCATATATATGTATATACACCCATATATATGTATATACCCCTATACATATATCTATAGATATGTATAGAAATATGAATACAGTTTAGTGATGATCAATATCTGGCCACTGTGAGGCTGTTGACTTTCCACAGCCCTTTCTCGGTCAAATACAATTCAATTGCAAGTCATGTTATTATCTCCCTGATGTCATGGTCCTCTTTAAGAACAAAGGACAAACCACAACAGTTTAGTGAGCTTGTTTAAATTTTGCAAGGAATCAAACAAGAGTTTTCTTCTGAGAATTATTGTTTGTAAAATAAGAATTAGATCGGATTAGAAAAAATAATTTCCTACTATTTGTAAATCTGAGTAGTTTGGTAACTTTCTGGATTCCTAAAAAATCTTGTCACTGAAAAGGTAAAGTGGTTTTCATAGCATGCTATTTAGGATGGCTGTGAATGCAAAGCAACTTGTAATCTCCCCACAGGCTTAAAACAAGGTACAGAAATTTTGTCCAACAGGAAAATGATGAGGACCAGGAGTGGAATGATTTAGAAAGATTTTTTGTGGTGTACATTGATCCTGAAAGAAGCAAGGACATCAAAGATTGAAGTTTAGAGATGTGAACTATTTAAATACATGGTTTTCTTTACTCATATGTATCCTTCCTATGTTTCTATGAGTGTGTATTCTCTCTTCCCTGAAGTCAATATTTATTTTCATTGGAGAATGTGACCCAGATTTGTGGACAGTCTGTGACATTTTGATCATTCCTAAATCTGATTCATGTTGAATCATCATATTATTATACTTAAATTTTGACTTATCTCTAATTGATTGATTTATGTTGAAATAATATATGTCATGATGTCTATTTTCATTTAAGTAGGAAGTACATTGATGGGTGCTCAGAGAATATAGTGATATATGATATGAATGTATTCAAAAAACCCAACAGGATTAACAATATGTAACTGAGTCCCAAAGCTCATTGTTAAGGAACTCCATTCTTACTGGTGGAGATCAATATCCTGTACATGCATAAAGGGCAAGGTAGAGTTGGAGAGTGGGAAAGAAAAAAGTTCGAGTCTCTAGGTGGTCTTAAGTTTTGCTATACCTAGAATTCTGAGGGCTCAAGTTGTAGCCATACATTGGTTTTCCCTTTCTTGCAAGCAGAGACATTGAGTTTTGAGGGTATGTTGGGGTAAATTAAATATCCCAGAGAGTGATGGTAAAAGTTACCACACTCCATACAAGTTTTACACACATGCATAGACATATACATGCGCACACATATGTGTGTGTGCATGCATGCATGCATACATACTTCCATCTCATCCAAAGGTGAGACACAGAGAGACAAAGAGAGAGAGAAGCATAGAAAGACCAAAGCCAAAACCTCTTAGATCTCTATATATGCTAACATTTTCACACTGCATTATTTTTAAGATTCATGGGTGCACTGATTGTATCACCAACAATGATTTGGACTGTTTCAGGCAGTGATACATATGACACTTGGAACAACTAATTGCATTAATAATCCTAATAATGCCCAGGTTCCTAAACTTGGAAAAAATATAAATTGTTAACCACATCATATATAATTTGGCTGGAATACACACACACACACACACACATATAATTCATATTATATATACATATGTATATACATATATATATTATGTAACATGATAATGTATCCATGATATCTTTCATTTGTTCAATAGGAAAACAATGGGCTGAACATGCTGTTTCCTTACAAATGAGCTTTGAGGAATACTTAAATTACACTTAAAAAACTGTGACTGCTTGTGATAATGTCACTTCAATTTTACACAGCAGACTCTATCCTTCGCATATGTCCATCCTATCTCCAGCTTACTAAACAAGAAGAAAGACATTATGGATATGACCTTGATTGCATATTTTTGTACACCATGACATATGGCTGTAACCATCACTCAATGAACCCACCTAGTATATACCAGTAAGGAAAGACATTGCTGAATTTTATCAATAAAATAGGTTTTTTATTAACTTACTAATTCATTTAGTTTTAGGTTTCAACATTCACTTTTATAAAATTTTGAGTTCTAAATTTCCCCCCTCACACCTCCCTGAGATAACATTCAATCTGATATAGGCTATACATGTACGATCATATCAAACATATTTCCATACATTATTCATGTAGTTAAAGAAGAATCAGAAAAAAAGGGAAAACCACAAGAAAGAAAAAAAAACAAAAAAAATGAAAATAGTGTGCTTTGATCTTCATTCAGACTACATAGTTCTTTCTCTGGATGTGGATAACATTTTCCATCATGATTCTTTTGGGATTGACTTAGATCACTCCATGGTTGAGAAGAGTTAAATCTATGAAGGTCATTCATTACACAATGCTGCTGTAACTTTGAACAATGTTCTCCTGTTTCTGCTCAGTTCATTAAACATAAGTTCATGCAAGTCTTTCCAGGTGTTTCTAGGCATAATAGTATTCTATTGCATTCATATACCACAACTTGTTCAGCCATTCCTCAGTTGATAGGCATTCCTTCAATTTCCAATTCCATGCCATCATAAAAAGAGCTGCCATAAATATTTTTGTACATGTAGATCCTTTTCCCATTTTTATATCTTTCAGATACAGAACTAGTAGTGGTATTGCTAGATGAAAGTATATGTACAGTTTTATATCCCCATGGGCATAGTTCCAAATTGCTCTCCAGAATGTTTGGATCAGTTCACAACACCACCAACTATGCATTAATGTATCAATTTTTCCACATTTTCTCCAATATTCATCATTTCCCTGTTATGTCATGTTGGCCAGTCTGATAGGTGTGAGGTGGTAACTCAGAGTTCTTTTGATTTGCATTTCTCTAATAAATAGTGATTTAGAGGCATTTTTATATAACTATAGATAGCATTAATTTCTTCATCTGAGAACTGACTATTTGTATCCTTTGACTATTTATCAATTGAGGAATGAATTGTATTACTATAAATTTGATCCAGTTCTTTATATATTTTAGAGGTGAGATGTTTGTCAGAGACTCTGGCTGTAAAAAATTGTTCCCCAGCTTTCTGTTTCCCTCCTAAACTTGATGCAAACCCTTTTTGATTTAATGTAATTAAAATTATCCATTTTTCATTTCATAATGTTCTTGATCTTTTGTTTGGTGATAGATTCTTCCATTCTGCATAGATCTGACAGCAAACCATTACTTGCTCTACTAATTTGCTTATACTATCAGCCTTTATGACTAAATGGTGTACTCATTTTGACCTAATCTTGGTATAGGTGTAAGATGATGGTCTATGCCTAGTTTTTGCCATACTATTTTCCAGTTTTCCAAGCAGTTTTTATCAAATAGAGAGTTCCTATCCCAGAAGATGGAGTCTTTGAATTTATCAAATAGTAGATTACTATAGTCATTGACTATTGTGTCTTGCATATCTAATCTATTTCACAGATTCACCACTATATTTTTTAGCTAGTACCAAGTAGTTTTGACAATTGCTGCTTTATAATACCATTGAAGATCTGGCACATCTAGGGCACCTTGCATTGCATTTCTTTTCATTAATTCCATTGATATTCCAGAACTTTTGTTCTTCCAGATGATTTTTGTTGTTGCTTTTTCTAGCTCTACAAAATATTTTTGGTGTTTTGATTGGTATGACACTGAAAAAGTAAATTAATTTAGGTATAATTGTCTTTTGCATTATATTAGCACAGTGTACCTATGAGCAACTGATACTTTTCAAATTATTTAGATCTAACTGTATCTGTGTGAAAATCATTTTGTACTTTTCTTGATATAGTTTGTGGGCTTATCGTGACTGGTAAACTAGCAAATATTTTATGTTGTCTACAATCACTTTAAATGGAATTCCTCTATTTCTTGATGCTGGGCTTTTTTGGCAGTGTTGAGAAATGCTGATGCTTTATGTAGGTTTATTTTAGGTGCTGCACCTTTGCGAAAGATGTTAATTATTTCAAGTAGTTTTTTTTTTAGCTGATTATCTAGGATTCTCTAACAATACCATCATATCATCAGAAAAGAGTGACAATTTTGCTTTTTCATTGCCTATTCTTATTCCTTCAATGTATTTTTCATCTCCTATTACTGAAATTAACTTTTCTAGTAAAATATTGAATAAGACTGGTGATAATATGCATCTTTTTTTCACCCAAATATTATTGGAAATGGTTCAAATTTAACCTAATTATATATAACATTTTCTAATGGTTTTCAATAGATCCTATCTATCATTTTAAAGAAATCTCCATTAATATCTATGCTCTCTAGTATATTTTTATTTTATTTTTAAACAAATATTTATTTTCAATTCATAGAACAAAACAAGCTTTTCCATAACACACTACAATAAAAAGATGATTGCACATGAAGTAGCAAAACTATCATCTGCAACTTCTTATTTCTTTTTTATTATTATTTTTATTTTTTTCTTTCTTTTTTAATTAATTAATTTGTTTTTATTTTTCAACATTCATTTCTACAAGATTTTTAGTTCCAAATGTTCTGCCCATCTCACCCCTCTCCAACCCCAAGATTGTGCGCATCTTGAATACCCCTTCCCTTAATCTGCTCTCCCTTCTATCACACCCCTCCCTTCTCTTATCCCTTTCCCCTTCTATTTTCCCGTAGGTTAAGATAAATTTTTATACTCCATTGCCTGTATATCTTACTTCCCATTTGCATGCAAAAAATTATTTTTAACATTTGTTTTTAAAGCTTTGGGTAACAAGCTCTCTCCCTTTCTCCCTCCTCACTCACCCTCATTGAGATGGCAAGCAACTCAATATAGGTTATACATGTGTAGTTATGGAAAACACTTCCATAGTAGTCATGTTGTGAGAAATTAACTATATTTCCATTCATCCTATCCCACTCCTATTTATTCTATTCTCTCTTGTGTCCTTGTCCCTCCTCAGAAGTGTTTGCTTCTGATTATCCACTCCCCCAATCTACCCTCCTTTCTTTCATCCCCCCTCTTATTGCCTCCTCCCCCCATTTTCATTAGTAAGATACATTTCCATACCCAATTGAGTGTATATGATATTCCCTCCTTAAGTCATATCTAATAAGAATAAGATTCACTCATTCCCTCTCATCTCCCCCCCTTTCCCTCCACTGTAAAAGCCTTTTCTTGTCAGTTTTATGTGAAATAATTTAGCCCATTCTACCTCTCCTTTCTCCTTCTCCCAGTATAATCTTCTCTCACCCTTTAATTTTATTTTTTGATATCACCCTTTCATCTTCAACTCACCCTGTGCCCTCTATCTATCTACCTATCTATCTATCTATCTATCTATCTATCTATCTATCTATCTATCTATCTATCTATCT
>NW_020954569.1:10169336-10175571 GCF_900497805.2 Vombatus ursinus
TCTATCTATCTATCTATCTATCTATCTATCTATCTATCTATCTATCTCTGTGTGTGTCTATGTATGTACGTATGTATGTATGTATGTAAATATATATATGTATGTGTATGTGTATATATGTGTATATGTATACACACACACACATTTTTTCCCTCCAGCTACCTGAATACTGGCAAAGATCTCATGAGTTACAAATATCATCTTTCCATGTAGAAATGTAAACAGTTCAACTTTAACAAATCCCTTATGATTTCTCTTTCCTGTTTATCTTTTCAAGCTTCTCTTGCGTCTTGTATCTGAAAGTCAAATTTTCTATTCAGCTCTGGTCTTTTCATCAAGAATGCTTGAAAATCCTCTATTTCACTGAATGTCATTTTTCCTTAGAGTATTATTCTCAGTTTTGCTGTGTAAGTGATTCTTGATTGTAATCTTGTCTCCTTTGACCTCTTGAATATTACATTCCAAGACTTCTGGTCCCTTAGTGCAGAAGCTGCTAAATCTTGTGTTATATTGATTATGTTTCCCCAGTACTTGAATAATTTCTTTCTGGCTGCTTACAATATTTTCTCCTTGATCTGGGAACTATGGAATTTGGCTATAATATTCCTAAGGGCTTTCGTTTGGGGATTTCTTACAGGAATTGATTGGTGGACTCTTTCAATTGCTATTTTACCTTCTCATTCTTAACTTTCAGGGCAGTTTTCCTTGATAATTTCTTGAAAGATGATGTCTAGGTTCTTTTTATCATATCTTTCAGGTACTCCAATAATTTTTAAATTCTTTCTCCTGGATTTGTTTTCCAGGTCAGTTGTTTTTCCAATGAGATGCTTCATATTGTCTTCTGTTTTTTTTTTCATTCTTTTGGTTTTGTTTTATACTTTCTTGATTTCTCATAAAGTCATTAGCTTCCATTTGCTCCATTCTAATTTTTAAGGAAATATTTTCTTCAGTGAGCTTTTGGACTTCCTTTTGCATTTGGCCAATTCTGGTTTTGAAGGCATTCTTCTCCACATTGGCTTTTTGGACCTCTTTTGCCATTTGGGTTAGTCTGTTTTTGAAGTTGTTATTTTCTTCAGTATATTTTTGGGTCTCCCTTAGCAAGTTGTTGACTTGTTTTTCATGATTTTCTTGCATCACTCTCATTTCTCTTCCAAGTTTTTCCTCTACTTCTCTTACTTGATTCTCAAAATCCCTTTTTAGCTCTTCCAAGGCCTGGGATTGATTCATATTTTTCTTGGAGGCTTTGGATGTAGGAGCTTTGACTTTGTTGTCTTCTTCTGGTTGTATGTTTTGATCTTCTTTGTCACCAAAATAAGATTCTACGGTCTGAGTTTTTTCACTGTTTGCTCATATTCCCAGCTAATTGCTTGACTTTTGAACTCTTTGTTAAGGTAGAGGTCTGCTTCCAATGTGGAGAATGTACTACCCTAAGCTTCAGGGGTTTTGTGTAGCTTTTTTCAGAGATTTTTCTAGGGACCTGTAAATTTTCACTTCTTCTAAGGTGTCATGATCAAAGGAGAGATATTTACTCTTTTCTTTGCCTGGGCTTTGTTCTATTACTGACCACAGGCACTCTTCTATGCCTTGAAACTGTGAAAAAGATTACTTCTCTACCGCCACCACAAGTTCCCCCACACCTGTGTTCCTGCATCCCCCAGGGCTGCCACCCAGAACTGTGACTCAGATCCAAGCACAAGCAAAGTAAGACAATCTTGCCTCAGCACCAGCAAAGAGATCCATGCCATCTCCCTCTGATTACTCACTCAATCCCCTCTCTATTTGTGGGCTGAGAGCTCTGGAAGGATCTGACACACTGGGGCTATACCAGCCCTAGGACTGAACCATGCCCCTCTCTCACCGAGGTCACAGACCTTTCCTATTAACCTTCTAAGTTGTCTTTGCCATCTGTGGATTGAGAAGTCTGGAAACTGCCACATCTCTCTTGATTTAGTCCCCTGAGGCCTGGTCCAGGTTCACTGAGGACATTCTTTGTTTGAGTGGCCCACACTGAACTCTGCTCCTCTCCCAGCCTGGTACAATAGACCTTCCAATCAACTATCCAGGTTATCTTGGGCTGGAAATTTGTTTTACTCTGTCTTTTTGTGGGTTCTGCTGCCCTAGAATTTGTTAAAAGACATTTTTACAGGTATTTGGAGGGGTTTTGTGGTGAGCTCAAGGAAGTCACTGCTTTTACTCTGCTATCTTAGCTCTGCCCCCCTCCATTCTAATTTTTAAGGATCTCTCTAGTATTTTTAATGAGAATTGGTGTTGTATTTTATCAAAAGCTTTTTCTGCATCTATTCAGAAAATCATATGATTACTACTAATTTTGTTATTGACATGGTCAATCATGATGATAGTTTTTCTCATATTTAACCAGCCCAACATTGCTGGTATAAATCTCATCTGATCATGGTGTATTATCCTGGTGATAAATCACTGTATTCTCTTTCCTAATGTTTTATTTAAATTCCTTTCTCTATATTCATTAATGAAATTGATCTATAATTTTCTTTCTTTGTTTTGCATGTTCACATTTTCAGGATCAGCAGTGTATTTGTATCATAAAATGAATTTGGTGGGATTCTTTCTTTGCCTATTTTCCCAAATAATTTATATAGTATTAGAATTAATTGTTATTTAAATGTTTGGGAGAATTCACTTGTGCATCCATCCAACACTGGAGATTTTCTCATAGGGAGTTCATTGATGGCTTGTTCAATTTCCATTTCTGAAATGGGATTATTTAAGTATTTTAACTCCTCTTCTGTTAATATGGGCAATTTATATTTTTATAAATATGCATCCATTTCACTAAGATTGTCAGATTTATTGGCATATAGTTGGGCAAAACAGTTCCCAATTGTTGTTTCATTTTGATCTTCCTTGCTGGTGAAATTATCCTTTTCATTTTGATAGTAGTGATTTGAGTTTTTTTAATCAAATTTTTAAAGAAAGGTTTATCTATTTATTGTTTCTTTTCCACAAAATGAAAGTCATTTTGTGGAAAAGAAACAATAAATAGATAAACCTTTTTTAAAGAATTTGGTGCAGGATTCTCTTGCTTTGCCTGTGCTTGGATCTAGGTCACAGTTCTGGTGGCACTACTGGGGCAAGGAGAAGCTTGGACATGGTAGAGCTTGTAGTGGCTGTGGAAAGGAATTCCTCATAGTTCCAAGACAGAAAAGAGTACTTGTGGTCACTCATAGACCAAAGCATAGGCCAGGAAAGGAGTAAACACCTCACCCTTGATCACAGCACCTTGGAAGAACTGAAAATGTACAGGTCCCTAGAAGTATCTATGAAAACAGCTGCAAAAAACTTCTGAAGCTTGGGACAGTATATTCTCCACACTGGAAACAGAACCCTACCTTAACAAAGAGTTTATTACTCAAGTAATTGGCCAGGATAATGAGCAAGCAGCACAAAAAGAGTCAGACTGTATTATCTTACTTTGGTGACAAAGAAGATCAAAACATATAACCAGAAGAAGACAACAAAGTCAACCTGCATCCAAAGCCTCCAAGAAAAATGTGAATTGGTTCCAGGCCATGAAAAAGCTCAAAAAGGATTTTGAGAAGCAAGTAAGAGAAGTAGAGGAAAAACTGAGAGTGATGCTAAAGGAGACCGAAAAAATACTGAAGAAAATAACACCTTAAAAAATAGCCTAACACAAATGGAAAAAGAGGTTCAAAAAGCCAATGAGGAGAAGAATTCCCTAAAAAGCAAAATTGGCCAAATGGAAAAGGAAGTCCAAAAGATTACTGAAGAAAATGCTTCCTTAAAAATTAGAATAGAGCAATTGCAAGGTAGTAACTTTATGAGAAATCAAGACACTGTAAAAAAATCCAAAGGAATGAAAAATTAGAAAACAGTGTGAAATATCTCATTGGAAAAACAACTGACCTGGAAAATAGATCCAGGAAATAGAATTTAAAAATTATTGGACTATCTGAAAGCCATGATCAAAAAAAGAGCCTAGACATCATCTTTCAAGAAATTATCAAGGAAAACTGCCCTGATATTTTAGAACCAGAGGGCAAAATAGAAATGGAAAGAATCCACCAATCTCCTCCTGAAAGAGATGCCCCAAGGAAAACCCCTAGGAATATTGTAGCCAAATTCCAGAGTTCCCAGGTCAAGAAGGAGCTCCAAAAGTTTACTGAAGAAAATACTTCCTTTAAAATTAGAATGGGGAGGGCAGAGCTAAAATGGCTGAGTGAAAGCAGTCAGATGCTTGACCTCTCCCCCAAACCCCTCCAAATACCTATAAAAATGGCTCTAAACAAATTCTAAAGTGGCAGAACCTACAAAAAGACTGAGTGAAACAAATTTCCAGTCCAAAAGAACCTGGATGACTGATCAGAAAGGTATTTCACTCTAGGCAGGGAGAAGAGCACAGTTTGGCGTGGGCATGCAGGCCACAGCGACCCTGAAGCAGGCCTCAGAGGACTGAATTTCAGGCAGCTGTGGAGGTTTCCAGGCTTCTCAACCCATGAATGCCAAAGAAAACTTGAAAGGTCAGTGGGAAAAGTCTGTGACTGTGGTGAGAGAGAAGCTAGGTCTCAGCCTCAAGTCCCGAGGGCAGCCAGGGCAGCAGCTTCCTCCTGAGCTTATTGTCCACAGACTGAGGGGGAATCAAGTGACTGATCAGAGGGGGATTGCAGGGATCTCTTTGCCAGAGCTGAGGCAGGAATCTCTTGCTTTACCTGTGTTTGGATCTGGGTCACAGTTCTGAGTGGTGGTCCTGGGGCAAGGAGGAATGTTGGTGGGGTAGAGCTTGTTGTGGCAGTGGAGAGGAAACACCCAGCCCCTTATCATACCACCTTGGAAGAACTGAAAATTTATAGGTCCCTAGAAGTATCTCTGAAAACAGCTGTATAAACCCCTGAAGCATGGGACAGTACATTATCCACATTGAAAGCAGACTCTTACCTTAACAAAGAGTTCAAAACTCAAGTAATTGTCTGGGATCATGAGCAAACCTTGCAAAAAGAGTCATAGTATATTATCTTACTTTGGTGGCAAAGAAGATCAAAACATACAACCAGAAGCAGACAATAAAGTCAAAGCTCCTACATCTAAAACCTCCAAGAAAAATATGAATCAGTCCAGGGTTTGGAAGAGCTCAAAAGGGATTTTGAAAAGCAAGTAAGGGAAGTAGAGGAAAAACTGGGAAGAGAAATGAGAGTGATGCAAGAAAATCATGAAAAACAAGTCAACAGGTTGCTAAAGGAGATCTAAAAAAATACTGAAGAAAATAACACCTTAAAAAATAGCCTAACCCAAATGGCAAAAGAGGTCCAAAAAGCCAATGAGGAGAGGAATGCCCTCAAAAGCAAAATTGCTCAAATGGAAAAGGAAGTCCAAAGGATTACTGAAGAAAATGCTTCCTTAAAAATTAGAATAGAGCAATTAGAAGCTAGTGACTTTATGAGAAATCAAGACACTGTGAAACAAATCCAAAGAAATGAAAACTTAGAAAACAATGTGAAATGTCTCATTAGAAAAAACAACTGACCTGGCAAATAGATCCAGGAAAGAGAACTTAAAAATTATTGGACTATCTGAAAGCCATGATCAAAAAAAGAGCCTAGACATCATCTTTCAAGAAATTATCAAGGAAAACTGTCCTGATATTTTAGAACCAGAGGGCAAAATAGTAATGGAAAGAATCTACCTATCTCCTCCTGAAGGAGATCCCCAAAACAAAACTCCTAGGAATATTGTTGCTAAATTCCAGAGTTCCCAGGTCAAGGAGAAAATATTACAAGCAGCCAGAAACAAAGAATTCAAGTATTGTGGAAACACAATCAGGATAACACAAGATTTAACAGTTTCTACACTAATGACTGCAGGGCAAGGAAATATAATATTCTGGAGGGCAAAGGAGCTAGGATTACAACCAAGAATCACTTACCTAGCAAAACTGAGTATAATCCTTCAGGGGAAAAAATGGTCATTCAGTGAAATGGAGGACTTTCAAGCATTCTTGATGAAAAGACCAGAGCTGAATAGAAAATTTGACATTCAAATACAAGACTCAAGTGGAACATGAAGAGGTAAACAGGAAAGAGAAACACTAGATTTATTAAGGTTGAACTGTTTACATTCCTGCATGGAAAGATGATATTTGTAACTCATGAGACCTTTGTCAGTATTAAGGTAGTAGGAGGGAAAAATATATGTAGATAGATAGATAGATAGATAGATAGATAGATAGATAGATAGATAG
>NW_020954569.1:10175581-10254561 GCF_900497805.2 Vombatus ursinus
TAGATAGATAGATAGATAGATAGATAGATAGATAGATAGATAGATAGAGGGCACATGGTGAGTTGAAGATGAAGGGGTCATATCTGGAGAATAAAATTAAGAGGTAAGAGGATTATACTAGGAGAAGGTGAAAGAGAGAGGTATAATGGAGTAAATTATCTCACAAAAATAGAAAAGAAAAGGCTCTTACAGGTGAGGGGAAATGGGGGAAAGTGAGAGGGAATGAGTGAATTTTATCCTCATAGGGTTTGACTTAAGGAAAGAATAATATACACACTCAATTGGGTACAGAAATCTGTCTTACCCTACAGGAAAATCGGGGGAGGGGAAGGTGGCAAGAGAGTAGGGGAATGATAGAGAGGAGGGCAGGTTGGGAAAAGGGGTACTCAAAAACAAATGCTTCTGAGGATGGACAGGGTAAAAAGAAAGAATAGAATAAATGGAGAGGTGGGACAGGATTAAGGGAAATAGATTAGTTTTTCACAGCATGTCTACTATGGAAGTGTTTTGCATAACTACACATATATAACCCATATTGAGTTGGCTGCCTTTTCAATGAGGGTGGGTGGGGAGGGAGGAAGGGAGAAAATTTGGAACCCAAAGTTTTAAAAACATATATTTAAAAAAATATTTTCACATGCAACTGGGAAATAAGAAATACAGAAAACGGGGTACAGAAATCTCTCCTGCCCTACAGGAAAGTAGAAGGGGAAGGGGATGAGAGAAGTGGAGGAGAGCTAGAAGGGAAGGCAGATGATTAGGGGAAGGGGTATTCAGAATGTATGCCATCTTCGAGTGGGTGGAGGGGCAAGATGGGATGAAAATTTGGATCTCAAAATCTTGGGGAAGTAAATGTTGAAAACTAAAAATAAATAAATGTATTAATATGAAAATTAGAATGGAGACATTGGAAGCTAGTGACAATTAGAGAAATCAAGGCACTATAACACTAATCCAAAAGAATGAAAAAATAGAAGAGAATGTGAAATATCTCATTGGAAAAACAACTGACCTGAAAAATAGATCTAGGAGAAAGAACTTAAAAATTATTGGAGTACCTGAAGGCCATGATCAAAAAAAGAGCCCAGACATCACCTTTGAAGAAATTATCAAGGAAAACTGATCTAATATTTTAGAACTAGAGGGCAAAATAGAAATGGGAAGACTCCATCAATCACCTCCTGAAAGAGATTCCCAAAGGAAAACTCCTAGGAATATTGTAGCCAAATTCCAGAATTCCCAGGTCAAGGAGAAAATAGTGCAAGCAGCCAGAAAGAGACAATTCAAGTATTGTGGAAACACAATCAGGATAACACAAGATTTAGCAGCTTCTACATTAAGGGTCCGAAGGTCATGGAGTATGATATTCTGGAGGGTAAAGGAGATGGGAAAACCAATAATCACCTACCCAGCAAAACTGAGTATAATCCTTCAGGGTAAAAAATGGTCATTCAATGAAATAGGGGACTTTCAAGAATTCCTGTGGAAAAGACCAGAGCTTAATAGAAAATTTGACTTTCAAATACAAGACTCAAGTGAAACATGGAAGAAGTAAACAGGAAAGAGAAATCATGAAGACTTATTAAGGTTGAACTGTTTACATTCCTGCAGGGAAACAGACAAGAAAAGGCTTTTACAGTAGAGGGGAAATGCGGGAAGATGAGATGGCCTTAATGAGTCCTATTCTCATAGGATTTGACTTAGGGAGGGAATAACAAGCACAATGGGGTATGGAATTCTTTCTTACCTACAGGAATATGAGGGGGGAAGGGGACAAGAGAGCAGGAGGATGACAGAGGGGATGGCAGATTGGGGGAGGGAATAACCAAAGGCAAACACTTCTGAGGAGGGACAGGGTCAAAAGAGATAATAGAGTAAATGGGGGTAGAATAGGAAGAAGGGAAATATATATAGTTTTTTACAACAGGACTACTATGGAAGTGTTTTGCATGACTACACATCTATAATGTATATCGAGATGCTTGCCTTTTCAATGAGGGTGGGTGGGGAGGGAGAAAGGGAGAAAATTTGTAACCCAAAGTTTTAAAAACACATGTTAAAAATAAAAAAAAAAGAATTTCTAATTTGGCACTGAATTGGGGATTTTTAATTTGTTATTTTTCTTTTTTTTCTTTTCATTCCCAATTCTTTAATCTGTTCTTTTTCTATTTTATTTATCTAAGCTTTTAGAGATATAAAATTTCCCCTAAGAATAACTTTGGCTGCATGCCATGAGTTTTGGCATGTTGTCTTATTATCACTCTCTTGGATGAAGTTATTGTTTTTTTCCCCTATGATCTGTTGTTCAACCCACTCATTCTTTAGGATTAGATTATTTAGTTTCCAATTAATTTTTGGTCTGTCTTCCCATAGTCCTTCATTACATGTAATTTTATTGCATCATGATCTGGAAAATATACATTTAATGTTCCTGACTTTCTGCATTGGGTTATGAGATTTTTATGTCCTAGGACATCATCAATTTTTATTCAGGTGCTACATACTACTGATTACAAGGTGCATTTCTTTCTATTCTCATTCCATTTTCTCTAGAGGTATATCATATCTAACTTTTCTAAGATTCTATTTACCTCCTCAACTTATTTCTTGTTAATTATGTGGTTAAATTTATCTAGTTCTGAGATGGAAACGTTGAGGTCTCCTAGTAACACATTTTGTTGTCCATTTGTTGCTGTAACTGACTTAAATGCTCCTCTAAGAATTGGGATGCTATACCACTTATTGCATATGTTCAGTACTGATGCTACTTCATTGTCTATGGTACCTTTTAGCAGGATGTAGTTTCCTTCCTTATCTCCTTTATTTAGCTCTATTATTACTTTTGTTTTGCTGAGATCAGGATTGCTACCCCTCCTTTCAATTTTTCATCAGCTGAAGCATAATATATTCTTCTCCAGCCTTTTACCTTTACCCTGTTTGTATCTTTCTGCTTTAAATGTGTTTCTTGTAAACAACATATTGTGAGATTACGGTTTTTAATCCACTCTGCTATCTGCTTCCATTTTATGGGACTATTCATCCCATTCCTATTCATAGTTAAATACTGAGTCTTTCTCTCCATCCTATTTTCCTCTGTTTATGCTTTTCTCTTTTCTTATTCCATTTTCCTACTCAACAGTGTTTTGATTCTGACCACTTATTCCCTCAATCTGCTCTTACAGCAACCCCCTCCCTTTTCTTTCCCCTTTCCCTTACTACTTCTTCCTTCCCTTATCCCCTCCTTTCTATGGAACCCTCCTTTTTTTCCCCTTTCCCATTCTACTTCCTATTGGGTATGATAAATTTCTATAACCAACTGAATGTGTATTTTATTCCCTCTCTGAGCCAAATCTGATGAAAGTAAAGTTCAAACAATTCTAAAATCCCTCTCTTCTTTCCTTTTACTGTAATAGGTCTTTGTGCCTCTTCATGAGATGTAATTTCCCCTTTTCAGGCTCCCCCTTTCCTGTTCTCCCAGTACAGTCCTTTTTTGCACTCCTTTTTATTTTTTTAATCATCACACCAAAGTCAACTTATGACTACCATCTTGTATATGTATGTATGTATGTATGCATGTGAATATACATACATAAATACATATATCTATGTATGTATATCTATACATATATGCATATACATATACATATATCTATGTATCTATATCTATACATATATACATATATGTGTGTGTGTATGTATACCACTTCTAAATGTTTTAATAAAGATACTGTTCTCAAGAGTTATAAGTATCATCTTCCCAAATAAGGATTTAAACAGTTTAACCTTGTTGAATAACATTTTTTTTTCTTTCCTGTTTGCCTTTTTATGACTCTCTTGAGTCTTGTATTTGAAGTTCATATTTTCTGTTCGGCTCTGAGTTTTTCATAAGGAAAGTTTGGAAGTCCCCAATTTCAGTGAATGTACATTTTTTCCCCTCAAAGATTATGCTCAGTTTTGCTGGGTATTTGATTCTTGGTTGTAATCGAATCTCCTTTGCTTTCTGGAATATCATATTCCAAGACCTCCAATTCTTTAATGTAGAAGCTGTTTGGTCATGCATAATCATGACTGTGCTTCCATGATATTTAAATTGTTTCTTTCTGGTGGTCTGCAGTATTATCTCCTTGATTTGATAATTTTGGAATTTGGTTATGATATTCCTTGTAATTTTCATTTTGGAATCTCTTTCAGGAAGTGATCAGTGGATTATTTCAATTTTAACTTTACCCTGTGATTCTAGGATGTCAGGGCAGTTTTCTTTGGAAATTTCTTGAAAGATGCTGTCCAGCTTCTTTTGTTGATCATGGATTTTAGGTAGACCAATAACTCTTAAATGATGTCTCCTGGATCTATTTTCCAGTTCAGTTATTTTTTTCCAATAAAGTATTTTATATTTTCTAATTTTCATTCTTTTGATTTTGTTTGACTGATTCTCAATGTCTCGAGAGTCATCAGCTTCCACTTGCTCAGTTCTAATTTTTAACCAATTGTTTTCTTCAGTTTGTAGTTCTTTTTCCATTTGACCAATTCTACTTTTTAAGGAATTGTTTCTTCAGTGAATTTTTCCCCCATTTGGTCAATTATATTTTATTTTAGGAATTGTTTTCTACAGTCAAAGTTTGTCATTTCTTTTTCAAATTGTTGACTCTTTCTTGCATACCTCTCATTTTTCCCCAATTTTTTCACCTTCTCTTATTTGACTTTTACAATTATTCTTGACATTTTCCAAGAAGGCTTTTTGTGCTTGAGACCAGTTCACATTTTCTTTTGAGGTTTCAGATATAGGTATTTTGACAGTATTTTCTTCTTCTCAGTTTGTGTTTTGATTTTCCCTGTCCCCATAATAATTCTCTATGTTCAATGTTCATTTTTGCCTTTCGTTAATTAAGTTTGCCTATTTTCTGGCTTTCAAAATTGATCTCTGCTTCTGGGGCACAGGGGAAAATGTCCCAAGGTTATTTTGCTATTGGTCAGGAACCTGGTCACTGGCTTTGTGTGTTGCTTACAAGTGGAGGCTGTATGTGTGTGGCAGCTTACCTGTTGCCGAGCTGGAGTCCTAATGGTGGTGTCTGGCAAGTGCTGAGACCAGGTGGGATTTATCTGCATTTCCCTGGGCTATGTAGAAATATGGGGAGTTTAGGCTACTGGAGGATGCCTGCTTGCCTTTGCCTGCACTGAACCATGTGGAGGTTCTGCCACTGGAGGACACCTTCTTGATTGGGGCTGTACCAGCCCACATGATGGTTATCTATGCTGAAATCCATTGGTTCCCCTGGATATGCTAAGGCACATGGGGGGGGGGGGTTCTGTTGTTGGTGCTTGCCTGCTTTCCCACCATGTGACTCATGATCTCCCTCAGGTTTACTGGGGTGGGGCTTGTTGTTGGCTTACTGGGACACTTGCTGTCCTCATCTAAGCTCCCATTTAACCTGAGGGAGATGGAATTTTCTCAGGGATCCTCTAAGTTTCCTTCTCTAAAAGACTTTTTCACCCCATCTTTCTGCTGTCTTTACTGTTTCAGAATTTTTCCTGGGGCACTATTTTCTGTTTGTTTGTTTGTTTGTTTGATTTTTAAGAGGTCAATAAGGTAGAATAATAGCTATTTCCTGCATGCTCTGCCATCTTGGTTCCCAAAAGTCTATCCATAAAATCTTTAGGTTGAATAGGAGATTAAGGTGCACAGGCTCTGCAAATAGATAGTTAAATTTTAATAACAGAACCAGTTGGACATGTGGACAGCACAAGTATGTTGATGATTTTAGTATGGGTATTTTAAATCTACATAGAAATATGACAAAAATTGTGAAGAATTTCATCTCCACAAATTACTAAAATGGCACTGAGCTTGTCCATATAGGTAGTCCCTCCAGTGGTATTGAACAAAGCTTCCCTATATGTGTAATGATTCTTCATGATTTCAGTTTGTGTTGTCCCATGAACAATCCAAAGAATTCCTTACACTAGAGAGCATTAAAATACACACACACACATAACTTTAAATATACTGTTACTATCAGGGAAGTATTTAAGCTATGTATTTCTTGTTTCTTACTCTTGCTATATCATCAGCCCACCCACATTAATTGTCATATGTTTCATAGATTCTATGTTTCATGAAATGTTCCACCCACAAATTATGATAAGAATATGCTAGAGCTCACTTAAGGCCTCAAGGTGTCTCCCTGAATAGGAAGCTCCCAACAAGGAGGGTTTTATTCATTTTTTCATTTTATGTCTTCAGTATGTAACACAGTTTTGGACACATAAATTGAAAATTGATAAAGGCTTCTTGATTGATTTACATTTGGTTTAAGATCACTTTTAATTTTAAGTTTTAATTTTTTAAAGATTGCAGTGCTATTACTTGAAATTCTGTCACATCACTAGGACAGTATCTGTTTTTAAGATGATGGTATTTGGTACTTCCGCTTCTGGGAACCAAGATGGCAGAGTAAAAAGGTAGTTGCTCTCACCCTCCCCTATCAACCTCTGAAAACCCAGAAAATATCACCCCAGAAAAAACCCTGGAACAGTAGAACCATAAGAAAGATGGGGAGCATCAGTGCAGTAGCCCAGGTAGCTTGAGGGATTAACAAAAATATTCATAGTAGCTCTTTCTGTGCTGGCAAAGAATTGGAAATTGAGAGAGTGCCCATCAATTGGTGAATGACTGAGCAAGTTGTGGTATATGAATGTAATGGAATACTATTGTGCTATGAAAAATGATGAATAGGCTGACTTTAGAAAAACCTGGAAAAACTTGTATGGTCTGATGCTGAGTGGAGTGAGTAGAACCAAAAGAACATCATATACAATAACAGCCATGTTGTGCTATGACTAATAGTGATAAACTTAACTCTTCCCAATAATACAAGGATCTAAGACATCTCCAGAGGCTTCATGATGGAAAATGCTATCCACATTCAAAGAAAGAACTATGGAAGTTGAATTGCTATTTTTTTCTCTTCTGTTGAGTTTTGTTTCCTCTTTCTGATGATTCCTCCTATTGGTTTTAATTTTTACTTACAACATCACTAATGTGAAAATATGTTTAATAGGAATGTAAATGTATGCCTATATCAGATTGTATGCCATCTTGGGGAGGGTGGTGGGCAGGAACAGAGAGAAAAATTTTAAACTCAAAAGCATATGGAAGTGATTATTGATAAATCAAAATAAATTAATAAAAATAAAATTAAAAAATAAATAAAAGTGTGAACAAATTTAAAAAATAAATAAAATGATGGAATTTTATATAATGGAGCATCTCCAGCAGATTGCTTTTTTCAAGATTTATTAAGAATTTTAATTTTCCCAGTTACATTTAAAATCAATTTTTAACATTCATTTCTGAAATGTTGAGTTCCAAATTCTCTCCCTTATTCTCTTCACCCCCACTTTCCCCATTGAGAAGTTAAGTAATTCTGTAGAGTTTATACTTGTGTAGTCATCCAAAACATATTTGTAATAGTCATGTTGTGAAAGAAATCATAGACAAGAAAAAAAAGCTCAAAAAAAAGTAAATAAAATAAAGTAAAACAATTGTGCTTCAATCTGTAAATAAAGTATGCTTCAATCTGTATTCAGAACATCAATTCTTTCTCTGGGAATGAATAGCATTTTTTATCATAATTCCTTCAATGTTATCTTGGACATCATATTGCTGAGAATACCTTACTTTGTACGCAGTACTTTTCACTTCGCATCAGCTTAAGTAAGTCTTTCCAGGATTTCTGAGAATAACCTGCTTATCATTTGTTACAGTACCATAACATTCCATCATAATTACATACCAGAATTTGTTCAGCCATTCCACCATTCATGGACACCCCCTCAATTTCTAATTCTTTTCCTGCAGAAAAGAGCTGCTATGAATATTTTTGTATATATAGGTCTTTTTTTTATTTTTTTAATCTCTTTTAGGGTATAGATCTAGTAGTGGTATTGCTAGCTCAAAGGGTATGCATGGTTCTACAGTCCTTTTGCCAGGTCCAAATTGCTGTACAAAATGGTTGAATCAGTTCATAACTCCACCAATAGTGCTGTAGTGTCTCATATTTCCCACATCCTCTCCAAAATTTTTCATTCACCCTTGACCTCAGAATTTTTAACAGTGACTTAGAGTATTTTTTTTTCATATGGCTAAAGATAGCTTTGGTTACTTCATCTGAAAACTGATCATATCTTTTGATCATTTATCAACTGGGGAATAGCTATTATTTTTATAAATTTGACTCAGTTCTCTATATGCTTAAGAAGTGAAGTCTTTATTGGAGAAACTTGTTTTAATTTTTTTTTCACAGTCATTATTGCTAACTGTATTTCCCTCCATCCTATTCCCCGCATTTATACTATTCTCTTCTTCCTTTCTCTCAGTCCCTCCTCAAAAGTGTTTTGCTTCTGATTACTCCCTCCCCAATATGCCCTCCCTTCCTTTCTTATTACCTTCTCCTCCTACTTTCCTGAAGGGCAAATAAGATAGATTTTTATACCCAATTGAGTATGTATCCTCCTTGAACCAATTCTGATGGGAGTAAGGTTCATTTACTCCCCCTCACCCTCTTTTGCCCTCCAATGTAAAAACATCTTCTTACCTCTTTTATGTAAGATAAATTACCACATTTTACATATTTCTCCCAGTACATTCCTCTCTCAACTCTTACTTTTTTTTTCTAGCTATCATTCTTTCATATTCAATTCACTCCTATGTGCTCTGTCTATATATGCTCCTTGTAATGACAGTAATAATGAGAAAGTCAATAAAATCATCTTTCCATGTAGAAATATAGAAACGGTTTAAACTTATTAAGTCCCTTATGATTTTCCTTTCCTGTTTACCTTTTTATGCTTCTCTTGAGTATTGTATTTGAAAGTCTAACTTTCTATTCAGCTCTGGTCTTTTCAGCAAGAATGCTTTTAAGTCCTCTATATCATTGAATGTCCACTTTTTCCCTTAAGATTTATACTCAGTTTTCCTGGGTAGGTGATTCTTATTTGTTATTTTAGCTCCATTGCCCTCTGGAATATTATTTTCCAAGATTACTAATCCTTTAGGGTAGAAGTTGCAAAATCTTGTGGTATCCTGGTTGTAGCTCCCCAATGGTTGGAACAATTCACAACTGCAACAATGTTTTAGTGTTCCTATTTTCCCACACCACCTCCAACATTTCCAATTTCTTTTTCTGTCGTATTAGTTAATTTGCATTTTTCTAATCAATAGTGATTTACAACATTCTTTTCATATGACTAAATATTGTTTTAAATTATTACTTTTCTTCTGAAATCTGTTCATATTTTTTGACTATTTGTTAATTTGGAAAGGATTGTATTATACATTTGACTTAGTTCTCTCTATATTTGAGAAATGAAGTCTTTATCAGAGACACGGTAAAAATGCTTTTCACAGCTATGATTATTAATTGTATATTTCCCTCCATCTTGTTTCACTCTCTCTTTTTCTGTCTCTCTCTATTTCTTTCTCTCTCTGTTTCTGTCTGCCTCTCTCTCTCTCTCTCTCTCTCTCTCTCTCTCTCTCTCTCTCTGTTCTCCCAGTTCTTCCCTCTTTTTCACCCCTTAATCTTAATTTTTTAAAATATCATACCTTCATAGTCACTTAACCCCTACATCCTGTGTCATGTATACTCTTCCAAATGGCCCTAAAAATGATACATGCTCATAATGAAGCCTAGCTGCCTCTTTGAAATGCTTTGTTTTATTTATAGATATTCACTGTATCTTTAAAAATCCATGTTATACCTGACAAGCAGGCTCCTTGGGCTATTTATATACTCTGCTCTCTTCCATTTTTGGAAATCAGGACAACACGTGTTCTCTTCCATGCTTGTAGCAAATTTTCTTTTCTCTACTCTCTGTTGAGAGTGGCTTATCACATCTGCCAGTTCTTTCAGCACCCTGGGAAGTGGATCACCTGGTCTAGGTGACTTGAATTAATCAAGGGTAGCTTGTTGTTCTCTTATCTTTGCTTTCAGTTATTTTTAAAGAAGCCATTTTATTTTCTCTTTTTCATTTTTAAAATAATTCTCCTTGGTAGAGACAACTAAATCAAAAGAGCACTTCTTTGTGCTATCAAACAATTAATTTCTGGTAGTAGACTTCTGCCTTTGAGGCTCTTTTGGTTTTTCCCAGCATAGCATAAAAGGCAATATTTGTCCCATTTTTTTTTGTCCCTAGCATGTCCTTGACAAAATCATCTCATTCTTGATATTAGAACTCTGGTTACTATTCTAATAAAAATAACAACTTTGATAATAATTTAATGTTTTATTCTCCATCTTGAGTCCATTATCTATCTTTCAGAAGGTAGATAGCTTTCTTCATGATTTATCATCTGGGATCATGATTAATCATTAAATGGATTTGAATACATAAATCTTTAAAGTTGTATATTTTGAAATGTTGTTATGGCATATATGTCCCCACTTCATTATCAATTAGTCTATCCAAGTCTTCCCAAAATTCTCTAAATATGTTTCTTTCATCATTTCTTATAGTTCAGTACTATATTATAATATTATATACCCTAATTACTTCAGTCTTTTTGCAATTTCATAAGCAGTCCCTTTAGTCTTTAGTTTTTTAGTTTTGACAAATTATACATATATGTATTATGTATATATGTATAGATATTTTCCTTTTTTAAATCTTTTCGGGAATATGTTGGAAAGTATGTTGTTACTATATTCAATTAATCAGTACACATTTATTAAGCTGTTATTGTATAGAAGACACTGTGCTATGCACTGGAAATACAAAAAAGAAAAAAATAAAAGCAGACCCTTCAAGAACCTCACAAGGGGGGGAAACATACAAATAATACAGATGAACAAGCTATATTCAGGAAAAATAAGAAATAATTAACAGATGGATGGCACTAGAATTAAGATTACTAAAAATGTATTAAATTTACATAGCACTTTAAAGTTGAATGATAATTTATCAATTACTCCATGTAGTAATAGGTCTAGTGTTGTACGTGTTGTTTTGTTTTGCTCTTGTGGGATATGTTCATCCACATTGGTCTGTTTAAATATGGCTCAGAGAGAGGCAAGAGGGGATATTGTTAGCACGCCCCTTTCTTCAAAACAAACTTAGATCCCTGCAATAAGGGAAAACAGGAGGTTGAGGTCAAAGGCTGACCACTCTGATTTCAGTGAGAGGCTATACCAGGCTAGAATTTTAACCTTCTGTCCTTTTAAATTATATTCATGTAGAGGAGGTAATTTTCAGGTTCAAGCTACACACTTGATTGTTATTCATTAACAAAAAAGAGCTGTCCCAACTTTTAAATAGAAGGCTTCACCCACTTCCTACAAAATGTAAGTTCCACAAAGAATACACTTAGAAAATAGCAAGCAACCCGCTTATACAATTCACCAACAAAATGGAATTCAGAGAAATAATATAGAGGAGAATACATGCCAAAATGAAGGAGCTCTCACATTTAGCAAGGTAGCTTAGATCTAACAAGGAATATTGTCCCAGATTTCACCCGAGGAGAAATTTCATGAAGTCTCTAACTGGGAATAGGTACATGATAGAAATTTTCCCTGTTGGCTTCTTTCCAGAATATTTTTTTTCTACATTCAATGATCTGAACAGAGATTGCAAAAGCACATCTCTCTAGATACTGGGAGCCAGAAAAACCCTGGATTTCTCTTCTCTCATGGTTTCACCAATTCCTGGTATCATCCCTCAAAAAGGCATGAGGAAATGAGTAATCAGTCTCCATCAATGAAGAGAATGTTCCAAAGAATTGGTACTATGAAATATGGATTAAACTCATGCATTTTCCCTTTTAATGTGAAATTTTGAAAAATATATTAATTTGATTTCATATCAAAGGACTGAAAAGTTTTATGTCAAAATGTATCGTTGATTTAATCATTGTTGGCTATGAGAAAAAATATATTGGGCAGAAATTAGCTGGACACAAATATTGCATTAAGTGAGTATACCTGTGATAATTTAGGAATTAATCTAAATACTCAAC
Source organism: Vombatus ursinus (assembly GCF_900497805.2). Lineage (NCBI taxonomy): Eukaryota > Metazoa > Chordata > Mammalia > Diprotodontia > Vombatidae > Vombatus > Vombatus ursinus. The sequence goes on from NW_020954569.1 coordinate 10,187,592, forward strand.
TCAGTTTTTATTTTTTTTAATTTCACTATCATTTAAAATTCCAATAACTTGATACAGTATAATTTTCTTTTATATAGGGAAATACAAGTTTAAAAATCAAAAGTTTTAACTGCTTATCTGCTAATCAAAATCAATTATATTCAAAATCATGTAGTCAGTGGGTAAAGAAATAATTATTAAACAGCAATAAACGTATGTTTTAAGGGAAAAATTGTCCAAGGCATGTAGTGTAACAACAAAATAACAAGATGCTCTTTATGAATTCAAGCCACCAAAAGCTCAAATGAATTACATCTCCATGTACTTAAGGAATTGCCAGATATGATTGTCATTTTTAGTGAACTTTGAAAAGCAATGGGGAACAGGAATACTACAACAGGATTTAGTACAAACAAATGTTTAATGATTTTGGGGGGAAAAAAGAGAGAGAGAGAAGAGAAAGAAAGTATAGGCCAGTAAGTATAATCTGGATTCCTGGCTGCATTTCAGAACATATTATTGGATAAATAGTTAGTGAAAAAAGTGAAAGGAAATGGTAATTGCACAGAACTAGCATGACTTTATCAACAAGAAGTCATGCTACAATAATTCAATATTCTTTTTGACATAGCAACTAGACAGGCAATTTAGTAGAATGCTGTATGTAACATTTGCTGAGATTTTAGAAAATAATTTAACCAAGACTCTAATGATATTCTTGTGAATGTGATGGAAAGATGTGGCCTAGATAATTGAGTTAGGTGGTTTAGAAATGGAAATATGTTAAATGTTTTATGTCACTCAGCAAAGAGACCTCTTGTGGAGGACCCAACAGATGCTTGCTTGATTTTGTGAAATTTAATATTTTGCTTAATTATTTGGATAGAAGTCTTATGCTTACTAATCTGCAAATGATCCAAAATGCAGGGATAGCTAACATATTTAATTAGAACCAAAATCCAAAAGAAGCATTTGAATACTGGGCTGAGGATAATAAGATGAAATCTAAGTGACAAATTTAAATTCTTAAACTTGGTTTAAAAAAAACTTACCAAGTATAAGATAGGGAAGGCACGGGTAGAAAACAATTGACTTGAACAAAAGGACATGGGGAGTTTATTATGTTCTGAATCTCATTTGATGAACACTATGAAATGGAAGCCAAATAAGCAATTTGCTGCTGCATTAAGAGGGGGATAATCTAGTCCTACTGTACTTTTCCTTGATCAAATTACTCTTATAGCATTATGTTGAGTAATATACGCCACATTTTAGAAATGTTATTAATATGATGGAGAACAAGTAGAGAAAGATATTCAGAATGATTAAGATCATTTAGCTCATGCCACATTATGAGTGGTTGAAGGAAATAGGGTTATTTAGCCAATAGAACAGAAGTGTACCAAAAGATATAATATGAAATTTACAAAGGATATGAAAACTGTATTGATATAGTTAGAAGGCAATGACATATAAAATGGAATAATTAGACTTCTGATCTGTGCCAGATGCTAGAATAAGAATCAGTAGAAATATTTTACTCAGAAAAAATGTAAATTTAAGATGATGAAGATGAAAGATGAAAAAGAAAAAAATGAAAAAAAAACTCCAAAATTAGAGCTATCCAAAAGTTGAGTGGGCTGCTTCAAGGTAAAATTGATTTCTTCTCACTGGAGGTTCTCAAGTAAAAGTCAAGTGAGTTCTTTTAGGGTATGGGGTCTAGGGCATGTTCTAAAGTGAGTTGGGATAGATAGAGCCCAAGTCCAAAATTCTGTGCCCAATTATAGATTTTGCTGGCATTTTGAGTTGCGCAAAGAAGGGGGCAAAAAATGCATGTCATAACTTCCTAAAAGTAAAAAAAAATAGGTAAATGATATTTTAAAATACAACTAATTAATAACAAAACTTTTTATTTAAAAAAAACTCTTAAGATTTACAAGGCACATTGTTCATAACGACTTATGATGCAGATTATTCAAATATGATTACCACATTTTGAAGAAGAGGAAAATGAAGCTCAGATACTTTAAATGACATTTTCATATTTATATAAGAAGTAACATTGGAGGTTAGGATCCAAATCAACCTTTCTCTTAATTCCAATTATAGAAGATTTTCCACTCCAATGTTTCTGCACTTCAAATCCTTTGAGTAGGAATGTGGCTGGAATAATACCTTCTTGATGGAATGTATAATATTTGAGGGCAAAAAATGGTTTCTTTTTTTGTTTATGAACTCTACACCTTGCATAATAACTGGTACATAGCAAGTTATTAAAATGCTTTTTCATGGAGTGATTGATGGACCACATCTATTCACATCCTGACATTACCACGCTTATGCCCAGTATAGATTAATTGGATTCTGTATAATAGGTAATTATAATTACAATAGACTATAACACAACTATGCCAACTTACTCTTTCTCCATGGGAGAATTCTTCATTAGAACTTCCTCCTGATATTTAATTCAATTTTCCCCCTTCTTTTTATGAATAACAATCATTCTATTTGCTATCTTACATATTCTCTTATAGACTCTCTTCTTCCTTAGCATCATGGCAATTTCCTTTCATTGTTTACCACTGACTTTATTAGGGTACATCATATTTCCCCTGTTTGTTCTTTTCCTCCTATACCTTTTCATGTGCCCTCCATTCTTCAGTTTAATGCTCCTTCTCAAATAATGAAACTACAACAAAACTGATTCACCTCCAAGTAAGGCATTGTTAAGTTTAGTCTATGATACATCAAATTTGTTTCTGCACCATTCTTCTTTGTTTCTTTCTTCAGTGTTCTGTTTCAACATGTCTTCTGTTACATATTGAACATAAATCTCTCAATGGTACTTTTTTTTCTTTTTCTTTGCTATTTTAAATACACTAAATGTCTGTCTCTTTATTTTTTCCTCTTTTTTCCCCTATAAAAGAATATATTGCATTATCGTACCTTCCTTCATGTGGTATTAGTTTACCTTTTGTGTATTCTTGTTGCCCAGATTATTTTCAAGGCATATCATTTTTTCATGACTGGTTTTCTTTGGAGGAATGCTTCAAATGCATGTTTTTATTGAAGATTCATCTTTTTCATTAATTAATGGACTCAGGTTTGCCACTTTTGTCACATGGAGATCCATTTTGAGTTATTTTGCTATTAGTAACACAATATCTGATTCCAGCCTGCAAATTCTGGAGGCTAAACAATAGTTATGTTATTTGAATTTCTTTTCTTTTAATACCTGAAAGTGATTCACCTGGTTATTTGCAGAATTTGTTGTTTGCCATTGCAATTGTTCAGTTCTATCATTCTGTATCTTGTTGTTTGCAGCATAGGCGTTGTGTTCTGTTCTGTTTTGTGGGCAACCTATTCTTTTGATTGGCACTATGTTTTCTGTTTTCAGAAATTCTGGACAGGTTTTTAAAATATATTATTTCTTGCATTATAGCTTCAGGTTTTGTGACTTGTATTCCTCTGAGAGATATATGATCCTTAAATTATCTTTACACATAGCTTGTTTTTTATGATCAAAATATATTGTCAGTATAATTATTATGTTTTCTTTTACACATATTGCTTTTTGTTTCTATTCTTCCACATTGTTCTTCACTTCTATTTATTTGCATTATCAAACAATTGTTCACTTTTGATTTTTCTTTGGTGTTATGTGCCATTGTAGATTTATTTTTTTATCTTGTCAACTATTTGTGCTGTGTGACCTACATGTTATGCTTTCATAAATCTTCTCTCTCTCAAAACATTTATGAAGATACTGCTATGGCTTCATTCTTTTTTTTTTTGTGAGGACAATTGGGGTTAAGCGACTTGCCCAGAGTCACACTGCTAGTGAGTGTTATGTGTCTGAGGCTGGATTTGAACTCAGGTTCTCTTGACTCCAGGGCCAGTGCTCTATCCACTGTGCTACCCAGCTGCCGCAGTTTCATTCTATTTTGAAAATACAGTTTCCTGTCTTATCAAGTGTTCTTTCATTTTCCTTTGTCATGCAATATCTATTTTGAAAAAAATTGGAATTATTTAACTGGTATGGAGAAAATATCATCATGTTATTAATATCTTCTCTGTTAGATTATCTGTTTGTGCTGAAGGTATTAGCTGAGTTTTCTTTCTGCTGAGTTTATTGGCAATTTGTCTTTTTCTTTCCTTTAATTTCCCAGTTGATAACGTTCTTACTTGTTTCCTTTGATGATGGTTTCCCTAGGGGCTAGATCTCAAAGCTATCAGAGTCTCCTCCCATTTTGAGTAATTCACATTTTTTCTTCCCAAAATGAATTTGGGGAGGTGATTGAAAGAATTGGCATCATCTGGATGCTTGCCCTTTCTTCTTCAATTTTCTTACTTAGCACTACTACAACACAACGTGCTGCCAAGCTGCCCTCTCAATGAGAGTATGATTCCTGTTTAGAAACTAGTGTGGTGAGCTGAGCTGAATTCTGTTGCATGCTTATGGATCACTTAACACTGTCAGAGCATGGTGACTGGTGGAGGATGGAGTGCTGAGTGACTATATCAGGAAGCAACAATTGGCCTTCTATGTTGTTAGTTCAACCTGTTGTTAACTCATTAGGGTTCTTTGTGTCTTTGACTATGAAGACAGATGAAATGTCTTTATCTCCTTGATAAAATTCTTTTTAAGGGGGAAGTTTGATAGGTCTTGTGGTAGACATTGGGAAAATATGAATGTAGATGGGTTAAAGGAGAAAAGCTTTTGGGTTCAATTTTTGACTCATAGAAGTGTCATATGCAAGGCATTTGGAGATATAAAGTTGGAGTTGAGGATGTAGATGTGTGGTTCACCAGAAATAGGGTTTCCAGAATGAGATCACTAAGTAAAAGTGAAGAGCGTTCAGTTCATATCCTGGAGAAGTTCCCCCTGCTTAACATACAAAGATAAGCACACAAAAAAGACTTAAAAAAAAAAAGAAGAGCACAGTAGAAGCCAAGATATATGAGAAATACAGGAATAGAGGCTCAGCAATAATTTAAAAACTGCAGAAATATTAAGGTGAATGAAAAGAGAATTATCTTTAGTTTAGAACTTAAAGAAGGAAAGAGACCATGTGAAGGGAATAGCCTTATGTTAACTTGTCTTCCTTTCCTTGTGTTTTAAAGACATTAGAGTAAGAACAGCCAGCAATGAAGAGTTTACTGAAGGATGAATTGTTTTCTAGAGAAAGTTCCTGAGAATCATGAGGATAATTCATTAGACTGAGTGTGAGAGGAAGAAAATTAGTTTCCTTAATGATTCTGAAGGGATATCAATGGACACTATGAATGGTATGGTCAGAGAAGAGAGAATTGGAGAGGGGAGACCTAAAATGAATAGGGCTAAGGATTGAGGGGGAGGAAATATGGACATATGATGTTCATATCAGCAGGTAGTGACTGAATCAAAAGGCATAGAGGAGAATGAGTTTAACACTTGCTATTTCCCCTCCATGTCCAAATAAATGTTGGATATGATTTATTTTCTAAATTCTTGTTCCACTTAGGTATAACTATCTAAGTAATTGGAACTGTTTAATTTGGAGGGTTTTCCCACTTCTCTCCATAAATATGAATGACTTCTTTTTGGTACCTTCTTTGTATTTGAGAAATAACTGGATCCATCTATTTTTCCAGAATGCTAAATATAGTTATAATTACTGATTGGAAGCTCTTATTTTATGCTTGAATTAAACTGGTACACAGCATGTTGCACTAATTCATCTCTCTCAATCAGAAGACAAATAATACTAATTAATGAATGAGTTTATAAATTGTTGTTTGTTACATTATTGTATTTGACAGTTCTCACAATTAGTTGATAAAGGTGTGTTTTATGTCAATATGCTCTTATAATTTATTTTGTTGCTCTGGACAAAATAAGTGTGGGAAATCAATTGGGACTGGTGAGATGAGGAACGTTTATTTATTTTTGACCTTCATACATCAAGATAAATACTTCCACCAGGAGCTAGATTGCAACAATTGAGAATTCTAATGAAATATTCTTAAACTATTAGTAATTTTATGCAAATATAGGTCAGGAGTTCAACCTACATGTTAGGTATTAAAAAAAATCTGAGGAAGTTGAAAACAGTATTGTTTTTGTCAAAAATATTTATGAATATATACTAGGCTACTTGAATATACAAAGACCTTTATTTTAATGTGATTTGCATGTCTAAATATTTCAATGCAATTTGAATTATCAATATTATAAGTATTACTAAGAATGATTGTAATGATAAACACAATTTTATCATCATTTGTACTGACATCCCATGGAAATACCACCTTTTTGTTCATTGAAAGTTAGGGATATGAGTGTTTTTGTACTTTTAAATTACTAAAGAAATAAAACAAAACAAACCAGTCTCATTATTTCCACATGTGTCGGGTAAAAGAAATATCTTTATAAAAGAATAGAGGATATGACTATCAAAAAACCTCCACACAGCACTAGAAGTCAGCATAGTAATGAGCCAATTTCTGTGGAAATGAACTCATTAATGCTAAAATTTGCTGACTCCCAACTGATCCAGCAACTGCTTTACAAAATTCAAAAGACACTTCATGAATTGTAGATGGGATGAGGAGAAAGAGGAATGAACCATCCAGAACCACACATATTTCACTCGCATTGTTTCCCCAAAGCTCCCCTATAATCTGTCTGAAAAGTAAGGGAAAAATGAATAAAATTGATGAGGTTACCAGAAAAATCCTGTCAGAATGATACCAAAACCTTTTGTTGAGGTGTGCAAAGCATTTTGGACATAAGGAGCAGCAGGATAGTGATTGTTTATTGGGTTTTATAACACCTCACCCTGTACATTCTCTCAAATAAACATTTGTCATAAAAATGTCAACTTTTCAAGAGGAAGTTCACAAGGTCAGGGAGCAGTGGGGAGGGGGAATAACAGACAAAAAGGGATTTGAGGTGAGAGGAAATAAGACATTCCAGGTCACTGTCTAATATTGCTGACCATTAAGTACTAGATACTTCATTCATTCAATAAACATTGGGCATTTAAAGATGAATAAAATACAGTCTTTGATTTTAAAGACTCTTAAGATCCAGTAAGAATGACTAGGCCCAAACCCAAAAAAGTATATAAAATAGGATAAGTTCATAAATGTAGAAATTTCTATAAGGTCCAATAAAAGTGATGGTATTTCTAGCTGGGAAAAAGTGGAGAAGTTTTCATGGAGAAAGTGCCATTTAAACCTGGCATTTAAGAAGGAGTAAAGTGTCAACACTAGATTCTCAACAAGTGATAATGTAATTGAGGCAGAGAGAACAATATGAGCAACTTCATGGAAGTAAGCCTGAAAACAAGATGTGTTTGGAAGAAAGAAAGTACTTCATTTTGGCTCTAAAATAATATACGTGAAATAAAGAATTGGAGATAAGAGTGGAGAAGACAGACTGTACCTGACTGAAGATTTTAGACCTTGTTCAATTGGAAGTAGGAGGCAAGTAAAGGTATTTGGACAGTGGAGTGACATAATTATACTTTCATTAGAAGAAATAATATGAATTAGTGTGCAGGATTGTTAGGAGTGGGGAGATAATAGAAGCCAGAAGAACTATATAGTAACTTGTAATATAAACCCAAAAGTAATTATTGAATAAAATTTAAAAATAAGCTTCAATAATAATTTTCTTGCTCAGAAAAATGTAACATTCTGTAGGTAAAAGCCTTTTTGCATAAAGGGTATTTGCCAATAAACCAAAAATACTGTGATGTTTATTTTAGTAAAGTCTTTAAATTTACTGAAAGTTCAAAACATTTTGAAATAGTCTATCAGATGTGCAAATGTAAAGTTATATCTCTTTGTGAAAAGCACAATAACCTCCTGAACTTCATTTTTTTTAACTTCTCACATAAGCAGTTTTTCTTTAAAGCCTCCATGTATTGAAACTGAACACACAGGTACTTATTGTAATTTTATTTTTTATCAAGGAGGGTCAAGCTAGACACAAATATTTCCTTACTACTATAGGGAGCTAAGGCCAGTATTGAGTGCCAATGACAAGGGCTAGAGGGAAATAACTCTTTTATAGATATGTTGGAAACAAGAGGAGTACCAAAGAAAAGATAGCACAGCACTTGCTTGAGAGTAGCACAAAGATAATTGATGATAGAATGAATGCAGAATTTCTAACCTCTCATCTCACTTTTGTTTTCTCTACCAATAATAACTACACACTTGTCATAAAGGCAAGCATAGAACAAGCATCTGGAACTCAGGATCAATGAGTTGATATCTGAAAAACTGGAAAACCAAGATAGTCTTTCTGTAATACAGGCAAATAAGTAGGGTCTTTTTTATCATTCTAAATGAAAGAGGTTACATTTTTCAAACTATATGCTGATAAATGTGAATGATTCCTATAAAAATTCTAGAACTGCATTAATATAAGAGACAAAGTATTGAATAGAGAGATAGTGAAATGGCCTTATAGCCAAAAGACCAGTTTTCAAATCTTGACTGACGTATTAAGAAATACTGGAAAATTCCCTTGACTTCTCAATTCCCTAATCAGTGAAATAAATTGTTATTTCTAAATTGCAGTGAAGATGCTGATTTCATTTGGAAGTCACAAATGCAGGCATTATAACTATCCTACTGAAGGAAGAGTTAATTGTTATTTAAAAAGTGAAATATCAGTTAATAAGAATAAATATGACTTCAGCAAGAACAAGTCATGCCAGACTTATCTCATTTCTTTTGTTGACAGGAATTCTGGTAGATTGGAAAAATATTAGATTTTCACAAATCCTTTTTATGGGAGATTTGACTAAATCTCTCTTAATATCCTTTTGTGACTGAGCAGCAGTCAATGGATCAGTCATAATCTGGAAGGTCTTTAGTGAAGTCCTCTACCATTTTGTCTTTGGCACTGTTCTATTTGACATTTTTATATGACTGGGATGGAGTTACAGATGGTACTTATCAAACCTTTAAGATGACAAGAAGATAAATGACTGAATGTTAGATGACAGAATGTAAAACTAAACATATCCATAGGCTATACACTTGGATCAAATTTTATAACAATGTATGAAATTTGTTATTGTTATTCAGTCATTTCTGAGCCCATTTGGGGTTTTCTTGGCAAACATAATGGAATCGTTTGCTGCTTTCTTCTCCAGCTCATTTTATAAATGAAGAAACTGAGGCAAATAGGATTAAGTGGTTTTCTCAGGGTCACATAGCTAGTATGTGTCTGAGGAGAGTTTTGAACTCAAGGAGATGAGTCTTCCTGACTCTAGGCCTGGAACTCTATTAACTGTGTCATGTAGCTGCTCCCTATATAGTAACCATAGGTTCATATAAGTTTTTATATATATTTTTTATATTTTATGTAATTTAACATGCATAAATACAATATACTAGACTTGAGCTTAAGTACATGTGGGGGAGGAGAGTTCATGTGAAATTAACTTGATATTTTTACTAGACTGCAACCTCAATATGAGGTTCATTATGTCAAAGGCATTCATCCAATCTATCAGCCCAATAATGATGTCAACAAAGTGAATAAGGTAAGTCTAGCCTTACCTGGTCTTGGAGGAGTGACATTGCTTCTTATTGATCACCACTTTACTTTCCAAATGATCATACATGCTTCCTTCAGTAAAATTATCTAGAATTCTACCAGAAATGAAAGTCATTCTCAGCAGCCTTTGTATTCAACTGTGTCAGGAGTTTGAAAATACACCTTCCTTCTTTTTTTTAAAATAAGTTTTATTATGACATGGCATATAAAGAAACTGAATTAATATTAATACAGTATTAGGAAAAGGGGAGTAGTAGCACTGTTGTACTCTGTCTCATCAAACAATTTCTGTACAACCAAGTTCCCTTTTGACTATCACATTATATTTCACTTCTTTGAATTATTTTTTAAGGCAATTGGGGTTAAGTGACTTGCCCAGAGTTACACAGCTAGGGAGTGTTATGTGTCTGAGGCCAGATTTGAACTCAGGTCCTCCTGACTTCAGGGTTGGTGCTGTATCCACTGTGCCACGTAGCTGTCCCTGAGTTATTTTCTCAGTATTTATTTTTTTCTCTGTCTCTGTCTCTCTCTCCATATGTGTGCATGTCTATGTGTGTGTGTGTGTGTGTGTGTGAGTGTCTTCCATTAGAATTTAAGTTCCTTGTGTGCACAATTATTTCATTCATTATATTTGTAGTATAGTCCATATTAGGTAGACAATGGGCATCTAATAAGTGACTATTGATTTTTTTTATTGACCTTTGTATATCTAGTGTTTTGAACATAATAGGGACTGAAAATTGTTGTTGGATTTACCATGTTGAGTTATTAAGCAAACTTTCTTGACAAAAGACAGCAAGTATAAGATATGGAAGAATAAGTTTATTATAATCAGATTATGAATTCAGATGTTCATATAAACCTAAAATGAATCTAAAAATAAGAGAAAGTTAATTTAAGATTTTTAGATTCAGATTTTGCTAATGAATTATATTACCTTTCAGGTTTCATTGAACCTTATCTAATTGAAAAGGAGCATCAATAACCCCATGCAGATTAAGTATAGTCATGAGCCATACTGTATATGCTCTTTCTTAAAACAAAATATTTTTTCCCAACCCAGTGTTCCTAACAAAATCCAGAGCCAACCCTCAACAAAGATGCTTATTAATTTCTTGAAAGTATATATACTTTAGCATAAAATAACAATAGCTACATTTGTATAGGGCTTGCTATGTGCAGGCACTATGATAAGTACTTTACAATTATTATCTCATTTTATCCTCACAACAACCCTAGGAAGTAGATGCTATTATTATCCCCATTTTACACATGATGAACCAAGGTTCCTCAAAACAAACCAAGTATCTTGCCCAGAGTCACACAATTTGTAAATAGCTGAGACTGGATTCCTGACACCAAACACACACACTCTCTCTCTCTCTCTCTGCAATTCAAATAAAATTTTAATTTAGTAGTAGCTCTCCATCATTTTAATTGATGTCTACTATATTTCTGGGATGTGATATTTATTTTTATCAAAATGATTATTTACTGTATTATTTACTGTAATGAAATTATAGTATTGGAATCCACTCTAGGATGTGTCCCACAAAGCATAAACTCTAAGGTTTTAAATATGAGAAAGTTGGGTGAGTTTACCTGCCATCTGAGGACCATTTTAGCTAGGTAAGAGGTGGTCAGTAACAGATTGGCTGTAGCATATGACTTTTTTCTTGAAATGATAAGAGAACATTTGATCTTCATCTATTAATGGAGCAACTACACCAGTGCAATTATTATTCTTTGAAGTATCAAAAAGTGAAGTACATAAAATATATCTGATTTGTAAACACACACACACACACACACACACACACACACACACACAAACCTGGAGTCAGTACATACCTGTTTTTACAGCAGAGATACCTGTTTTTACAGCAGAGATACCTGTGGGAGAATCATCTGTACTATTTTACAGGGATGTCAACTTCTCTTTACTTAAGGCACCCTACTCCCAACTTAAACAGAACAGCAAAAGAATGCCAACTGTCCTCTAATTTGCCCTCATTAATAATAGTATTATCTGACAGAAATATAATTATTTATGCCTTTAAAAGGGCTTGAGTTGTCAGTAACAAATAATGGTCACCATGCCCAAATCATACAAATATAGTTTTCATCATTCTCTAAAATATACAGATCGTGGGAACCTACATTCATTTCTCCTAAGTTATTTTGTTTTTAATTGACAAAATTTATTTCAGCATAGCATACACATTGACAATTCCATCCTCTATGAGGGACAATCCATGAAAACAAAACAGCAAGAGAGAATAAAGGAATGATTATAACTGAAAGTGATATTGCAAATGATAGAACACAAATGACTGAGATAATTGATACACATGAAAAGAAAACAGATAGTAAGAGGTCTCCTACTTATTCTTAACAAATTCAGGGCACCTGGTCCAAGTAAATCTATATCCCCTAGCATACTGAGTAAAATGAAGGATGTGATTGCTGACCCACAGTGAATAGTATGTGAAAGATCATAGAAAATGGGAGAGGAAATACATGATTGGAAAGGGTTGACATGTTTTACCAGTTTTCATAAATGGAAAAATAGTCTGCAAACTATAGATCACTGAATTTAGATCCAATTCCTGAGAAAATTCTTCAACAGGTCATTAAAGTGATAATTAAAGAAAAATTTAGCAGTGATTGCACAGAGTTGGAATGGCTTCATCAAGAAAAGATCATGCCAGATGGATCTCACATATTTTTTAAAAAGTTGTTAGCCTGTTAATTGGTTATCAATAATATTTGATTAATATTAATTAGTTAAGAATATCAGAAAGATGGTGTGAACATAACTTACCTAAACTTCAGTAAAATGTTTGACAAATTAATTCAACACTTTTCTTTTGGAATAGAGAACAATAGATTCCTAAATTAGCTGAATGGACGAATAAAACAAGTAGTATTTTCTGAAAGCTGAGGAAGGAATGAAGGAGAACATTGGAAAGAAGGTTCTCTAACCATCAGATTCTTCTAGGTCTATCATTCTTTTAAGTCATTTAACCTCTGCTCCACTTAACCTTAACTCCCTAGAATAACAGAGACCTAAGAGATCATTTAATCTAGTTTGGCAAACTCTAGAAAACTCACAACTAGGAATTTGCATTGCTGACAGTAAAATCAAGGGCTCTTGAAATTTAGTATCCAGTTCTGACCCTGGACTCTTTCCAGTGCAAAATTAAGTGCTTAAAATTGGGAAAAAAGTGTTCTAATTTTTCTCTAGTTCACATTTAAGTATGCATATGCATGTGATTCACAATAATTATATATTTTTTCCAAAGAAAAGCTTTATTTTTGCAATGAGCTGCCTCATACATTCAGAAATATTTAATTTTCTTCTATATTCCATGACTTAACATCTTATTTTTCTGATCTTTGGAGAAATTAATGATTTTAGAAACAGTATAATAAAAATAGAGCTTTAAGAATCATTTTTTGTTGTTAAATAGCAGCTAAATGGACTGAGGATGCTATTTAAATGAATCCCACTTGGTGATTAATTTTGCAAATTAAAATATCATTTTGCAATGTAAATAATAACTTGCATTATTTGATTTTTTAAGTTTCAATTTTCCTCTATTAGATTTTCTAAATGTAGTGTACATCTGTGTAGAAAGAAATTCATTCATCCTTTGTTTTTCCAGAGATGGTCTTAAAAGATAAAAAGGATTTTTTTTCAGCAGAATTCAGTCAGAACTCTCTCTTCCTTGTCCCAGCATTTTGAAGGCCAGCAGTTTTAGTGATTTCCTAGACTGCAAAAATGTCATAGTGTCCTTGGGGCCAATAAATTTTTTAATGAGAACAGTTCTGGGTAAAAACAGCTGCGGAGAGATCTAAGCTGTTTTCACTTCCATTTCAACCAATGCCCAATCAGTAGAAATGTTGCTATAAGCAGAATTAAAATCTAGAAATTCATCAGCCTGAGCCTTATTAGGAATGCTTTGCCTGCATTTCAGGGATTGCCCATGGAAAATGTCTATGAACAAAGAAATTTTGGAGAAAATATATTGTTATATAAAGTATTGTTACTGTATATTAATATTTGAGAGTGTATTGATGGTTGACTGGATAACTTTCTTGAGACACAGCTTATCTGCATTACCTGCAAACTGATTATACTCTTTTTAGACAATTTTTACTCACTTTCCTCACTATGAAAACAAGAATACCAAGTGAGACCTTTCTCACCAATGATCTAATCACCCTCTAGACCAAATTATTCAAAAATACTTTTCTCTTTTCCCTACAGTACAAACATAACCCAATAATCATTTCCCCTTTCTTCTTGTCAAGAAAAAGAGACATTGCAAATGAATCACATATTTGAGAAACATAAACCTTTAAACACATACCCTTACTAATGTGAATATTTTAAGGTTAATTATGGTAGTGCAATGAATAGAGTACCAAGCTAGAATCAGGAAGATCTAAGGTCAAATTTGGCCTCAGATACTTGCTAGCTATGTAACCTTGGGCAAGTCTTTTAATCCTGTTTACCTCAATTCCACATCTGTAAAATTAACTGAAGAATGAAATGGCCAACCACTCCAGTATCTTTGTCAAAAAAACAAAACAAAACAAACAAACAAAAACTCCTTCATGTCCATGGGGTCACAAAGAATTGGACATGACAACAAACAACAAAAAGTTTCTCTTATTCTCAGCTCTAACTTAATCTGTTCAAAGTAGAGACAGTGCTGGGCTTGTATTTAGAAAAACCCGAGTTCAAATTCAGCACCAGACCTTTATTAGCTGTGTGATCTCATGCAAATCACTCAATCTCCATTTATCTCAGTTCCCTCATAAGCAAAATAAGGATACTGATATCAACCAGGTGCTTTGCAAGAATCAAATCACATAATATTTGTGAAGAACTCTGCAAACATTAAAGAACTACATAAGTCCTAGTTATTTTATTATTGTTGTTGTTGTTATATTGCTATTATGATTGTAATGGGCTGATCCCCTAAACCAAAAAGTATGCTATTTTTCCATATAATTCTACCCCTATACAAATTTTCCTAGTTCTGTTAATACCACCATCATCCCATTCATTTAAGTTCTTAACCTTCAAAACATCAATGATTCATCCCTTTTCATACCACCCTACACATCTCTTCAGTGTGTAAGTCTTATTGATTGTTTCTCCAGAACATTTCTTTAATCTCTCCCTTCTTCTAATGTCACTATGGTCCAAGTAATCATGACCACTCATTGAACACATTTAATAGTTTCCTAATTGAACTCTATACTTTAGGATCTCTTTTTTTTTCAATTTTCATATATGCCAAAATATTCATCCCAAAGAATAGCTTTAAAGATGTCACTCTACTCTGAAAAAAATAATGCTTCTAATGTAAAACCCAAGCTCCCCAGTGAGGCACTTCAAAATTTTACCTCAATCTATCTTTTCAACTAGGTGTTAGCACACTAGACTACTAGATGCTCATAGAACTTGGCATTCCATTTCTCGTCTCCATTCTTTCAATTCAATTCAACATGACTATTCTAAACATATACTAAAAGCAAGACACTGATTAGGTCTTGAGGGTGCAATGAGAAAGGACAAAGGAATATCTGACTTCCAGATGCTATTATTCCTATAACCTCCCTCCTGAACCCCAATGTATTGAATGTACTTCTTTCTCCTCAGACTTCTCAGATTCTTTATCTTTTCCCAAAGTTCATTTGAAATATTTCTTCTTGTATGAATCCTGCCCTAATTCCCCACCAGTTAGTGCTCTCCCTCCTCATTGTATTCAATGTTTTATCTTTTATTGTTTTAATTCCTTTTATCTTGTGATATTTGTTAAGAGAGTTGTGTAATATTTTGAATATTTATCTTCCATTCTACTTTAGGGTCCTGTATGTTGATTTGTGCTCTAAAGTTTTAATGGTGTTTCTTCTTTTTTCAATATTGTCTAGAAGGTACAAACTTGACCTAGACTGCAAAACTGCCTTAACATCTTTTCATGTTTAAAGATTTAGTGTTCACCAAGCTCAGTCAGTGCCTTAGCTACTGTCAGGGGGAACAATACTAAGCATAAGTAGATTCCAGTCCTTTTCCTTCAGTGCACTGTCATTCTGGAGCCTTTTCTCAGTCCTCCCCTTGCCTCTTCTTCTTTGGATGAACTGATTTATCATCTGTCTTTTTTTAAAGGTGAAAGGAACTTGAGGTCATTGTTCAGGGCAGAGTCTATTCATTCTTGGAAGTCCCAAATCTAATGATTGCCCTGGACAGAATATGACACATTACCATGACTCTTGAGGAAGAAAATCATTGACTGTTATTGTTGATTTGGGACCATTGATGGAATGAAGGAGAACACACCAAGCTTCTTCAGCAAGAGGAGAAGCCAATCATATGCTATGTACAAACCTAGGGAGTGATGAGAAAGTATTCAGAAGGGTATAAGCAGGATGGTGAATAATTTGGAGATTATATATGGAGAAAAAAATGAAGGAGCTAAAGTTGTTTTGTATAAAGATGAGAAAACTTTAAATGGACATGATATCTGTCTCTAAATATTTGAAAGACAGACATGAAGGAAGAAGGCTTGTTTTGTATAACTCTGGAGGGCAGAAATTGGAAGTGACATACAGACAAACATTGGCTTAAGAAGAGTAGGAAAACAAACCCTTTTTCTCAATTTTAATTTTTGAAAAATGAATGGGCTGCCTGCTTCAATAGCAAACTTCCTTTCACTAATAACATTCAAACAGAGACTAAATGTCATCTTGTCAGATAAGCTATGGAGGACATTCTTCCACTCAGTTGGCAGATCTACTAAATGACCTTTAAATTTCTTCCTAATTAAGAGATTCTATGATTGATAATTATGATAGAATTGATATTAACCAACAGGAAAAGTTCTAAAAAGATGCAGTACTGAAACTCATTATGAAATGTATGTAAATACTATTTCATAATAACACTACTAAATTATTTCTTTATGTCATTCAAGTTTATTACTAAAAATTTTTATGAGAGTGTTTAGCCAAGATGATGAAGAATAAGTGGGGACTCACCTGACCTTTCCCCCAAATTCCTCCAAACACCTTTAAATAATGATTCAATATACATTCTAACATAGCTGAACCCACAAAAGGACAAAAGGAAAAAAAAATTTCTAGCCCAAGACAAGTTATAGGATCAGTAGAAAAGGTCCATTGCACCATAATGAGAGTGGAGTATAGTCCAGTGCAGGTTATGCCCCAGCAGCAGGACTCTGTTGCATTAGTCATACTTGGGATCCCAATCTCAGTCCTAGGTCTCAGTCCCAGGGCAAAAAGGAATATTAGCACACTAGAGCTTTGACTTCAGGGGAGTTGGGACCCTAGTCAAGGTTCCAGGGTGGAAAAGAGTGTTTGTGGTCTCTCACAGAGCAGAACACATACCAGGACAGCAGTAAACATACCTCTCCCTAGATCATCTCACCTCAGAAGAACTGAAAACTTACAGGTCCCTAGAATTACCTCTGAAAACAGCTGCAAAAAAAACCCCTAAGTTTGCAACAGGGTCCCTTCCACTCCAGAAGCAGAGCCTCACTTTAGCAAAGTGTTAAAAATAAAAAAATAGAATGGAAAAATGAGCAAACAGCAGAAAAATTCCTAACTGCAGAAGGTTACTATGGTGACAGGACAGGGAAGACTAAAACATAAACTCACAAGACAACCAAGTCAAAACTCTTACATCTAAAGCCTTGAAGAAAAATGTGAATTAGACACAGGCCATGGAATAGTTCAAAAAGGATTTAAAAAATCAAATAGGAAAGACAGAGGAAAAATTGGGAAGAGAAATGAAAGTGAAGCAAGAAAATCATGAAAGAAAAGAGTCAGCAGCTTGCTAACGGTGGCAAAAAATGCTAAAGAAAATAATACCTTCAAAAACAGACTAGGCCAAATTGAAAAAAGAGGTGCAAAAATTCACTGAACAAAAGAGCTCCTTAAAAATAGAATTATATAAGTGAAAAAGGAGGCAAAAACTCACTGAGGAAAAGAATTGCTTAAAAATTAGAATTTAGCAAGTGGAAGCTAATGACTTTATGAGACATCAAGAAACAAATAAAACAAAATCAATAGAATGAAAAAAAATCAAAGAAAAAATAAAATATCAGATTGGTAAAACACCTGACCTGGAAAATAGATCTAGGAAAAATAATTTTAAAATTATTGGACTACCCAAAAGTCATGATAAAAAAAAAAGCTTAGACATCATTTTTCAAGAAATTGTCAATGTAGACTTCCAGTACCAAGATAGTGAGGTGAAGAAGGAACCTCTGGAGTTCCCAAATTCCCCTCCAAACAATTTGAAAATATGTTTGCGAACTGTCTATATGAAAAAAAAAGTGTTGGGGAAACTGAAAAAATAGTGTGGCAGAAACGAGGTATACACCAAGATCTTAAACTATTTACCAACATAAGATCAAAATGGGTACATGGTTTGGACATAAGTTATGATATCATAAGCAAGTTAGGAGAGCAAGGAAGAGTTTGCCTGTCAGATCTATGGAGGAAGAAAGAATTTATGACCAAACAAGAAATAAAGAACATATTGAAATGCAAAATGAATAGTTTTCATTACATTAAATTAAAAAGGATTTGCACAAGGAAAGCCAATGCAACCAAGATTAGAAGGAAAGCAGAAAGCTAGGAAACAATTTTTACCACCACTATTTCTGATAAAGACCTCATTTCCCAACCATATAGAGAAATGAGTCAAATTTATAAGACTACAAGTCATTCTCCATTTGACAAATCATCAAAGTATATGAACAGTTTTCATATAAAGAAATTAAAGCTCTCTATAGTTATATGAAAAAACACTCTAAGTCACTATTGATTAGAAAAATGTGTCACTATCTAACACCTATCAGATTGTCTAATAGGACAAAAAAAGGAAAATGATAAATGTTGAACAAGATGTGGGAATATTGGAACACTAATGCACTGTTTGTGGGGTTGCAAACTAATCCAACCAGTCTGGAGAACAACTTGGAACTACACTCAAAGGGCTATGAAATTGTGTTTGATCCAGCATTATCCACTACTTGGTCTGCATCAGAAAGAGATCAGAAAAAAAGGGAAAAGAATACACATGTACAAAAATATTTATAGCAGCCCTTTTTGTGCTGGACAAGAAATGGAAATTGAAGGGATATATATATATATATATATATATATATATATATTTCTCATGGTTTTTCCCTTTGGTTCTGATTCTTCTTTCACAGCATCACTAATTTGGAAATATGGATAATATGATTGTACATGTATAACTTATGTTAGATTGCTTGCCATCTTGGCATGGGTAGTGGGGAGGAGGGGAGGGAGAAAAAAATTTGGAACTCAAGATCTTATAAAAGTGAATATTGAAAACTACTTTTATACATAATTGGAAAAAACAAAATACTATTAAGTGGGTATAAAAAACAAAGCTCAGCTGCAAGAGATAGAAAGATAAATTTCATTTAAATTAACAGGAGACAATATAAAATACTTGGTAGTCTACCTGCTGAAACAAATCCAGGAAGTACATGAAGAGGACTATAAAATACTTTTCATACAAGTCAGATGTAAACAATTAGAAAAATATTAATTGCCTATGGGTAGGTCAAGCCAGTATAATGAAAATGACAATTCTCTCTAAATAAATCTGTTTATTCAATTCCATACCAAACTATGAAAACACCATTTGATAGAGCTAGAAAAAATAATAACAAAAAACATCTGGCAAGGATATCAAGGGAAACAAAGGAAAAAAATGTCAATGATGGTGGTCTAGCCATCAAAATGTATTATGAAGTGATAACTATCAAAGCAATCTGGTACAAGCTATATAATAGATTGGTGGATCAGTGGAATAGATAATGTATACATTACATTATAGCAAGTGGCTGTCATAGTCTAATATATGATAAAACCAAAAAGTCAAGTTTTTGGAACAAAAACTCATTATTTGACAAAATTTGCTTCTAAAACATGAAAATGGTCTGATGGAAACTAGGTATAAACCAACATCTCACACCCTATACCAAGGTAAGGTGAAAATGGATACATGATTTACACATAAAAGGTGATACCATAAGCAAATTAGGAGAGCAATTTATCTGTTACATTTATGGATAAGGGATGAATTTAGGACCAAAAAGGATATAGAGAGCATTACAAATTCAATATATATTTTTGATTATATAAAATTAAAAATTTTTGCACAAACATAATCATAGCAAACAAAATTATAAAGAAAGCAGAAAACTGGGAAAAACCATTTTCAAAAAGTATCTCTGATAAATGCCTCATTTCTCAAATATAAAGAGAACTGAGTCAAATTTATAAAAATACAATTTTATATTTATATATTTGTATATTTATATATACATATATTCAGAAAATACAAAAAAAAAGATTTCCTTCTTTTAATCATATTACTTAAATACCCATAGTGAGACTACTAGGTAAAATGTAAGAGTTTTATCATTTTTCGTTCAAGATTTAAAATTAAAAACCTACATAAATTCATATTTACTTAAGTGAAATAGCATGCCCAAAACACTGAATTCTCAACTTCTAAAATGTATTATGCCTCTCTTTTTTTAACTATTTAATATTTTATTATTCCCCAGTTACTTGTAAAAACAAATTTTAGAATTCATTTTAAAAACTTTGAATTTGAAATTATATCCCTCTTTCTGCAAAACCCCTCCTTTAGAAGAGAGGCAATTTGATACTGGTTATACATGTGTAGTTATGCAAAATATTTCTATAATAATCAGATTGTGAAAGAAAACATAGACTCCCCCCCCAAAATAAAACCCTCAAGAAAAATATGGCAAGCAAAAAAAAGTATACTTAAATCTGTATTCAGATATCATCAGTTCTTTCTCTGAGGATTGACAGCATTTTTCATCTTAAGTCCTTCAGAGTTGTCTTTGATCATTGTAGTACTGAGTATTGTTAAGTCATTAACAGCTAATTATCCCACAATATTACTGTTATCTTGTACACAATACATTTCACTTCACATCAGCTCATGCAAATCTCTCAAGGCTTTTCCAAGTGAATAGACACATCATTGCCCATAGCAAAATAGTATTCCATCACAGTCACACACCACAACTTGTTCAACCATTCCCTAACTGATGGGCATTCCCTCAATTTCCAATTCCATTACCCAAGAAAAGAGCTCCTAAAATATTTTATTAAATATAGATCCTTTTCCTTTAAAAAAAATCTCTTTTGGGATACCAAAATATTGGTATTGCTAGGTCAAATGGTAAGCATGGTTTTATAGCCTTTTGGGCATAGTTCCAAATTGCTCTACATAATAGTTGAATCAGTTCACAACTTCACCAACAGTGTGTTAATGCTCCAGTTTTTCTTACATCCCTTCTACCATTTGTCATTTTCCTTTCCTTTCCTATTAGCCAATATAATAGGTACAAGGTAGTATCCCAAAATTGTTTTAATTTTCATTTCTTTAATCATTAGTGAGTTAGAGCATGTTTTCATGTGACTATAGATAGCTTTGCTTACTTCATCTGAAAACTGTTCATATCTTTTGATCATTTATCAAGTGGGGAATGGCTGTTATTTCAAAATATTTCACTCAATTCTCCATATGTTTGAGAAATGAGGCCTTTATCAGAGAAACTTACTTCATTTTTTTCACACTTACTATTGCTAACTGTATTTCCCTCCATCCTATCCCTCTCCCATTTATTCTATTTTCTCTCTCCTTTCACTTTCCTTTCATGACGGAGCTGATCTTGATGCCATGTTCATTGTCATTGAAAACATTTGACAATATGGCTGAAAACATCGGGTAAAAAGCATGGGAGCAAGCACACAGGCTTGTTTCACTCCACTGGTGACTTGTAAAACACGAGAGTATTGTCCATTATCCAGAACCCAGGCAAACATGCTGTCTTGAAATTGATGTTCAATGCTAATGAACATCTCCAGTCAACCAAATTTTGACCCAATTTTCCATAAGCCCTTATGACTGACAGTATCAAAGGCCTTGCTGAGATCTACAAATGTTGTGTACAGACCTCTGTTCTGCTCCTGGCATTTCTCATGGCATTGTCGGGGAGCAAACACAATATCAACTGTTCTTCAACCCTTTCTGAAGTCACACTGGCTCTCAGGTAGATGACCATCTTCTAAGTGAAGGATCATCCTATTAAGGAGGACTGTGGCAAGAATCTTGCCAGCAATGACTAAGAGAGAGAGAGAGAGAGAGACCCTCCTCTCCCCACCCCCACCCCGTGATTGTCACAGGACAATTTATTTCCTTTACCTTTACAGTAATGGACAATAGAGGTATCCTTGAACTCCTGGGGGATAAACTTCTCTTGCCATATAACCTGGAAATTTTCAGTCAGCTTTTATATGAGCAATGGGCCCCCTACCTTGTAAATCTCAGCTGGAATAGAATCAGCACAAGGTGCTTTGCCACATGAAAGGAGCCTAATGGCATTCAGAATACCTCTTTTTCAGTTAGAACTTCAGCTAGGGAGGGATTAACTTCAACCCGAGGTAAATGGTCAATGATTTCAGCATTGATTTATGATGGTCTGTTGAGAACATTATGAAAGTGTTTGGCCTAGCTCTCTAGGATCATATTCTTATCACTAATCAATGTGGCTGCATCAGCACTGTGTAGTTGAGATGCACCATAGGTCTTTAGCCCATAAATAACCTTCTGGGCATCATAAAAGTGCTTTGTATTTTTACTATCAGCATAAAACTGAATTTCATCTGTCTTCTTACTGAGTCAAGAATCCTGCATCTCTCTAAGCTTTACTTGTACTTTACTTTTGATGGAATTAAATGCTACCTCTTGGAGATGGATAAACCCTGCTGGTAGATTCTATGGAGTTCTTGTTTTTAATTTAGCAGCTTCCAAATTTTCCTATCATTTTCATCAAACCAGTCTTGATGTGTGCAAGTATTCTAACCCAGATTAGCAAATGCATTGCTATACACCAAATCTTTGAAAGCTGACCACTCCTTTTCTGCTCCACTGTTGCCAGTTGTGTGTTGGCTCATCTTTCCCTCCAAGTTAGCAACATACTGTTCCCACTCAGAGAAGAGCTTTAATCTTTGACATTAATTGTTTTGGTAGCCATTTTGCCTTGGTGAAGCTGCTTTTGTTGAATGTGCATATTTAGCTTGGAGAAGATAAGTCTAAAATCAGTCCAGCACTATTGCCTTGTCACTCTCATGCCCTGTCTGTATTTTCTCCTCATATTTTCTGTGAGGGTGCACCCATAAAGTTTTATTGAATTTAGGTAAACAGAGGACAGCATTGGTGATGAGAAGGTCATGAGATACACAAGTCTTCAGTAGTAAGTGACCATTGGTATTGTTGTTTCCAACTCCATTCCTCCCTAGAACTTCCTGCCACGTCTAGTAGTCTGAGCCTACTCTAGCATTAAAATAACCCAGAATTATAAGCTTGTCCTCTTTTGGCATATTGATGATAAGGGTCTATGGGTCTTCATAAAATTTTTTCTTTAACTTCATCAGTGTTTGTCATGGTGGGATCTTAGGTGCTAATAATGGTGGCATGACATTTTCTTGCAAGTAGCAATCACACTGTCATGAGCTAGTTGTTTACTCCTTTTGGTAGGCACACAAGTTTGTTGACTAGATTAGTTTTGATTGCAAAACCTACACCAGTTTCACAGCACTCTCCTTCACTGCAGCCACTAAAGAAAAACCTGTATCCAACTCCAACTTCAGTAACCTGACCTTCATTTGTCAACCTTGTTTCATCAGGGCTGCTATTTGGATGTGATACTTGCTGAGTTCTCATGTTACAAGAGCTGTACATCTTTCATGTCTACTGGATTTTGTGTTGTCTATAAGTGTGCACACATTCCATGTGCTGATAGTGAGTGGAATTGTCTTTGCAGACATTTTTGTACTTGTGTGTGTGTGCTTGTGTGTGTGTGTGTGTGTTTCAACCACAGAGTGGGATCTCCCACCTGCCACAGTAATCAGGCCAGGGTTGTGTAAGCAGACAATTTTTAAAGCACCTTTTCTAGACCCTTCCTCACACCAGGTAGTGAGCCATGTGATCCATAAAAGGCTGCTCAGACACCCGGGAGTATGAATCCCACTGCTGCTTTCAGTGAGAAATGACCCCATGGCCTGGAATGCCTGTGTGTAGGATTATGACTACAGCTTCCAGTGTATTGGCATCTGCTGCTTCTTCACTTTATTGTCACTACAGGACTTTGAGATAGGTAAAATGGTAAAAGAGTATAGGTGATGCCCTTTGATTCATGTGGAAATTGGATTTAAGTGAGGCAGAGTTGCACAAACCTTGGCCTCACTGTCTCCTCCAGAGTCATCACAGTCCAGTGACATGACAGAATCAAGATGACAGAAGGCTAGAAATGCAGTGGACCTTGGTGTCTTCAATGTCTAACCAAGCTCTAAGTGCTCCACAGCCCCTGCTTCAGCTGCCTTCATGGCTGTTGAAATAAATTGTTGTCATCCACCCATTTCACCAAGGGAAGTCTTCCCTGTTTGGGGTAGAAACCCCCCTAACTCACCAATGAATTTGAGACCCCTTGGTTACTCTTGAATAGGCAAAAGAAACAAAACTATCACTCTGTGCAGATCATATGATGGTATACTTAGAGAATCCTAGAGAATCAATGCAAAAATTACTTGAAATAATAAACAAATTTAGCAAAGTTGCAGAATATAAAATAAACCCACATAAATCATCAGTATTTCTATATATTACTAACAAAGCCCAACATCAAGCGATATATACAAATTCCATTTAAAGTTATTGTGGACATTATAAAAGATTTGGGAGTCTACCTGCCAAAACAAACCTAGGACTACATGAAAACAATTACAAAACACTTTTCACACAAATAAAGTCAGATCTAAATAATTGGAAAAAAACACCAGTTGCTCACGGTTAAACTGAGTTAATATAATCAAAATGATAATTCTATCTAAATTAATTTACTTATTTACTGCCATACTAATCGAACTAATAAAAATTATTTTATAGAGCTAGAAAAAAAGTGATAACAAAATTCATCTAGAAGAATAAAAGTTCCAGAATATCAAGGGAATTGATGTAAAGAAATGTAAGGGAAGGTGTCATAGATGTACCAGATCTTAAATTGTATTCTAAAGCAGCACTCATCAAAACTACTAATTCTGCCTAAAAAATATAGTGGTGGTCAGTGGAATAGATTAGCTATGCAAGACACAATAACCAATGACTATGCTAATCTATTATTTGATAAATCCAAAGATTCCAGCTTCTGAAATAAGAAATCACTATTTAACAAAAACTGCTGGAAAAATTGGAAAATAGTATGGCAGAAACTAGGCAAGACCAACATATTAAATCCTATACCAAGATAAAGTCAAAATGGGCACATTATTTAGATATAAAGGATGATACTATAAGCAAACTAGGACACCAAGCAATAGTTCATCTGTCAGATATATGAAGAAAGGAAGAATTTATGACCGAACAAGAGATAGAGAACATTATGAAATGTAAAGTGGATTGTTTGGATTACATTAAACTGAAAAGTTTTTGCACAAACAAAGTCAATGCAACCAAGATTATAAGGGAAGCAGAAAGCTGGGAAACAATTTTTACCACCATTGTCTCTGATAAAGGCCTCATTTCTAAAATATATGGAGAACTGAGTTGAGTTTATAAGAATACAAGTCATTCCTCAATTGAGAAATGGTCAAAAGATATGAAAAGGCAGTTTTCAAAGGAATAAATTAAAGCTATCTACAGCCACATAAAAATGCTCTAAATCACTATTGATTACAGAAATCAAATCAACTCTGAGGTACCACTCACACCTATCAGATTGGCTAACATCACAAAACAGGAAAATGATAAATGTTGGGAAAGATGTAGGAAATTTAGAACACTAATGCATTGTTGGTGGAGTTGTGAACTAATACAATCATTCTGCAGAGCAACTGGAACTATGCCCAAAGGGCTATAAAATTGTGCACACCCTTTAACCCAGCAAGACCACTTCTAGGTCTGTATCCCAAAGAGATCATAAAAATGAGAAACAGATCCACATGTACAAAAAAAAATTATATCAGCTCTTTTTGCTGTGCCGAAGAATTAGAAATTGAGGGGATATCCATCAATCGGGGAATGTCTGAAAAAAATGTGGGTATGTGAATATAATGGAATACTACTGTGTTATAAGTAATGATGAGCAGACAGACTTCAGAAAAATATGGAAAGGTTTATATGAACTGATGCTGAGTAAAATGAGAAGAACTAGGAAAACATTGTACACAGTAACAGTAACATTGTGTGATGACCTACTTTGATAGACTTAGCTCTTCTCAGCAATGCAAGGATCTAAGACATCCCCAAAAGTCTAATGATGGAAAATGTTATCCTCATCCAGAGAAATTTGGAGTCTGAATGCATATGGAAGCAAACTATATTTTCTCTCTCTGTCTCTGTCTCTGTCTTTTTTTAAAATTTTTTTTTGTTTCTGTTTTCTCATGGTTTTTCCCTTACAACATGACAACTGTGGAAATATGTTTAAAAAAGAGTTCTCATAACTTTCCTAATAAATATAACTCTTGAATATTTGAATAAAATTATAGAGACTTTTATTTACAGTCTTCCTAATTTTCTTGGTAAGTCCTTCAAAATGTTCCCCTTTTGGTATGATCAGTGCCTTAAAATGTATTTTTGCAATCATTACAGTAGAGAACATTATTCTAAAGCTGAAATTCTGTGTTACATTTTTTGGTTCTTTTAGCAAATTATACTAGTAAGATACTTGCCTTTAAGGATATCTTAATCACAGTATAATTAGTTCTAAATCCTGACCTATTTTAGGTTAAGATTTTCTATTGCATATCTATAATTGTATGTACCTATATCTATATCTGTATCTATCTATCTCTCTATCTATCTATCTATCTATTTATCTATATACATATATATGTGTATATGTATTTGCCTATTTTCTCCACTAATAGGTTGAAGCTGTTCTATGGCAAAAACTATCTTTTACTTTTTTAAAAAAAATCTCTACCACTTAACACAGTGTCTGGCACATAGTAAAGCACATACTTAATAAATGTTTCTTCAATGTTTGGTGTGTGCATACACACACATGCACACATAGGTATGTGTGTGTATGTGTGTGTATGTATGTGTGTGCGTACTTAGGTAAATCAATATGCATAGAATGTGGTTCCAAAAGCCTCTCCAATAGCTACTGAGAAACTTCTATTTCTTCAGGATTTATATTCAGTTCAGTGTTCCCATCACAAGATCACTGTTTGAGAATAAAAATAAGTTTGAAAGCCACTGAATGGTATTTCCTTTTTTTTTTCAGATTTATGGAAACACCTGTGATGGTTTTTCATTGTATAACATTGTTGAAGGGAGAAGCACTAAATAGTATTTACATTCCTCTGTGGTTTATTTCTGCCTTACAGATTAGTAAAAATTAATCAATTTTGACTCAAATGGAATTAATACATAAAGTTGCTTAACTAGGCTTGTAGCCTGTGACTATAGATACAGTATATATCTCTGGCCCAGATTTTGTACCAGACATTGTTGTAGGACAAATAATTTGTAAATGGAGGACACTAGTCACTCTTGCCCATTTTACCAATGTCACTAGTTTAATAATCTATAAGCATCAAGCCAGTTAGTAATAGCTTTATTTGTTTTTATTATCTTGGTTGACCTGATGCTTATTGATAAATCAGGCAGACAACTAATAATGGTCATGAGAAAAGTGAAGGAATGTAATTAACTCTCCTTCTCTGCAACCCTTCCACTGATTCATGGGGTATATGGGTGTTCAGGGAGGACCAGCATCTCTGGTATGAGGCCTTGCTGAGAACCTTTCAGGGTTGGTCATCCATCTTTGGTGTCCACCTTTCAACTAACTCTCACCTGTGGCTCTAAGAAGCTGTGTCATCCACAATGACCCCAACCTTGTAAAACCATATTGACAGATGGGCTAAACCAGGCTGAAGGTAACTGACAGGCCTCAACCTGTTGGTGAATTAGGGGAATTTCTACCTGAGGCATGTGCAGACTTACTCTGGTGCAATGTGTGGATGAGAACAATTTCTTCCAACAGCCATGAAGGCAGCTGAAGTAGGCACAGTAGAGTATTTAGAGCATTGTCAGGCTTCAAAGATCCCAAGGCCATCTACTGAATCTCAGGCTATCACTATTCACCTTGATTTTTGTCTTGCCACTGCACTTTGATGACTTATGAAGAGATATTGAGGCTGAGAACTTTATGCAACTCTGCCTTACTTAATTCCAATTCACAAGCAAGTCAATACATCACTACATAGTGTCATCAGTACTTTTCAAAAAGGAAGGAGAAACAACAACAAAGAAAGATATTGTGAGCATGTAAATGTAGAGTCCTGCTCCAAAAATAGTGAACACACAATAGTTAACATCCAACCCTCTGGTTGTTTTTATTTTTGTTTTGTTTTCCTGGAGGGATTGATATCTTCCTTAAGCTTTTTTTTTTGACTCAGGGTAATAAAGATTTTATTGTTGATATTATTTCCTCATCACTCATGAGGGAATTCCAGTGGCACTCTGATACATTGCTTGTGGATCCTGTTGGGTAACTTAGGCAAGGGGACATCCCTTGCTTGAATCACCTTGAGGTGTTCTCAATAACTTTCCTTGTTGAATATACTTCCACCGAAGCAAATTAAATCTTTTTGTCTACTGTTGAATGACTTATAAGTGTATCATTTTGTTACTGTATTGAAAATAACCTACAAGGGGACTGGTCTGAGTAAGATCCTTCCAAGAACTTTTGGGATAGAATTGGTTAAAAACAGAAAAAGTTCCAGCATATCCTAAGCAAGCCTACATGATCAATTTTCCTAGATGATCCATTATGCTTTTGGACTATGCACTGAATTAGGGCAGATAGGTGGCACAGTGGATAGAGTACCTGTCTTGGAGTTCAGAAAGACCCAAGTTCATCCACACCCAGAAAAAGAAATATGGAGTCTGAACTCAGATGGAAGCATACTATTAGTTCTCCTTTTTCTTTGTTTGTCTTATTGCTTCATTCTCGTGGTTCCTCCTATTAGTTCTAATTGTTTTTTACATCCTAACTAATGGGAAAATATGCTTAACATGAATATATATGTAGAGGCTATATTGGATTGTATGCTGCCTGGAGCGGGGAGAAATGGGAGGGGGAGAAAATTTGAAACTCAAAATCTTATGGAAGTGAATGTTGTAAACTAAAAATAAATATTTTTTTAAAAAAAGAAAAAATAGAAAGACTGAGTTCAACTCTGAACTCAGAAATTTGCTAGCTGTGTGATCTTGCACTTAAAGTCTGTTTGTCTCAGTTTCCTTATCTGTAAAATGAGTTGGAGGAGGAAAGAGCAAGTATCTGAAGGTACTGAAGAGTTGGACATGACTGAAATGAATGAACAAGAACAATGACAAAACTGAATTAGAGATAAGATGCTTTGGGTATATGGGCTGAAAAATGGGAGAAATATTTTTTTTCTTTTCTTAAAAGCAAAATACATATATGGAAAAAGACAGTATAAGTGGCATAGCTATATGGGGGTATGTGTGAATTAGTTGCTGATACTTCATAATTTTATGGAGATAATACACTCACTTTGTGGGATTATTATGAGGATCAAATGAGATAACAATTATAAAGTATACAATGCCTGGCACATAGTGTTATTATTATTATTATCATTATTATTAGTCCTTCAAGCCTCCAGAGCTACTTACTTTGAAGGTCTACCATCTTGACCAATAATCTCCTGAAAGGTCCTTTAGTTCTAAATTACAATTTAAAATATTTGGATTCTTGCTTCAGATACTTACTACCTATATGACCCTGTACAATTTATTTAAGCTGTGTCACACTGTCCCTATTTGAGTCATGCTGTTCCTGTCTATAAAATGAAACTAATAATTTCTCAATCATAAGTCAATTGTTTGGATCAAATAAAATGATGCATAGAAAAGTTTCATAAACATTAAAACATTACATAAATGTGAATTAATATTAATAAATATAAAAGTAACTGACTTTCAAATATATTTCAAATGTGTTTCTTCTAATAAAGAGAGGTAAAATGTAGATAATAATGGCATATAACTCCCAGGTTTATTGTGAGGATTTTATGAGAACTTATTTGTAAAGTGCTTTGCAAATCTTAAAAATACCATATAAATGGTGGATATTGTTCTTAATGAGAAATTCAATAGTTTATTTTTCCTAAAATTATAAATCTCTGAAATAGGTGTTTATAATAAATGTACTGTGTCAGACTCTTAACTATGGTGTTGAGATGCATGTTGTAATTAGCTATTCTTATAATAGATTACAGCCTATAATCCTGTGATCATCCTCAAGTGTCATCTCTAAAGATTTCCCAGAAAGCTAATTGAATATCTATTTGGGATAATTTACTGTTGCAGATCCTCTGCTATTATGCATTCACCTTGAGTAGAAAAAAATGACATACCTTATTGTACTTGTTTCTAATATTAAGTCAGCTGTACAATGGAGCATGACCTACTAGGATCACCAATTATTTAAATGCCTACATCACCTACAAAATAGTCTAATTGTTATGGGAGAAGATGAATGGGACCTCAGATTCAGTGCAACAAGTCAAATAGCAATCTAAATTGAAAATAATAAAGGGAAAAAAAGAAAGAAAGTGATTTTCCTTAGGTGCCACAATTTAAGTAAATTGAATACATGATGAGGAAAAGTATGCTTTTTGCTGGAGACTAAAATAGTATTAGCAGCTCTTTGTAAATTCACTTCAAAGTTCTGGCAGACTCATTCCATTCACACATTAAGCTGGAGATGAAAAGCAAGCCAGGTGGCTTATGTATGCATTAGAAAGCAATGTTGTTTTATCGAAGTGTGAGAGTGGACAAGGAGGGAAAAGAGCTTTGTGAATTGCAAATAAAAATGGAGCTCTTTCTAAACAGAGACTTTTCCCATTGAATTAAGCCCTCTCCCTAGACTTGCAATGTGGAAGAAAATATCTCTGACAAATTGGAGGGACCTACTCATTTAAGTAATGGATGAATCTCTGTTAGATTATTCCCCCACCCAGTCTTCAAATATTGAATTGTACTATAACAACATAATGATTTCTTTGAAATATTTGCTAACTTTTGACTGTTGTCATCAAGCATGTCATTTTGAAAATAAAATAATAACCATTTAAAAAAACTAATTATATTAATTACCAAAGCTAAACAGATATGAAGGAAAAAAAAGACATGAATGCCTTATAGTTCAACAAATGCTTTTAAAAGACATGAATGTCTGTGCTTAACATAGTGGAATAAATTACTTTTGTTATTGACAATTCACCCTCTCCCATGATCAAAATTCAAAGTGATGAAGTGTGACTCCCTGATCTCTTAGAAAAAAGTGTCTTAATTTAAAGGGCAAACTATTTTAAAGCCTTTTATGTGGTTTTCAAACAAATTGAATTATGACACTTTGATTTTGTTGGAATGTATTTGAAATGTTTGGCTTCGAAAGGCAAGATAAAAATTAAGGAGAAAATAGCAGTTCTGATTCTTGGCTCACCAAGTTCTGTGGAACACCATACACAAGCTCACATTTCACAGCTCACCCACTGTCTCTTCCATTATACATGGGGCTGTTATATTTTTTCAGAGAGAAATGATAGTTGCTTTCTCTGCAGGAGGTACAGTGAAATAATAAAGTATGGAAGGTGGAAGAGGAAAAAGTACATTAAGCAGAAAAAGAAAAAAAAGTAATGGAAAGGATTTGCAATAGGAGAATAATTTATCCTGCTCTCAATTTCAGGCTTACAAATTTGATAACCCTTGAATAATGGCAAGATGATTGATGCTGATTTCTTTGAAGCACCTGTTTTGAAGAACAGAAAGACACCATTGGCTCAGTTGCATAGCTATATTAAACTTTTAATGTTTCAGAATCAAAGATTTCACTTCTATTATTGAAAATAAAACTTAAATATTGAAATTAAGCAATGAATGATAAAGAAAAATGTGAAGTTCTACCCTGGCTTTCCTTAGTATTTTTGTAGTTATTCAGAAGACCAATGAATCATTATCTATGAAAATAAAGTATGAATTTGGACCATATATTTGGTTTTATTGTGGATGCCTCAATTTCAGAATGTTTTCCTTACAGGTTGGCTCAGAGATGATAGAGCTAGAAAGAATCTAATTTAGAGATTTTCTCTTCAAACATTATTTTTCTATAGATAAAGGAACTTAGTCTCTGAAAGGTTGTGACTAACTTTTATGAGGTCACATAGAACCAAGACTAGAATGAAAATCTGTGTGAGTTTTCTGGGCCACACGTGCAAGGTGAGTCATGCTTGTGAGTACTGCTCAATTATCTCTAATTTATCCTATATAATCTTGTTTATTCATAGCTTTTTGCATTTTGTGTCCCTCAATAGTCTGTGAACTCTTTGATAGCAGGGGCAGTATTTGACATTTTATTTTAACCTCCAGTACTTAGCACAGTGCCTAGCACATGCTAGGTGATTGTTAAGTATTTCTTGACTGATTCACTGACTGTTATGAATGAAAGGCTTTCCAATCTTAAGCCAGTCTGAAATTAACGGTATTTCTTCCTTATTTGGTGAGGTACCTGAAGAGAATGGGCTGGTGAAAAAGACCCCTAATACTCTAAATTAGGATGTCTTTACAGAAGTTTGTGAACTTTTTACATACATATATGTAGACACACACATTTATATATACATACATGTGTACATATATACATGCATATATTATATGTATGTGTTCATGCATTATATTTGGATGCAAAAATAGAATCACAGACCCTGTGACGCAGTCCTCTCATTTCTTAGGGAATCATAGTTAATGTCAGTCAAAAAACATTTCTTAGATTTCTTGACTTATGTTTATTATGCTGTGCATATATGCATATATGTATATATGTGTATGTTTAAATTCAAATATGTATATTCATTGTGTGTATACACACATATGTATATACATATATTTCAACTTAATTGCATTCCTTTGTAATCTCATGTGTTTTATTTAATGCATTTAAAAACATTATTCTAAGAAGTGGTCCATTGACTTAAGCAGACTGCCAAAAATTCCATCACACACACACAATTGTTAAGAATCCTTGCTCTAAATAAACATTGAGACAGTGTATGAGTCTGTGTTGAGGTTGTTAGGATCCAAAACCACCCTTCTCTTTCCATTCCTCTTTTTTTTCACTGTTACGAGACTCCCTGTTTTCCAGAGCTAAGTCCTAGCAAGCAAGCTGTGCCTTAAGCTTAGTTGTGCTTACCCTCTGGATGAACACTGCTACAACCAAATCACAGAACTGATGGTCTATAAGCTTAGTCAAACACCAATATGATCAGTCATGAATCCCTGCTATGAATGAACTTTTTGTCACTAGACAACATTGCCTCACTGTTGTTGTGCTTCACCACTATTGCTACACTTCACTGTTCTGTTCTTACAAATATATAAATCAAGGTATAGCCCCACTTCCTTGGGTCTCCTACTAGAGGAGACCCCAACAAGTGTACAATTTCTCTCCCACAATGGAATAGAGAAAGCTATTTACTTTTAACCTGTGTGAACTCTTTGGTATTTTGGAAGTTAATAGTTGTTGCTAAACCTCTGTGACTCTTGGTCATTTATTTCAAGAGTTGACAGTTTGGTGGTAGCATTGGGATCAGAAAGTGAATAATTACCTTCTTCCCTGCCCCTAGCATAAACCAAAGTATGATACCTACAGAAACCCTCTAAGCTCCTCTCAATTTGCACTTGGAGAGTGGCACTGGGTATTTTCCTTCTCTGATTCCCAAGCTCCTGTCTTTGTTAGAGCTCTGTTCCCTTAGAGGATTGAGATTTTGTTTTTCACAACTGAAGACAGGTTTCTTTTGAGCCTCCCTCAGTAGAGGTTTAGTTGGTCCTCCTTCAAGAGAGGTTTTGTTGGTTCTGTGGGAGAGGTTTTGTTTGGTCCCCTCCTTGGGAGAGATTTTGGGTTCCTGTCCTTTATGGGAACTTTGTTTTAATGTGCATCTTATGATCTGTAGAAATAGGTACTGCTTTCTCTCAGACCTGTAAACAAGCTGTGGATGATGACCCACCTTAGAAAACAACAGCCTACACTTTATATCAGGGGCCCTAAACCTTCAGGTATGTAATATGTTTTAAAAAGGAGTTCTCATAACTTTCCTAGTAAATACAACTCTTGATTATTTGAATAAAATTATAGGGACTATTATTTACAGTCTTCTTCATTTTCTTGGCAAGCACTTCAAAACATTCCCCTTTCTGTATGATTAGTGCCTTAAAATGTATTTTTGCAATTATTTCAGAAATTGACCCAAGATGACTCTCATCACCCTTGATCAACTTGAGGTTCATTGATTGGGAAAAAAATAAATTACCTTAAGAAATGTCTTGATGAAACTGGGAAGAAAATTATATACCCCAAATAGGATGGTCTCAATAAATGGCCACTAAAAATCATGAGCAAGTATCCTTTTGTAACTTAGATTCCCTTAAGGAAAGTTTAAATGCAATTATCTTACATGTCCGCCTTATAATTTTGTCTGTGTTTATGTCTTTGTAAAATGTAAAATGTCTGTGTTATGTTTGTGTTGTCTGTAGATTCTGTTCCCTTAAAAGATTTAAATTATAACCAGCAAGAAAAATTACTAAGAGATAACCAAAGAGTTTAGAACACTGGGAAAGATGAATAAACTTTCATCCTTGAAGCAATTGGCCCAGTAAGTAAGAATAATTCCCACTTCAGGCTTTCCCTGGGAGATTAAGCTATAAGCAAAGAGAAAAAAAACATTTTTCTGTTGTTTCAAGTTTGATTGCATTGGAATTACTGAAATCAAGTCAGATAATCAAAGATTATAGAACTGATAAAATAATCTTGGTAAATTTTGGAGATTAAAGAGATTAACCATTAAGGAGTTTGAAGATTTATCATTTGAAATCTACAGAGAAGAACTCCTGGTATTTTGGTTAATTCCTGGAACTCATTTCCTTCTGAAATATTTTAGCAGGTTTTGGGGTACCACTCAGTAGAATTTGTTTTAAGGAAAGATAAAAATTAAAATCCTACAAAAGTTAAAATGGCCTTTGGACTTCCCCTGAGGATTGATAGCTTTATTGTTTTAGGGCAATGAAGGAAGGTAGATAATTTAGAAGTGATCACAGAGTGAGGGAGAAAAAAAATGGGCTTAAGGTTTGCATTCTATAACCACCTCTTGTTAAACCTTCTTTGACCATCAAAAGATTGTTTAAAACAAAGCTCTCCTGCGACCTTCTCCTCCAATTCAGAGAACCTCTCCCTCTTTTCCTGTTAACTCTTCTCATTTTGGATCAGATTTCCAAATACATGTGTTAAAAGAAAATACTGGAAAATGTAGGGGAAATTGAATTCCATTCCAGTTATAGAAATGTATTATCTGTGGAATGTCAAGCAAGTTATCTTGTCTCTGTTTGCCCTAGTTTCCTGATCTGCAAAAAGGAAAACAGTAATGGTATCCACCTCTCAGGGCTGTTGTGAGGATCAAAATAGTACAATGGGAGCAGCTAGGTAGTGCAGTGGATAGAGCACTGGCACTGAAGTCAGGAGGACCTGAGTTTAAATTCGACCACAAACCAAACACTTGACACTTACTAGGTATGTGACCTGGGCAAGTCACTTAACCCCAATTGCCTAAAATAATGATAATAATAACAATAACAATAACAACAACAACAACAATAATAATAATAATACAATGATTGTAAAGTACTTATAACAGTGACTGGTATATGCTAAACATATTATTATTTATTTAATTGAATGTAATTTTTATAAATCTAAAGTGGATTCAAAAATGTCAAAGGTAATAAGATCAATGATTTTTTAGTATGAGACAATTTGGAAATGCAAGTGACTGGATGTCATCTGAAGTTTTGTTTCATGTTTTAAATATGATATTGTTTGTGTTATTATTGTATTTCTAAACTATCTTATGCTGTAAAATTTGAAAGACCACTGCAATGGAAATGTGGCTAGAAAAAAATTCCCTTTTAATCTGTATACTTTTGGTTTATAAACTGGGCTTTTAAAAGGATGTGATAAATTTGAAAACAAATATTTAATGAATTAATTTTTATAAGTCATAATAATGTTTACAAAAATAGAAAATTTTCATTTGAAAATTCATGGCTATTATGAAAGTGTACATGGTTTAAAGATGTAGCTTCAACATATTAATGATGAGTCAATTATCAGGTATTTGGGGTATGTCTGAAACCACAGAATATCGTTATTTTTAATTTATAGGTAAAAGATTAATAAAATGTTAACTGTCAGGGAAACATCAGGAAAGATATTCAAGCCCTAAGTGGTGGTTAGTGAAATTTTGCTATTTAAGGTAAATATTATTGGGACTATAATTAACTTTTGTTTTGAGTTTTGATTACAGGGATATTTGTCTGAATTGTCATGAAGCCAATAGTAGAAAATGACATGTGCTACAACCTTGGAACTATAATCTTTATGTCTTATCTTAAAACTGGCCCCATACTGATCAATCAATCATTGTTTCTAAGGGTCCCTACCAGGTCCTCTGACTACTCTCACAGATGACAAAATTGT
The DNA here is from genome assembly GCF_900497805.2 of Vombatus ursinus. Classification (NCBI taxonomy): domain Eukaryota; kingdom Metazoa; phylum Chordata; class Mammalia; order Diprotodontia; family Vombatidae; genus Vombatus; species Vombatus ursinus. The sequence continues at coordinate 10,223,877 of NW_020954569.1, forward strand.
AGGATTCCTGGATCATTTGAAGAAAACTCCCATTCCTGAGTGAATGATAAAACCCTCCAAGGACCTCAAGATTCATCTAGTATGGACACAGAAGCATCCAACCACCCAGATGAGACTAGTGTCCCAAGATTCTAACCAAGGGCTAAATATTATGCTGTACAGTTTTTTTTTTCCTCTTCCCTTTTCTTATGTACCCAACCCCCAAGGGCCTGATTCAAGCATGTGTTGGCATTTTCTCCCTCTACATCTTTGTCCCTCCCTATTTTTCTGCTTATAATATTAGTTATACTTGCAGTAACAGCAGTAGTCACAGCATTGAAAAAGGGAACAAGTATTTATTAACCACCTACTACATCGTAGACACTGTACTAAGAGTTTTATAAATATGATTTGTATAGGCCATATATTGTAGAGGAAAATCTCATGGATGCAGAGATGGGAAAAATAGAATAAGGAAATAAAGAGAAACACTACCTTATACCATTATGGGACAAAAAAATTTTGTTGAAGAGTTTATTTATTTCAAGGGACAGTGGAGAAAAGGTCTCTGTGAGGTTCAGACACATCATAACCTCTGTAATACCAGAATTTATTTATTTCATTTGTTTAATACCATTCAAGGTCTAGATCATTTTCATTGTATCCTCAGTGCCTGGCACATAGTGGACACTTAATAAATGTTTTTATTTTTATTTTTGACAGACTGACTAAAAAAAAAGGAAATTTCTAAATGTAATACAGCCTAATTCCCTTCCTTTCAGCATCATGGGAAACATCATCTGTCTCCTCAGAAGTGAAAACAGTTCTCAGATGTGGTCAAACTTGCATAGAATACAAAAAAGATTAGAATTTTCCTATTGCAATCTAAGTATGTATTAGTCTTTTAGCTATTATATCAATGGTTCTTCATGTTGTCATTAGTGTTCAAACATTTCAGCCAGGTCTGACTATTTGTAACCCCATTTTGGGGTTTTCTTTGCAAAGATACTGTAGTAGTGGTTTACTTCCTTCTCCAGCTCATTTTACTGATGAGGAACTGAAACAAACAAGGTTAAGTGACTTGCCCAAATTGTTCTTAATATTGAGTTGCAATACACTAAGATACAAACCTAAGATCTTTTGTTTTTAGGATGAACTCCTATCAAGTCATAACATTACATTTGTCTTTGTCCAATGTCTTCACATTATATATTGCTCAATTTCTAACTTGTGACTTTTGAAAAAAATCCTGGCTTGTTTAATGTGTTAGTATCATAGACTAAATAGAAAGCTTCAAGTAGGCTTTAAAATAAAATAAAATAGTATAAAATAAAATAAGCATTCCTGGAACAAAAAGTTTGGTTAAAAAGTTAAAACAAGCTTTACTAAGATAAAATTTAAAAGAAGATAATTCCAAAGCATACTACCATCTCATTTGTTGTTTGTCCATCCTTCCTTCTTGAAGAGGACCATGGCATCAGGAAGATGATGTCATGACTTGCAAATGAATTAGATTTAAGTGAGGCAGGGATGTGCAAAGTCACCAACCTTACTCTCTCTTCAGGAGAATCTGGGTCCAGTTAGTTGCAAGATGCAGATCAAGAGAAATATAAATGGCCCTGAATACAGAGGGAGACCTATCTCCCTACTCATCACAGAAAACAATCAACTGAAATAAGAAAGTATTTGACCAGAGGGCCACAGCTGCTAAAATGAAACTTCTTATTCAATTTCCCAAGGCTAAACTTCTTTATATTTTAAATAGCTCTGGCTAAATAAATGGATGAGATGGAGTAAGAGGATGTGACTACAACAGGGACTAGCAGCTGAAGTCAAAAAGGTTGGGAGGATCCACTACCTCTCCCCAATTGATGCCAGTTCTTATTGATTTGTTGTTGTTGTTGTTGTTGTTAAGTCATTTTCATTTTTTAGTCATGTATATTTGACTCTACATTACCCCATTTGGGGTTGTCTTGGCAAAAATATTGGAGTGGTTTGTCATTTTATTTTCTCCAGCTCATTTTATGGATGAGGTAACTGAGGCAAACTGGGTTAAGTGACTTGCCAAGAATCACACAGCTAGTAAGGGTTTGAGGCTGAATTTGAACTTGGAACTTCCTTACTCCAGGCCAAGCACTCTAGCCACTGTGGCACCCAGGTGCCCTCCTGAAGGAAAGAATATGCTATAGATGTATCCTCTTCAAAAAGATGTGAACTTCTAGCCCTACTGTTATTCCTTGAAGTATGCCATCCATGTTACTTGTAGTTATATAAATAGGTAATCTTGTTCTGTCTTTAACCAACCATAGTCATATTTTCATGGAGCAGTTCATTTATACAATAGTCAATTAACTTGTTAAGTTAGTGTGTACTAACTGATGGTTTTCTGTGTCATTTGTCTTCTGCTATTGGAGCCAATTGAAATAACTCCTTGTATCTCAGGTTGTATAATGAGCTGTGTATCCTCTCTTTCCCTATATAAAATAAAATAAATGCTTGGGGGTGGGGAGAAAGCTGTGACTATTCTTCTTGTTTGCCATTTCTTAACATACACACAAAAGAAATGTGTCAGCTTCAATAATTTAGAACCATTATAGAATAATTCGAACTTTATTGATTTTCAATATTGCCTCATTTATATTATTGTAGCCATGTTGTTTAACTTTTTCATGATTTTGTTCTTTTACACAAATCTATATAATTATGTATATGTTTGTTATAATTCTTCCTATTTGCAATTTTTTTATAGCCGGGTAATACTCTGCCAGGTTCATCTGTCACAATATGATTAGCCAGGTACCAAACATTAGATATATAATGTTTCTAGCTATTCACTACTACAAATTTTGATATTGCGAATATTCTTGTCGTATGAAATCTTTCTGTTATAACTATCCTGAGGTTTTAATACTTTAGTGGTAAGACTAGCAACCTGAAATGGAACCATTGCCCAGGAAATCTCCCTTCTGAAGCTAAAAGAATAGATTCCTTGCTCAAGCTGTTTATAAAACAAACCTTTTATGGCAAGACTTTTTTCCCCTGAAGTACTGAATATGAGTCTGTCATTAAGGCAACCCTTAAGACTGGAATTTGAGACTTACTGACAATCCCTATTGCCCAAGAACTTCCTTTTGGTGTCATGAGGCAAGTATATGCAGCTTTCCATAGGCTTTTGAGGTAAGAAAGTCATTAGGAGTTCCTGGGAGATAAAAAAATCATGCCCCTCCACCTCCTATACTTTCAGAATCTCTGAGGTGAAAAATCAAAATAAGTTTAAGTGTTTGAGGAAGCACCTCTTATATGTAGTGAGGAAGCAGGCACTTCTGGGAGAATCAAGTTTCCCAAGTGTGTGATACAACCACTTAATCTTGTGATGTGGGTAGACCCCCAACAATTAAGTCCACTTCCTAGAAGGCATCAAGAGGGTAGGACTAAACCAACCAATCCTTCTTAGCAAACAGTCCTAGTCATAGAGACATAACGAGGAGACTTTATCAGATTTCTCAGAAAGAGGCTAATTAGACACAATGCAAACATTGAGAGATATAATTAAAAGGCTTGATTAACCCTCACAAACCTCACTCATTTTATTAGATTACCAGGCCACAATGTAAGGTTCACAATCCAGTAAAATCATCAAGATAACAGAACTCCCCAATTAAACATCATACATATTTTGTGCAAAGTATTCATTCTCTGTCTCTGTCTGTCTGTCTGTCTGTCTTTGTCTCTGTTTCTTTCTCTCTCTCTGAAAATCCCAATACTATTTTACATGAGCAGAGAATACTTTGCTATTTTGCATTGTGCTTCAATAGTAACAAACTTAATGTTAACTCTATTAAAAACATCAAGAAATGACAGATACTTTGGCTAAATTTTAACATTCAAAATCTTCTGTTTTAAAATATAATTTTAAAAGATCATTTTGGGTATTTCTGAATAATCTCATTGCAATTATACTTCCTTGTTTTGTTTTGTTTCTGATTATAGGGAAGGTGACTGAATGCAGCTGTCTAACTGCTAGCCAGCAGATCCATACAGAGATAACATTTTAGTAGCACATTTATTTCTGCCTATAAAATTATTGCCAGTGATTAAGAGCTACTACAATTGTGGACTAAAATAGAATTGATAATCATGTGCTTCTTATGCAAAACATTAAAACAAAACTCAGCTGTTTGAAATAGCACATCAGTCTCTTCTAATATTATCAAGGGAAGGGAAGTCATGATCACTTACTGGTATTGATTTTGCAGTATTACCTGCACATACTCCAAAAAAGATAGCATTGACAATGGACGTTACCTAGTATTTGCCATGGTTGTACCTTCATGATGAGAATTTAAATGTTTTTTTCTTTTAATTTTTTTTTATTTTTCTCACAGAAATTAAATTTAGTATTCTACACTGATAATAAGGCCTGCCTGATCAGTCTCCTTATAGATAAAAGGCATTTCTATGATAAATCTGGATTCATTTCTAGACATCATAAGTAAGCTTGAATGTGCCTTTGTTGCTGTTGGTGGTACTGGTATTATTCCTTAAAGATCAGAAAATTTACTTTCAAAAATAAACTTTAAAGATTTTAAAAGTCCCAAAGATGGATAAAAAGACTAGATAGTTATATAGAGAGACAGAGACATAGAGAGAATATGGGATGTAGCGGATATATTGGTGAACTTGGATTCCGGAAAAATACATAGGTATTGACATTGACACCTACCACCCATGTGAGCATGAGCAAATGATTTTATCTGTTAGTTCCTTAGTCTACTGTCAAAGACTGCAAATTATGTATGATTATATCATGTGAAGATATGTGTGTATGTATATAAATGCAATACACACACAAACTCATACACAATACTTGTGTAATGCATACACAGGCATACCTAATTTTATTACATTTCATTTTACAGTGCTTCACAGATTTTTTTTTTAGAAATTGAAAGTTTGTGGCAACCCTGTATCATACAAATTTATCAGCACCATTTTCCCACAGCATGTGTTCACATCATGTCTCTGTATTTTGGTAATTCTCACAATATTTCAAACTTTTTTATTAATATCATATCTGATACGGGCATCTGTGATCAGTGACCTTTGATGTTGCTATTATAATTATTTTGGGCACCATAAATTGCACCCAAATAAGATAGAAAATTTAATCAATAAATGTGTGTTTTCTGACTCCTCCAACAATTTGCTATTCTTCCCTCCCTCTTCCCCTCCTTATTGAAATTAGACCAATAAACAACCCTACAATGTTCTCTAAGTGTTTAAGTGAAGTGTCCTACGTCTCCACTATAAATCAAAAGCTAGAAATTATTAAATTTAGTGAGGAAGTCATGTTGAAAGCAGAGACAGGCAAAACTCAGGACTCTTATGCCAAACAAATAGTCAAGTTGTGAATTCAAAGGTAAAGTTTTTGAAGGAAATCCAAAATACATTTTTAGAAACCCAAAGAACTCTCGCATTTTCTTTGCCGTGGAGTATCCTCCCATGATCCACTTTACAAATGGGCTCTGTGGCCTAGTGCCCCCTTCCCCCAAACCGGGTCATCCCTGATCATCCGCCTCAATCCACTGCCTGACAGGGGCTGCTCCGCAGCTGCCCCTAAGGTTTACATCATCACAAGAACAAGCAGCGTGCCAGAAGTCCTGTCCGGTGGTTCACTTGTAGTAACCCATGACTACTACTGAAGGCGTCTGGGTTCCACTTCCAGCAACAGCTCCTGTGGAAGTGCTGAGTATTCTGGGGAAGTGATCCCCCACCATTCTGGTCTTCCCAAATCAGACTCAGGCCACTAGTGGGCAAGATTCTTCTTCAGGAAGTCGAGTCATCCATTCATGACAACTGTATTGGAATCCCCAGAGCACTCAGGAACTTTCCAGGTTGCTCATGGCATGATCACCTGTGACCTGGCTCAGGTGGCCATGAAGAAGCGGCATGTCAGTGAGCCCAGCAAGACCAGCCCTGGGCCTTCTGCATGAGTAGCAGCACCCTCCTTGCTGCTCCCCGCCTTCCCGGCTTCTGAAGTGGCATCAGAGCCCATTTCCCCCTCTCCTCCCCACTCCACCTTCTCTTTCCCTCCTATTCCCTTAGAATATACAGGCTGCTTAAGTGTAAAATAAGTTGTGTTGTGTGTGTGTGTGTGTGTGTGTGTGTGTGTGTTGTTTTCTTTTGAAGGAAAACAAGAGCAAAACACTAAAAAATGAGTAAAAGGCACCACAGTTAACTGTTGTTTTTTGTTTTGTTTTGTTTTTTACTATCTGAATCATCTGTGTGCTTTCCAGCAGCCTCAGTAACTTGTTTACTTTGTACTCAACAGAAACTAATAAACTTTGAGCAGCTTTTAAAAAGCTGCATTTTTAAGAAATAAAATATTTTTAATTAAGCTACGAACATTTTTTTAGACTTAAGACTATATTACACTTAATGGACTACAGTATAAACATAACTTTTATATGCACTGGGAAACCAAAAAATTTGTGTGACTTACATTATTGTGATATTCACTTTATTGTGGTAGTCTGGAACTAAACCCTTAATGTCTCTGAGGTATGCTTATATGTGTTGTGCATATGAGCTTGCAAGTTCCTTTGAAATTTACTGATCATTATTTTTAGGAGAAATTTTAATTTAATTGTCATTTATTTTAATTTTTGTTATATTTTATGTTCTGAACTATCTCCTTTCCCTCCACCCCATTCTAGAAAATACCACAATTTGACTCAGATTTATAAATAAGTGTAAAACCGTACTATTGATAATTCTTTTTATCAGTTCTTTCACTGGAGGTATTTAGAGTATTCAGAATAACTCGGTTGTTCAAAATTATTCTTCAAACAACTTCTGGGAGCCAAGATGGCAGAGTAAGCAGTAAGCTGCTCTCACTCAGCCTTATTGACCTCTTAAAAACCCAGAAAATATCACCCCAGGAAAAAAAAAATTTGGAATAATGGAACCAGCAGAAAGATGAGGTGCAGAAGTCTTTTAGCCCAAGAGCCTTGGGGGATTAATGGGAAATGTCCATATTGCTGTGGTGGAAGGGGAGCAGTACAGGATGGGAGGTGTCCTGGCAAGTCAGAGGCAAGCCCCAACTCAGCAAATTAGTAGGAGATCCTGTGGTTCAGGGAGGTGGAGCAGGCAATCATCAACAGCAGGACCCGCAAATGCATTAGCCCAGTGAGGGGAATGGGCAGACTCCTGCTCAGAGACCTCCACACGCACTGGTGAACAGATATCCTCCAGCTGCCTAATATACTCATGCTTCATCACAACTCTAGGTGGGAAAGCATCCTCTGGCAGTTGAACCTCCCCATGTTTCAATGCAGCCTGGGTGAGTAGGCATCCTCCAGGGGACACAGCACACCTCTGACCCCAAGAACCTCAGTGTAGCCCTTGGGGAAATGCCAAAAAACCTCAGCTGGCCTCAGTACATGCCAGCCACCACCACTAGGACCATGGCTTAGCACTAGGGAAGCTGCCAGACCCCTATAGCTTCCAGCTACCAGCACCTGAAGCCCCAGCACAAAATGCCAATGACCATGCCTCTGGCCCCTAGCACAACAATCTTGGATAGTGCCCCCTGTTCTCCTGCAGGAGAGCTCAACTTTAAAAGCCAAGAGACAGGCAAACATGAGCAAAAAGCAGAAATGGACAATGACCATAGATTCTTTCTATGGGGACAGGGAAGATCAAAACACAAATTCAGAAGAAGACAACACTGTCAACATATCCACATCTGAAACCTCAAAACAACATATGAACTGGTCTCAAGCCCAAAAAATCTTCTTGGAAGAGCTAAAGAAGGATTTTAAAAGTCAAATAAGAGAGGTAAAAGAAAAAATGGAAAAAGAAATGAAAGGTATGCAAGATAGAGTTAACAACTTGGAAAAGGAAGGACAGAAATTGACTGCAGAAAACAACTCCTTAAAAAGTAGAATTGGCCAAATGGAAAAGGAGGCACAAAAATTCACTGAAGAAAATTATTTGTTAACATTTAGAATTGGGCAAATGGAAGCTAATGACTATGAGACATCAAGAATCAGTCAAACAAAATAAAAAGAATGAAAAAAATAGAAGAAAACATAAAATAACTCATTGGAAAAACAACCAATGGAAAATAGATACAGTAGAGATCATTTAAAAGTTATAGGTCCATCTAAAAGCCATGATAAAAAAAATAAAACCGAACCTAGGCTGCATCTTTCAAGAAATCATCAAGGAAACTGCCCTGAGGTTCTAGAACCAGAGGGTAAAATAGTCATTGAAAGAACCACAAACCATCTACTGAAGAGATCCCCAAATGAAAACTCTAAGGAAAATTGTAGTTAAATTCCAGTATTATTAGGTCAAGCAGAAAATACTGGAAGCAGCCAGAAAGAAACAATTTAAATATTGTGGAACCACAATAAAGATTACACAGTACCTCATAGCTTCTACATTAAAAGATCAGAGGACTTGGAATATTATATTCCATAAGGCAAAGGAGCTTGGATTACAACCAAGAATCAATTACCCAAGCAAAATTGAGTATAATCTTTCAGGTGAGGAGATGGATAATCAATGAAAGAGAGGTCTTCCAAACCTTCATGATGAAAAGACCAGAGCTCAACAGAAAATACAAGCTCAACAAGAAACTCCAAATACAAGACTCAAGTGAGGCATGAAAAGGTAAACAGGAAAGAAAAAATGTCATGTCATTTAATAATGATAAACTGTTTACATTCCCACATAGGAATGTGATACTTGTAACTCTTGAGAACTGTATCTTTAGGGGCAGCTAGGTGGCACAGTGGATAGAGCACCAGCCCTGAAGTCAGGAGGACCTGAGTTCAAATCTGGCCTCAGACCAAATACTTGACACTTACTAGCTGTGTGACCCTGGGCAAGTCACTTAACCCCAATTGCCTAAAAAAAAAAAGAGAGAGAGAGAGAAAGAGAATTGTATCTTTATTATGAAATTTACAAGAGTTTTACATAGACAGAGGGCATGGGTATAAGTTGACTTTAATGTGATGATAAAAAAATCTAATTAAGAAGTGAAAAGAGATTGTACTGGGAAAAGAGGAAAGGAGAAGGCAGAAAAGGTAATTTATATCATATGAAGAGGTGCAAAGAGCTATTACAGGAGAGGGAAAGAAGGGAGGGAGATGAACATTCTTTAAACCTTACTTTTAGGATTTGTCTCAAAGAGGGAATAACATACACAGTTAGGCATAGAAATCTAACTTACCCTATGGAAAGTAAGAGGGGAAAAGGAAAAGAAAAAGGAAGGGGCTTATAGCAGGGAGGGCAGATTGAGAGATGCAGTTTTCAGAAGCAAATTGCTAGTGAGGAGGGAATGGGAGAAAGGAAAGAAAAGCATAAACAGGAGGGAAAAATAGGATGTAAAGAAAGGCATAGTTAGTAATCATAACTGTGGAAGTGAATGAGATAAACTCTCCCATAAAATAAAAGTGGATAGCAGAGTGGATTAAAACCATAATCCTATAATATGTTGTTTACAATAAACATATCTGAAGCAGAAGGATAAACAAAGTAAAGGTAAAAGCTAGAGTAGAATATATTATGTTTCAGCAGAAGAAAAAAAAGCAGGGGTAGCAATCCTGATCTCCGACAAAGTAAAAGCAAAAATAGATCTAATTAAAAGAGATAATGAAGGAATCTACATCCTGCTAAAAGGTACCACAATATACATGCACCAAGTTGTATAGCATCCAAATGATAGAGGGGAAGATGAGGGAATTACAGGAAGAATAGACAGCAAAACTATTCTAGTATGGGACCTCAACCTCCCCGTCTGAGAACTAGATAAATTTAACCATTAAGTAAACAAGAAAGAACTTAAGGAGGTGATGGAATATATATGATAGATCTCTGAAGAAAACTGAATGTGGATAGAAAGGAATATACCTTTTCCTTGGCAGTTCATGACATTGACACAAAAATTGACCATATATTAGGGTATAAAAACCTCACAATGCAAAAAAAGAAAGGCAGAAATATTAAATGCATCCTTTTCAGATCATGATGCAACAAAAATTACCTATAATAAAGGACTATGAAAAGATAGACTAAAATATAATTGGAAGCTAAACAACAAATCATAGGAACAATCAATAACTGCATCAAAGAGCATGACAAGAATGAGACAATACACCAAACTTATGGGATGCAGAGAAAGTTCTTCTTAGGGGAAAATTAATATCTCTAAATGCTTCATTGAATAATATAGAGAAAGAGGAGATCAATGAATTGGTATGCAACTAAATAAGTTTGAAAAAGAACAAATTAAAAATCCCCAATTAAATACCAAATTAGAAATTCTGAAAACCAGAGGACAGATTAATATTGAAATTAAGAAAACTATTGAACTAGTAAATAAAACTAAGAGCTGGTTTTATGGACAAAAGAACAATAAAATGATAAATCATTGGTTAATTTGATTTTAAAAAAGAATGAAGATAGCTGGTGGGGGGGTTTCCCATGCCAAGCTACAAATCAAGGTTTTCACGGGAAATTGCAGAGCAGCTGGAAGTGCTGAAGGTAGAGAGCTACCAACATGTGGATCTAGGTCCCTACCATGGATGGCTAGGAGACTTCCCCCGCTTCTGCCCTGAATGACTGTAGAATAACTTTTATGGATGAAATTTATAAAATTGAGGAGCCTGGCAGTGTGAGCCCAGTTGGTTTTGAAAACACTTTGAAAAGACAAAGTGGCCCATTTTCAAACATTGTAAAGGAATCCCAAAAAGACCTATAGAATGTGCCCACTATGTGTGTGGAGGAAAGCAAGACTCAGACAAGCTGCTGATGTGTGATGAGTGTGACATGGCCTTCCACATCTACTGCCTCAGCCCCTCACTAAGCCACATTCCAGATGATGAGAACTGGTATTGTGCTGAAAGTTGGAATGATGCCAGTGAAGTGGTCTTGGCAGGGGAGAAGTTCAAAGAGAGCAGAAAGAAGGCAAAGATGGCAGCTGCTACATCATCATCTCAGAGACTGGGGCAAGGGTATGGCATGTGTAGGTCACACAAGGGAGTGCACTATTGTGCCTTCTAAGCATTATGGACCAACCCCTGGGATTCCTGTTGGTACCATGTGGAAGTTTAAAGTGCAGGCAAGTCTGGTTTCCACAGGTCCCATGTGGCAGGTATACATGGCAGAATCAATGATGGCACCTACTCTCTGGTCCTGCCAGAGGGCTGTGAAGATCATATAGACCATGGCAACTCTTTCGCTTATACAGGTAGTGGAGGCAGAGATTTTTCAGGAAACAAATGGACCACAGAGCAGTCCTGTGATCAAAAACTCACCAACATGAACAGAGCTCTGGCTTTAAACTGCAATGCTCCTATCAATGAACAAGGTAGAGCAAAAACCAAGGACTGGCAAGCTGGGAAACCAGTCAGAGTGGTGAGAAACATCAAGAGAAGGAAACACAGCAAATGTGCTCCAGCTGAAGGGGCATTTAATGAAATATACAAGGTAGTGAAGTATTGGCATGAAAAAGGGAAATCTGGTTTCCTTGTGTGGCCTTACCTCCTCAGGAGGGATGATGATGAATCTGGCCCTTGGACCAGGGAAGGGAAAGACAGGATGAAGAAACTTGACTTAACAATGAAGTATCCTGAAGGATATTTGGAAGCAGTTGCTAAAAAAGAGTAGGAAAAAAGAAATAATAAGAGCGATGATGAGGAATTGATATCTCCATAGGAAAAGGAAGACAGCAGGAGATAGAGAGGCCTTTCTGGCCTCTCCTAGTACAGGGTCCAAGAAGACTAAAGTGGAACCATACACACTCACCTCCCAGCTGAAGAGTCTCATCAACAATGATGAATCCAATGAAAAACTGTGGAACAAATTATTAAGTGCAATGAAGGCTGAAATTCCTGAATAAAGTAGAAGAAATATTCCTGTGTATTTACTGTTAGGAGGTAGTGTTTTGGCCAATTACCACTGTGTGTCACCATAATGTTTGCAAGGATTTTTGGACCAATCATTCTGAGCCTAGGTGCACAGCTGCCCAGCTTGTCAGTATGATCTGGGGTAAATCTTACACTACATAAGTGAATCAGCCACTGCAAACCATCCTTAGTCAGCTCTTCCCAGTCCACGGCAATGGGTAGTGATTGTGTCTGTCAAGCATTTCTTTATTACTTTGATAGTAAAACATGGCAGTGGGTTTCCAGTAGGCTTAATTTAAACACTTCGCTTCACCTTTTTCCTAAAAAAGATTTGTCTTCCCCTCTGTTTTTTTAAAGTTTATAAACTTTGAAGGATTTATTTCACTTGAGTTGTGACTTTTTAAAAATGTTGGATACTGCATTCAGTTTTTGCTAAAAGCTGCAGTTTATCAGCATAATTTTTCCTACTTTTGGTAAAGGCTGCTAATGAACCAGACATTGAATTCTCAAAAGTACCCTTTCTTATGTGGAATGTGGCTTGCTTGCTAGAACAATCTTTGTAAATTCTGTGAATTTGGCCTCAAAGATAGAAGTATGCTCAGTTCTTTGGTAATATTCTGATGTTTAAATTCTCTAACATCATTCCTGGTGATTTAGGACCTGTTGCTTAGATGGTTTATCAAGTTGTTTAAAGAAAAAAAAATCTTATTTAAAATGGTTTAATTCAAGGCCATTCTCTACCACTTACTTTCATGTTTAAAATAAGTATAAACAAAGCTCTTGGCCTACATTTAGCTAAGTGCTCAGGGCAGTAAAGAATGCTACCTCAACTGGATGCTTCTTTTTCCAGGGGAGCTGGTTGTTCAGCCAGATATTATCTCTGATCCGGAATGCCATTGTGGAACATACTAGAGCCATTCTTAAGTGCCTTTGGTCCATTTCTAAAAGATTGGGTTCTTCTTAGCACTGAAATATTGAAATTGCCAACCAGATTATATGTCTTCTTTTGAAAATGGAACATTGTAGAAATGAGCAAAACCAAGAGAATGTTGTACACAATAACAGCCACATCGTGCAATGACTAATATTGATAAACTTAAACCCTTCCCAGCAATACAAGGATCTAAGACATCTCCAAAGGCCTCATGATGGAAAATGCTATCCATATCCAAAGAAAGAGCTATGGAATTTGAATGCAGATTGAAGCACTTTACTATTTTGTTGTCTTCTGTTGAGTTTTGTTTCCTCTTTCTGGTGGTTCCTCCTATTGGTTCTAATTCTTGCTTACAACATCACTAATATGAAAATATGTTTAATAAGAATATATATGTATAGCTTATATCAGATTGTGCGCTGTCTTGAGGATGATGGTGGAGAGGAAGGGGGAGAAAAAATTTAAACTCAAAAGCATATGGAAGTGATTGCTGATAAATCAAAATAAATTAATTAAAAACATTAAAAAATAGTAAAAAAAAAAGAAAGTGTAACACTGTAGCCATATGTCATTACAAACCTTGGCATTACAAACCTTGAAACTCTTTTTTGTTAGGGTACATTTTTTCAAGATTAATGTGCATTATCATTTTAAATGTATTTCCATTTCAAAATGGAGAATTATATAAGTGAGAAAGTTTTTCTTTTTTAAGACATTTTCTCAAATGATTTTTTTTCAGTTACTTTATATGAACTAAGAAAGAGATAACTTAATTTTAGGTTGTTTTTTTTTCTTTTATGAATGGATTTTCAATTTTTCAGACAGTGCCAAAGCTTGCAATTTAATACCTCAATGCAACAGGGATATTTTAACTGCAGACAGATTGGAATGATAAATTTATGTATGTATATACATATATATATATTTGTGTGTGTGTGTGTGTGTGTGTGTAAAGATATATATTAATGGATAGGATAAAACATTGAAACATTATGGAGGATTTTTCTTAAAAAATATGTTTTTTGTACGTGTGCAGACTAAGTTCTCAAAATAAATATGTTTAAAGATGTAAAAAAAGAATGAAGAAAATCAAATTACAAGTAACAAAAATGAAAAGGGTTGATTCATCACCAATGAACAGGAAATTAAAACAACAAATAGTAGCTATTTTGCCAAATGGTATGCCAATAAATTTGATGATACAATGGATGAATAATTAAAAATGTGTGTATGTGTATATATATACACACACTTACCAGATTAACAGAAGAGGAAATAAAATACTCAAATAAGCCTATTTAAGAAAAAGAAATTGGACAAGCCATCAATGAACATCCTAAGAAAAAAAATCTCCAGGGCCAGATGGATTTACGAGTGAATTCTATCAATTATATAAAGAACAACTAATTCCAATACTATATAAAGTATTTAGGAAAATAGGTGAAGAAGGAGTTGAAATAAATTATTTTTATGATACAAATATGGTGCTGATACCTAAACAAGGAAGAGCCAAAACAGAAAAAGAATATTATACATCAATTTCCCTAATGAAAATAGATCAAAAATTTTTAAATAAAATATTGCAAAAAGATTACAGCAACTTATAATGAGGAAAAAGAACACTATAACTATGTAGGATTTGTACTAGGAATGTAGGGTTGATTCTATTAGGAAAACTATCAGCATAATTCACTATATCAACAACAAAACAAAACAGGAATTATATTATATCTCAATACATGCAGAAAAAGTTTTTAACAAAATACAAAACTCATTCCTATTAAAAACACTAGAGAACATAGGAACAAATGGAATTTTCCTTAAAATGATAATTATCATCTATCAAATACCATGAGCAAACATTATATGTCATGGGGAGAAGCTGGAAGCATTATCAGTAAGATCGAGAGTGAAACAAGGATGTCCATTATCACCACTATTATTCAATATTGTACTAGAAAAGTTAGCTTTAGCAATAACGGTAGAAAAAGACATCAAAGGAATTAGAATAAGCAAAGAAGAAACAAAGCTATCCCTCTTTGCAGATGATATGATGATATATTTAGACAATCCTAGAGAATCAAGTAAAAGACTACTTGAAATAATAAACAACTTTAGCAAAATTTCGGAATATAAAATAAAACCATACAAATCATCAGCATTTCTAAATATTACTAACAAAGCCCAACAGCAAAAGATAGAAACAAAAATTCTATTTAAAGTTACTATAGACATTACTAAATATTTGGGAGTCTTCATGCCAAGACAAACCCAAAAGTTATATGAACATAACTGCAAAACACTTTTGATAAAAATAAAGCCATATCTAAATAACCAGAAAATTATCAGTTGCTCATGGATAGGCCAAGCTAACATAATAAAAACTACAATTCTATGTAAATGAATTTACTCATTTAATGCCATACCAATCAAACTACCAAAAATATTTTAAGGAGCTAAAAGAAATAATAACACAATTCATGTGGAAGAACAAGACATCAAGAATATCAAGGGAATTAATGAAAAGAAATGCAAAGGAAGGTGGCCTTGTTATAACAGATCTTAAATTGTATTGTAAAGAAGCAATCATCAAAACTAGTTGGTACTAGTGGTGGATCAGTGGAATAAGTTAGGTACACAAGACACAACAGTCAATGACTATAGTAATCTATTGTTTGACAAATCCAAAGATCCCAGCTGCTGGGATAAGAACTCACTATTTGACAAAAAAAAACTTCTGGGAAAACAGGAAAATAGTATGACAAAAACTGGACATAGACCAACATAGTACACAGTATACCAAGACAAAGTCAAAATGAGTACGTGATTTAGGTATAAAGGATAATACTATAAGCGAATTATATGAGAAGAAACTGTTTACCCATCAGATTTATGGAGAAGGAAAGAATTTATGACCAAAAAAGAGATAGAGAAAATTATGAAATGCAAAATTGACAATTGTGATTACATTAAATTGAAAAGTTTTTTGTATAAACAAAGCCAATATAACTAAGATTAGAAGAGAAGCAGAAAGCTGGGAAACAATTTTTACCACCAATGTCTCTGATAAAGGCCTCATTTCTAAAATACATAGAGAACTGGGTCAGATTTATAAGAACACTTGTCATTTCCCAACTGATAAATGGTCAAAAGTTATGAACAGGCAGT
Organism: Vombatus ursinus; assembly: GCF_900497805.2. NCBI lineage: Eukaryota > Metazoa > Chordata > Mammalia > Diprotodontia > Vombatidae > Vombatus > Vombatus ursinus. The sequence goes on from NW_020954569.1 coordinate 10,239,876, forward strand.
TTTCAGGTGAAGAAATTAAAGCTATCTATAGTCATATGAAAACATGCTGTAAATCACTATTGATTAGAGAAATTTAAATCAAGATAACTTTGAGGTACCACATCACACCTATCAGATAGACTAATATGAAAAAGCAGGAAAATGATAAATGTTGGAGAAGATGTGGCAAAATTAGAACACTAGTGCATTGTTCGTGGAGTTGTGAACTGATCCAACCATTATGGAGAGCAATTTGGAAGTATGCTTAATGGGTTCTGAAACTGTGCATAACCTTTGACCCAGCAATCCCATTTCTATGTCTGTATTTCAAAAAGATAATAAAATTGGAAAATTATCCACATGTACAAAAAGATTTAGAGCAGCTCTTTTTGTGGTGGCCAAGAATTAGAAATTGAGGTGATGCTTATCAATTGGGGAATGGCTCAACAAGCTATAGTATATGAATATAATGGTTGTTCCATATTATAGAACTATTATTCCATAATAAATAATGTTTAGGAAGACTTCAGAAAAACCTGCAAAGAATTATATATGAACTGATGTTGAGTGAAGTGAGCAGAAACTGGAGAACATTGTACTCAGTAACAGCACATTGTGTGATGGCTACCTTTGATAGACTTAGTTGTTCTCAGCAATGCAAGGATCTAAGACAATTCAAAAAAACTCATAATGGAAAATGCTATCCACAAACAAAAAGAGCACTATGGAATTGGAATGCACATGGAAGCATGCTATTTGCTCTCTCTTATTTCTTCTTTCCCATGGTTCCTCCCATTGGTTTTAGTTCTTCTTTACAATATGATTAATGTGAAAATATGTTTAATATGAATGCATATGTACAACTTTTACCAGATTGAACACTGTCTTTGGGAGGGGAGAAAGGAGGGAGGGAAAGAAAATTTAGCAATGCAAATCTTATGTAAGTGAATGTTGAAAATGAAAAATAAATTGATTATTTTTTTAAAAAGGACAAAAAAAATAAATTCTTCAACCAATATTGATGTTACTGTATACAGTATTTTCTTGTTTCTGTTCACTTAAATTTTAATTATTTCATGCAATGCTCTTTTTTTTTCTTAAGTCGACCAGCTCATCTTTTCTTAGAGTGCAATAGTATTCCATCACAATATACCAAAACTTATTTAGACATTCTCAAATTGATGGGCATCCTTTCAAATTCCACTTCTTTGCCACCACAAAGAGGTATGATATAAACATTTTAGAACATACAGGTTCTTTAACTTTTTGATTGATCACCTTTGGAAAGAGCCCTAAAGTGGTATTGCTGGATGAAATTGTATACACAGTTTTATAACTTTCCTCATATTTCCAGATTGCTCTGCAAAATGGTTGGATCAGTTCACTATTTCCTCCAACAGTGTATTAATCCTAATTTTTCCACCTAACTTCCAGTATTTCTCAATTTTCCTGTCTACCATTTTAGCCACTCTGATCGCTATGAGCTGAAATTTACTGATTATTAACAATGAAATCATATTCTACAAGCCATACTAAAACTTCTGGAATTTGTTTTGGGACAAAAAAACTACAATTGTGAATATTCAGTTCTCAGAATTGCTATGTCTCCAGACACATACATTGATAAATACTCATTTCACTGATGTGAAAGTCTTCAGTCTAGCCAATGCTCTAATTTTTCAACTGGATATTTTGGCATACATGCGTATGCATATGTGTGTGAGGAGCATCCAAATTCCTTGTATCAGAATGTGGTTTATGATATTCACTTAGTGTGAGATTACCTCAAATGCAAACAACAATTATCTCTTATACTCACAATGACCACAATATAACTATTTTTCATATTCCAAATGAATCTTATTTTCTCCAGCTTTTGACATATTATTCACACTATTACATATATATCCTCCCAGACTTTACCTAGACATATGTCCTCCTAGACATTACCTAGAATGTTCTTCCATTATTCTGTAAAATCATTATCCATCATTTAAAACTCAACTTGAATTTGAACTTTTGCACCAAAATTTACCCTTTTCTCTCCTATTTGTAAAGACCATTTCCCCTTGAGATCTCCCGTAGGATCTTGCACTTATTCATTTTTTTTGTATTATAGTAATTTGTATACTTACTGTAAGCCACTACACTGCAAATATCATAAAGTATAGCCCATGTATTCCTTAAGTTTTGTATCAATTCCCATGTCTAGCACAATAATAAAGAAAGAATAAGCACTTAATAAATGCTTATAAATGAATTGATTTGGGAGACTAAAAAAATCAGGGCACATAATTTAAGAAATTATTATTTTTGCAATCTGTGGATTTATGTTTATATTTGTGAGGCAACATGGCACAATTCAAGCACTAGTGGGTATCAGAGCAAGGAAAACCAGATTAAAGTCTTGCTTCTGATTCAAACTGGCTATGAAATCCTAGACAAATCATTTAAGTTCTTGGTGACTCAATAATTTTCTAAGGCCATAAATTGCTCAGTAGCTGTTAATCTACACTGGTAGATTGATGAAAAAAAAAAGCTCATGACATTAAATCTCATTTAATTATATATTTAACAAATCAACTACATTGAAAATTTCATGAAAAGCAGTACAAAATTCAGCAAAAGTCATATTGAGATAATTAGAGAAGATAGTCTTTTAGGTCCTTTCCAACTCCATGGGTTTAAGATTTATCTCAGTAAATAGTTTTGGGTTGTCCATTTTGTCATTCATCTGCTAGTAAAGTTGATGCAGCAGTGTTCCACTTATACTACATTATATTTTTATTATATATATAGCATATATACATGTATATTATATATTGTATGTATAGTATATTATATCTTAATAACCTAATTAATATATAGCATATATCATACTATATTATATATAGTATATATAATATAGAATAGTATATTATACTATGTTATATATATAGTATATATTATATGTTATATATATATATATACTATATTATATCTTAATAACTTAATTTAGTTAATAATTGTTTACTCCTACTATAATTTCCAAATCTCCCTTGGCCAGATTTTGTGATTCATTTAAATTATCAAATGAATTAATAATAAGTAAAGTTATAGTGACTAGTGACACCTGGAAATTTAAAAAAAAAAGAATTTATCACTTTCCATATCAGATATTCATCACGAAAAGTCAGTGTTACCTTTTTTTTGACAACTTCAGAAATTTGAGGACCTATCACTGCCACTGATATTTTCAACTTACTTGTACATATTAGCTACCTATGGCTGAAGTTATAATTAGATTGGGATGACTAAGACTTTCTTTGAAGTTACTAAAATGTTTGGAGGGGTCATAGTACTTTATTTTTGCACCCCTGGTGTCTATCAACTTATCTTATTTCCTCTCTCATATTACTTCCCACTGGAGATTTAGTTAGAGCTAATCAGATATATCTCAGGAAAATAAGATAAGTTTTGTGAGGGATGGAGAAACTCCCTGTCCCAATGTGACTGCACTTGGGAAAGATTGTCATCTGTACTACACCTTGTCCCCAAATGAATTTTCCTCAGAACATGAACTCATAGTTATCTCTTCTTAAGACTTTTAAAATGTGTGGGTGTGTGCAGTTGTGTGTATGTTTGTGTGTATAGACCTGTATGTATTGGCAATGTTCTTTTTATCCTTTGATTCTTTAACTTTTGTGATTCTCATTCTATTATGGATTAGGGTTTTTTTTTTCTTTTTGGTTTGTTTAAATTTGCCTTGACTAATGCCATGGTACTGAAAACTTGGTGAGGAGGGAGAGGATTTTTTTTTAATAATTTCTGGTGAACTGTCAAAATCTTGGATGTTTATCCAGTTTCTTCTACTTCAGTTTTTGTTGAAAGGCAATTCATTTCCAATGTTTACTGTCATTGGTCCTTCTACAACTGACTTATCAAATCATTCATCTTAAGGGCTGAAGAGGTAGAGAAGGAAGAGGAGAAGAAGGAAACAGAAGAGAAGGCTGAGGAAGACAAAGAAGAGGTGAAAGAAACAAAGAAAAATAGAAAAATAAAAATCGTAATTATTAAAATTTTAATTATACTGTTGTACAATGTAATGGCAAGGTTGTTAGATTTGGGGTCAACATATATGGGTTCAAAAACTACCTCTATTACTTTCATGGTCACATATATAAAGCTGGTAGCAATCATATAGTCTTTTATTACAACAGATAAGGAAACTGAGGCTCAGAATAATTGAATGACTTGCCAAAGGTCACTACACTGGTAGTTAGTGGGAATGGAAACAATATGTTTTGACTCCTAAAACAATGAGTTTTCCAATCTATAGTATTGTTTTCTTATTACATGTATATATATATATATGTACATATATATATATATATATATATATATTTACATGAACTACATAAACTTTTCCATTCTTCAGACCCTCAACATCTTCTGCCTTTCAAAATACATATCTTCCTTTAAGGCTTAGGCTTGTTTCTGTACTTCTTCACTGAATGCTTCCTTCATCACAACTCCATCCACAACTTCCTAACTCTCTCCCTTCTTAAGTTTTAACAGAGTTCCTTGTCTGGATCTCCCATTTACCACTATAACAACTTATTTTATATTATTTTTAGCTATATGTTAACCCTCATTCCCTTACACAATGTAATCTTGAAGGAAGAGGATTTTTTGTGTATTTTATTTAAAAAGCACTGTATAGTCAGTGCTTTAGTAAATAGTTATTCTATTTATGGTAAATATGTTGGTAAAACTTAAATTCTGATGGTGGGAAGGATTATGAGGTTAAACTTGGAAATTACTAAAAAGTATAATTTGAATAAGATTTAGAAATTATTATTAATCAAATTTTGTGTTGATTTTATGCCAAACTCATTATTGAAATAGCATTCAATTATTTTTTTCAATTTTTTTTAAATTAAAGAGTTCTCAACAATAAATTTAGAATTAAAAGAGGTCACAGAATTTTAGAACTCTAAGAGATCACCAATGCCATTTAGAACAACATGTTCTCTTTACAGATGAAGATTCTGTGATCCAGATTGGTTATTTATCTGAGGGCACAGAGCATGTGAAAATGTGCATGGAGACAGAACATTTATTATTCCCATTACAACATGATGATTCTATCTTATACTTAATTTTACCTGTAGGACAGTAGATAACCTAAGAGGTTTCATAACAAAAGGTAATACATATAATATCAACAAAAGGAAGAAAAAAGTCAGTGAAGATTACAAGAAAGGAGGAAACTTTTTAATGTGATTTTTCTAGAAAGCCAATTGACTTTCTAGAATTAATTGGTGTGAGGTCACAGTCCCCTATTTACTTTGAAAGAAACACATACATTTCTAAAAAGCAGAATACTATTGTTCTTAGAATTCTTTCAAATTAAAATTATAATTACGCTTATAATTCCTTCTAATTCACATAAGCCTATGGCATATTAGTCTACCCCATGCAGTGTATGTATATGTATATGTATATATGTGTGTATGTATATGTACATATATATACACATACAAATATACATATATATGTATATACACTATCCAAGGCACTGCAGTTATAAATACAAAAAAGAGTTCCAGATCTTAAATAACTAGTATTGTATTATGGCTAAACATATTCCCTCTTTCTACTTTCCCATACATCTATTATTCCTAGTCCCCAAAAAGTATCTACCAGGTTTCAAAATGGAAATAAGTTAAAACAGCAATTTTATATAACACCTTTCTTTCCTTGTTCTTTAGATATGGTAAAGAAATCAGGTACACTTTGACCAATGTTTCAGTCCATCCAAGTTGCTTAGCCAGAATCCAATATTTCAATTAAGGAATTGCAAAACTAAACAAAACTCCTCCCTCTCTTTCCCCAAATATCCCCATTTCTGATGGATGAAAATGGTATAGTAAAATCAAGAAGCATTTATTATGTGCTTATTATGTTCTAGGAAATGTGCTAAGCAGTGACAATATAAATAAAAGTGGAAAAAAAGACACAAGACCTAATCATGTCATCAGTCTATGATAAATGTGTTAATATGTTTACATGTAATACATATTTGCATTTCACATATGTATATATACATAATATATACATATATATTTACATATGTTTAGAAGAAAATTTATTTTGTTTGCTTAATCATAATTTATTTTTTGCTTCCTTCTCTGCCCAACCCCAGCACCCCAGGGAAGTGGATGAGGTAAGGAAAAAAAACTAAGAAGAATTCATAATCAGGCAAGACAATTCCCCTTAATGGCCATGTCCAAAATTCTGTCTTATTCTGCTTTTAGTCTAATACCTCTTTGTCAGGTGGTGGGTAGCATTCTTGATCTTAGTGCTCTGGAATCATAAGTGATCATTGAAGAGTTAAGTCTTTCAGATTTTGGTTTGCTTTTGGAATTTTATTATAAGTTGTTTATGTTATAATAATTTTAATTGTTGAATTATAAATTGTTCTCCTGGTTCTGCTCATTTTATTCATCTATTCAACTAGGTTTTTTTTAGTCTCTTTCATCATTTCTTACACCATAGTGGTATTCCATTACATTGACTTACAGCAATTTATTCAAACATTCTCCATTTTATGAGCAGTTAGTTTCTAGTTATTGGCACTACAAAAATGTTGCTACAAATATTTTATAAATATATGACAATTGCTATATCACTTTTGGGTACAGACCTAAAATCAGCATTGCCGGGTCAAAAGATATCAACAGTTTAGTAACTTTTTGTTCATATTTCCAAACTGCTTTTCAGAATTGTTTTACCAATTTACATTTCTACCAACAAAAGGTAAAACAATATGCCTTTTTGGTCTTAATTTCTTCCAACTGTCACTTTGCTTTTTTTGGTCAACTTTTCCAACATTATGCATATAACAGAACTTTAGAGTTGTTTTACTTTAAAGTCCTTTAATTAATAATGATTTGGGGGCATTTTTATATGGCTATAGACAGTTCATATTTTTTCCCTGAAGTACTGCCTATTAATAGCCTTTGACCATTTATGACACAATTTTATAAATACATACATACAAACAAATGTGTGTGAGTGAGTGTATATTCATGCATATATGTGTATGTATGTAGGTATGTGTGTATATGTATATATGTACCTAATTATCCATCTAGATATAGATATACATACACACTCCAATGAAAACTTTATTAGAGAAACTTCATTTAAAGATTTTTCCCCAGGTAATCATGTCCCTTCTAAAGTTAGCTTCATTAGATTTTTTAAAACAAAAACAAGACCTTAAAATTCTATATAATCAAAATTGTCTATTTATCAACTGAGGCATTCACTATGCCTTGTTTGGTCATGAAATTATAACTATTAGCATTTTCTTTTAATTTTCAGTCCACCATATTTGAAATACATGGCAAGAAAATCAGGTAACACTGAATTAGAAAATAGATGAAGAAAATAAAGATATGATCAGTTCTGAGCATGAAGTGCAATCTGGTTTCTAAATGCCAATATTAAGAAACCTTTTTTCAACAGTGACAGAGTAGAATGCCAAAAGAGTCACACTCTTTTTCTTCAGCAAATAAGCACTGAGACTGAAATACCATCAAAAATACTAGCTCAGATATGCAAGCATTTTATTTTCCTTGCCAACATAACTCATGTTTACTTTATTTTTCTTCATAAGAACAGATGGTGCTAAAAATTGTGCTTGCCTAGCTTTTAAGAAGTGATGTTTTATCAACAGAAAATATATAACAGATGATGTTATACTTTGTTAAAAGAGCATTTTAAGAAATGGAAATAAAGGAAAACATTCTGGTTTATTCCATAAGGATGCATACATTATTGTAGATGGAACTCACTGCTTACTTGTCTGTGTCTGTAAAAAATGCTGGGTTCCATGCTGTTGTATAAGACTCCTCTAGGACAATATCAACTTTGAAAATTCATTTTAATGGCACAAATATAAGCTATTGAAAGGGGGTGGAATAATTTCAACTTCTATTAAATTGTATGCTGTATGAAGACAAGAACCTTTGTATATTCATTTTTATACACTGAAGAATTTGGTACCAGCCTCTGCATATAATCCAATTCAATGTGACAATCATCTTAAGCACCTTCTATGGGTATACTATTGTGCATATAATGCTCAATATCTTAACTTTAATGAATAAAAATGCCAAGTTTAGTTTTTATGGAAATATACTACAAAAATTTTGGTTTGTAATGCTGTTTTTCACTTGAGGAGGAAGGTGACAATCATTCATTAAGCCCCTATTATGGACCATACACCATTCTAAGTGCCTTACAATTATTATCTCATTTGATCTTTTACAACAACCTGTGGTAGGGGATATTATGATACCCATTTTTTTTAATTTTAATTGAAGAAATTAAGACAGAGAGGGATTAAATGACTTGCCCTAGAAAATATAGTTACTACCTGAGGCCAGGTTTTCATTCAGGTCTTCCTTATTCCAGAGCCAGTGGTCTTTCCACTGCATTTCCTACAGATTCTAGGAACCTACTAAACTAGTGGACTCTGAGTTCCTTCTGGTTTTATAAAGTTTGGGATTAAGAATAATGATCTCTTCATGAACCTTCCTTTCTAACTGTGATATGTATGACTTAGTGATACATATACCAATGACATAATGAAATAGGAGTAACTAGTAGGTAGGATGCATGAGCTAAGCGATTTGATTTGCAGAAACAAAACAGCTCTAGCCAGACATGAACCTGGTGCCACTCATGAGGACTTAACTAGAAAGTGATTATTAGCTAGCTTCCCTGAGATCCTGACAGAGAGGATGAAACAGATTGAGATTCATATCATCTTCTGAAATTAATTGGTATCCACTGTAAGAACAATTTAGTTAAACATTAGGAGTTTACCTACTATAACAGCATTTGGAATGAAAGCACATTCACTTTCCATTCATCCCTCAGTCTGCCACTTGACTCATTCCCATATTTAATCTTATAATCTTGAGCTCAGGGACAATTATGGGATGATTTCATATTAATAAATAAAATTTAATAGTCAAATCAATTAATCAATTAGTTTGAGTCTATATGCCACAATTATTATATCATTATTATCATATTACATTATTAGACACAATACACACTAATACACACACATACAAACACAGGTATTTGTGTGTATGTGTATAAATAAACACATAGATCTATATATACATCTATGTTACATATGTCTATGTTATATATGTGATTCCTTAATCTCTAAGATTGAACAAATAATAAAGGTGTTGAACTTATGATTTATTAACAGTGAAGTCATAATAACATAAAGAGTAGTAATTAATTGCAAGATTTTAGTAATGAGAATGAGTACAACTATGGTTATATCAAAGCTTCACCATAACTGCAACTGACTTCATTTCTAGAAACAAAATCCAGTTCACTCAAAAATACAAATATAATCTCAAAAAAAATTTCTACTGAATTTTCTTCAGAATAAGACAAATTCAGTCTCTCAAGAAATATTATTTTAGTCATGTTTTCTTTGTTCCTTTTAGCCATCAGAAATAAAAATTGCTACAGATACATTTTAAACTGCCAGTTCCACAGACTTTCATTGAATTATTTTTTATAAGCTTTCTTCAAAAAATGAGTTAAGATATTTCTAACAAGAAAGAAGTTTCTTCTCACCTCTTTTCCATCTACATTCTCTAAAGCTTCTTCATATATCCTCATGGATCAAAGTTAACCTCACATATATTCCCTCATCCATAGACAGAAGCACTTTACATAATTATCTTTATAGCCATTACTCCAAACTGTCTTTTCCTCAATATTTAATTTGACTCTTAAAAACACAGCATTATCTGCAGTACCTTTTGGAGACCCCAGTGAAACAAGTGTTACACCATTATATGCAAGATGAATATCAATATATCAAAAAGATATTAATATAAAAATAAAAAGCCCTGTCCTCAAAAGAATTTTTAATTTACTGTCAAGATACATAAAGGTAGGTTTGAGATCAAGAGATAATGTCTGTTTTGGACTGATCAGTTTTGACTTGCCTACAGCATATATCCAGAAAGTGTTCAACAAACACTTAGCAATGCAGTTTTGTAGTTCAGGAGAGTTATTCAAACTAGATCTGCAGATTTGGGAATCATTTAAATAGAAAACATATTAAGTAGCAGGTTAAATCACCAATCAGTTAATGAAGAAGTATTAATGCACCAGGCACCGTGCTAAGAAATGGGGAAAATTTACCTGCCCTTGATCAGCATGCATTCTATCAGTGGGACAACATATACATAAATAAGTTTATACAAAAGATATTTAAAAGAAATGAGGTAAAATTTAGGAAAGGAGGAGCGGGGAGCATGTCTGGCTAAACACTATCTGGTGAATGTCTTAGAAGTCTCTGGCAGAGAGTATCCAACAAAGTTGCACCCAGAAAGCTTTATCCAGTGAAGCAGCACTTGCCATAGACCATGTAAGAGAAGCAACAAATGGTACAAGTGTTGCCAGAATGTATCTACTTGGCCTTCTTATGTTATGTATAATTATGAGAGAGTAATCGCCAAGATTATGGAGAAAATAATTTTGTAGCTTACTATGTCACTTCATAGTTTAGTTTTGATGTACTTATGTGTCCTACCTAGTCAATTATTGAAGGTACATATATCTACAGCCATGATATAAAGAATATAGCCTTACGGAGTGATTTGTGAATTGAAATCTAGGGTATTTACTCTTAGTGTAATTATTTTGTTCTTATGATTTATTATAATATTATCAGCTAGGTGGCACAGTGGATAGAGTGGGAGGTCTGGAATTGGAGGACCTGGGTTTAAATCTGGTCTCAGATACTTACTCTCTGTGTGACTCTGCATTACCCTATTGTTTTTCTTCCACTCAAAGTTCACTTTAAAGTATTATTTTAAATCGGTTATGGGGGAATTCAAGAAAGCTCCAGGGAGACAAGATGGCAGAATAAAAAGGTAGTCGCTCTCACCCTCCCCTATCAACCTCTGAAAACCCAGAAAATATCACCCCAGAAAAAACCCTGGAACAGCTGAACAAGAAGAAAGAAGGGGTGCAGCAGTGCAGTAGCCCACCGGGAACGGCCCCTCTTACCCTCGGGGAAGGGGAGCAGTACAAACAGGAGTCACCCAGTCAGCTAGTGGAAAGACTCACTTTAGCACACCAGGAGGAGATTCTGGTGCCTCTTTTTTTCCCCTTGTTTTGTTTTGTTTCTTCTTTCTTGTGATTCCTCCTATTGGTTCTAATTCTTCTTTACATGACTAATGTGAAAATATGTTTAATAGGAAAGTATATGTAAAGCCTATATCAGATTGCAAGCTATCTTGGGGAGGGAGATGGGGAAGGAGGGGGGAAAATTTAAAACTCAAAAGATTATGGAAGTGAATGTTGAAAACTAAAAACAAATTAATAAAAAAGTAGAATAAATTAAAAAAAATTCTTTTCCAGTTTTCTGCTTCCCACCTAATCTTGGTTGCATTGTCTTTGTTAGTGCAAAAAATTTAATTTAGTGTAGTCAAAATAATCCATTTTGCATTTCATAATGTTCTCTATCTCTATTTCGGTCATAAATTCTTCCATTCTCCATATATATGACAGATAAACTATTCCTGGCTATCCTATTTTGCTTATAGTATCAGCCTTTATATCTAAATCATGCACCCATTTTGACATTGTCTTGGTATAGGGTATAGCATGTTGGTTTATGCCTAATTTCTGGAATACTATTTTCCAGTTCTCCCAGAAGCTTTTGTCAAATAGTGAGTTCTTATCCCAAAAGCTGGGGGTTTTGGGTGTATCAAATAATAAATTACTATAGTCATTGACTACTGTGTCTTGCAAACCTAACCTATTTCACTGATCCACCACTCTATTTCCTAGCCAGTACCAAGTAGTTTTGATGATTGCTGCTTTATAACACAATTTTAAATTCTGGTATGGCTAGGCCACCTTACCTAGCATTTCTTTTCATTAGTTCCCTTTATATTCTGGACCTTTTTTTTCTTCCTGATGAATCTTGTTATTACATTTTTTAGCTCTATAAAATAATTTTTGAGTGACACTGAAAAAGTAAATTAATTTAGGAAGAATTATCATTTTTATTATATTACTACCCATGAATGACTGATATTTTTCCAGTTATTTAAATCTGACTTTATTTGTGTTAAAAGTGGTTTGTAATTGTGCACATATAGTTCCTGGGTTTATTCAGCAGGTAGACTCCTAAATATTTTATAATGTCTACAGTAACTCTCAGCGGAATTTCTCTTTCTATCTCTTGCTGTTGGGCTTTATTAGTGATATATAGAAATGTTAATGATTTATGTGGGTTTCTTTTATATCCTGCATCTTTGCTAAATTTGTTCATTTTTTCAAATAGTTTTTTACTTGATTCTCTAGGATTTTCTAAGTATATAATTATATCATCTGCAAAGAGTGAGAGCTTTGTTTCTTCTTTGCCTATTCTAATACCTTCAATTTATTTTTCTTCTCTTATTGCTAAAGCTAATGTTTTTAGTACCATATTGAATAACAGTGGTGATAATGGACATCCTTGTTTGATCTTATTGGAAATTCTTCTAGCTTATTCCCATTACATATAATGCTTGCAGAAAATTTTAGGTAGATGAATATATATGTGTATGTATGTACATATATATGTGTGTGTGTGTGTGTGTGTGTCAGTATGCATTCATTTATTTAGCCATTCCCCTAGGTAATTCAGGTTGCTTCTAGTAGTTTTAATTTAATTAACATATAAAACTATAGAAAAACAAAATATTTATGTTTTTTTAAAACCATTTCCAGGGTATATTCTAAATAACAGAATAATTTTATCAAATATAATAATGATTTTTTAAAAAATTTGATTACTTGGCTTCAAAACCATTCTACAAGTCTGCCATCATACCATCTATTTACAATTCAAAGAAACTTCAATCTAGTCATATTTTGCCCATTTTCTGTATGTTGTGATAAAATGTCTTAATTCCCTATATAAACTTAGCTAGGTTTTTCTTAAATGTTATCAAGGTTTTCCTTAAGACTTTTGAATAATTCCCCATAACTTTAGCACAAAGCAGTTACAAGGATCTGCAAGAGTTTATTGATGTTTGACTGGAAGGTCATAATGGGTAACTCAAGCAAGAGAAAGCCATACATAATGCCTATTTTTGTTAAATGTCCTTCTCTTTCTATGTCTAAGTGAATATCTAATTTTTAAATGTTTAATGCTTAAGAGTGTCTCATTTTGACTCTAAACTACCAAGAGAATTCACTGAGTGGATAGCAGGACAAAATATATGTGATTAAAAAATCAAATCATTCAATTGTTCCAAGATACTCAGGTGAGAAAAATAGCCTTTAAGCAATTTCCAACAAAATTCCAATTAAAAACATCAAATTTCTAAGTCTTTTTCCACAGTACTGTTGTCACCTCTATCACTACAAGTGATTGATCTAGGAAGTCATTTGAATGATATCCTGATCTTCATCATTGAATCACCCTCTGACTTTCATTTGCTATCCTGTTAATCACCAAACTTTCATATTCTCCACCCAATCTAATTTCTCTGTTGCTATTCCTTAGCAGCTAGTTACTTCTGAAAGACATTCCACAAATTAATTGGGCCCACTATAAATTTACATTATATGCACACAACTGGCTATTTCTTATTGCTGGCCAAGGCTTTAATTCATCTTTGTGGTTCCATAATCCCTTGCAGGATCTTCTCTAATTCATATTCCTTAATCCTTAACTTTGCTAATACCTATCTTACAGGACATGGCCTTCTTTTTTTTTTTTTATCCAAGTGAAAAGAGATACCTTCTACATCTCATAAATTTTTTCTTCCTAATGTTATCATGATATGATGCCATAATAGTTCTGTAATTTCTCTCATGTTTGAAACCCTGGAGTCAGTTAACCTCCCAGGGGCACTTTCCTCATCTATAATATGACGGAGGTAGACTAGATGTCTTCCAAAGATATTCAAGCTGTTCAATTAAAATTATGTGATCTTCACTATTTCTTTTCTATGCTGCCCACATCCAAACCTTTCTTGAATCCTAAAATACAACATTTCTTCTTTTAATTTTGATTTCTGTTTAGTTTTCAGATGCACTTATATAAGATTTGGAGATTCAAAGATTTTTCACCCTTTTTCCTTTCCCCACTTTCCCAGACTGCATGCAATCTGATACAGGCTATATATGTACAATCATATTAAACATATTTCCACATTAGTCATGTTGTGAAAGAAGAATGAAAAATGCATGAGAAAGAAAAAAAGAGAAAATAGTGCACTTCAATCTGCATTCAGACTGCACAGTTCTTTCTCTGGATATGGACAGCATATTCCATCTTGAATCTTTTGAAATTGTCTTAGATGATTACATTGAGAAGTCCCTCAGAGTTGGTCATCATACACTGTTGCTGTTACTGTACGTTCTCCTGCTTCTGCTCACTTTACTCAGCATCAGTTCATGTAAGACTTTCCTGGTTTTTCTGAAATATGCCTGCTCATTATTTCTTATAGAAAAATAGTATTCCATTTTCCATCATGAGATGGAGATGTCATTGAATGACATTTGGAGATGTCTTAGATGCTTGCACTGCTGATAAGGGCTAAGTCTATCAAAGTCAGTCATTGCACAATGTAGCTGTTACCATGTACAATGTTCTCCTGGTTCTGCT